>NC_139245.1:19401719-20001719 GCF_977018435.1 Lepisma saccharinum
ATAATTACACCGTTTGCGAACTACCAAATCTGCGCAACGTTAGACGTAAACAGGCGGAAAATTTTATTCTTCACACTTGACAGTATTAGTCAAGAGAGACCGAAATTAAGTGATAATTTCTGACAACCAAGAAACCTTATTGAATAAGTATTGGGATAGTAATACGCCTTACCGCTCCTTTTTAACAATGTAAGCTCGAAGACAATCTGTATTCCATTTGTTTGTATTGGTAACTTGGTCAACCTGAGGTTATTATAAGGAACTATTTCGTAGATGTTCATGTAACCGTTATAAAATTACAAATAAAATATATTCACAAGCTTAGATATACTAACAACGAAGAAATAAATTCAGAGTTAATTTTCAAATGCATGTGTATAGAGTAATTCTAGAAGTACATAGCTATATCAGAGTATTGAACTTCTTTTTGCAGGATAACGTTTACAATATTGACGCGACAGAATAATTAAGAACTGTTTCTCCAAGGGAAGCAAAGGGCGTAGTGTATTGGTTAGAGTTCTTGAAAGCATTGATTGTGGTCCCAGGTTCGATCCTCCTTAGGAGGTGTTCTATTTTTAATTCTCCTTTTATTACAAACAAGAGCATGGTAACATTAATTGTAATAGCAGTGTATAGTAGCTACAAATAAATGAATTGACACACGTTCAAAGGGATATTTTCAAGTATAAGATCGTGAATTATAATACTTTAACGATAATTGTGTACTGCTTCAAAGACATTGACAAATATTAATGAAATAACTATTTATATTTGTGGCAATTCAGGACATACTAATTTTACCCCTTTTCCCACTCGAGTTCAATGCAAGGATACCTCCGCAAATATCGAATGAAAAGTTCTCATCATGTGCAATTCTCCATTAAATATTTTCTCCGAGTCGTACTACCTTCGTTTTCTTTGTTACAAACAAGTATTGTTGGCACATTACATGTAGGAGGAGAGTTGCATCTACATTTCACTTTGGTCAGCTCCTTCTACTTACTTTCAGGAGCCAAAGCTTGTAGTGTATTGTTTAACGTTCAGGACTGTCAATCTGATGGTTGTAGGTTCACACCCTTCTGGTGGCAGAAAATTTTCGTAAGTTTTAGACCTATCCCATTGTGTTCATTGTTCACCCCGTGTGAAACGAAATGATTCAGTTTGGAATTAACGATGGGGGGAGGGGAAATATTAAATTACAAAATCTCCATTTCAACGAACCGAGAATTGGACAAAAATTGGATAATTCTTATAAATATTAAAATTACATTCATGTTTTTAGTGGTATAATCGCAGGTAAAATCAAAGATCTTACATGGAAGATTTTACCTTGCTCTGAACTAAGCCAAAAGGCATTTCGCACCGATTTAATACATTCTCCAATACATTTCAAAATGTTATTGAATGTTTCATGTCGATAATTTGACCGATGCATCAATTCTTGACGCTGAGAGGATATTTTCTGCAACTACCTCTTCTCTTCAGTCCCTTCTGTTCTTCTCTTCTCA
Source organism: Lepisma saccharinum (assembly GCF_977018435.1). Taxonomy (NCBI): domain Eukaryota; kingdom Metazoa; phylum Arthropoda; class Insecta; order Zygentoma; family Lepismatidae; genus Lepisma; species Lepisma saccharinum. The sequence continues at coordinate 19,403,228 of NC_139245.1, forward strand.
TTCTCCTTCTTCTCTCCCCTCCTTCTGCTCTGCTTTTATCTCATATCGCCTTCCCTACTTTTCTCGCATCTTATCTCCATCCCACTCATCTCCACTCCTCGTATCTCCTTTCCTGTCTTAGATTTCCGACTCCACGCACTTTTCTCCTCTTCTTTTCGTTCTTCTCTTTTCCTCTCCTTTACTCTACTCTCCACTCTTCTCTCATCTCGTTTTCCTTCTCTTTTCTCTTCTTTGCTCCATTTTCCTCATCTCTCCTAGAATATTTTTCCATTCTCCTCACTACATCTCCTCTCCTCGTCTATTCTCTCTTTCTTCTCTCCTCTACTTTTCCTCTTCTCCTCTCGCTTTCTCTTTCTCCTGTCATTTGTCACCTCTCGTTTTCTCTCACCTCTTCTCCTTTCTGTAGACTCATCAGCGATGAAATGCTAGAAAACCTATTATTTTTCTTTCAGAAAGAATTTTGTCACTTGCGATATAATATTGATATTTTTAATACTTTTTATACACTAATACTTGTTTTTATTTCTTTCGCGTATTTTATAAATATTTATTGTGCATGTGGCAACCCTGAAATTGAGCCTAACTCTACACGCAACCCACCAACACCTTGTGTAAATTGGGTTGCCTAGTTTAAAATGTCGTTGTCCTAAAACTTTTGAGAGACACTATACAATGTTACATTATGCAATGCATTGTATGTATTTCATTATTTTTACATTTCCTTGTTTCTTTGCGGAATGCTTAACATAGCGCACTGCGACGCCAGCGGTTCCTGGTTCGAATCCCGAATGGGTGTTATTTGTGAGTATTTCTTCACCAATTTCATATCACTCATCCTCATGGTCGCGAAATAACCTGATTCAATCAATCAATCATTTACATCGCTTTTTCTACTTCCCGAGTTAATCGCGACGATGAAGATTGACCAGAATTCGAGCCTGTGACCTCTGGCTTCGTAGAGCGTTACAATGACCTCTCCAGAACGGAGCTCAGTTTTAATATTTTTAAAACAGTTATTCTGACAAAATTGTGATAATCAAATGTTGGTGTGTAAACATACATAGTGGAACTGAAGATTATTGTTGCTGCTAACTCTGATATAGCCTTAAAGATTTCTTTCAGCGTTTCAAATAAATAAATAAATAGCCAAAAGCGAAACTTCAGATCATCGTCTGGGATTGAACTGGAGTCCAGCCATACTAAAAGGCTTTAAATAAGAAATGCTTGTTGATATGCATGGTCAGGATTTAATGGAATCAAAATAAATAAATTTAATTATATGCATCACAGAGATTTTGTCCCGGATAAATTTAACGACATTGTTTCCGTGTAGACTAGTTGCAAACTTAAATATTAGTAACATTGTTAAGCCTTTTTTCCATGTTAATAAAACATTAAATTGCTGACCAAGGCAAAATTTATTGCATAAAAGATATACGCTAAACACGTAACGTTTTTACCCTCTAACAGGGTCCTCTTCAGACGAATATTCACAATAAATTGATGAAAGAATCAACCATCATCTTATATATACACTCCCAGTACAGGGTCCATACACAAAACAACATGGATACTCCAGTCCTTATCTGAAAACATTTCCTGTCAGGAATTCCTGAGTGTGGAATCTCCTGACAGGAAATTGACACTACTTGACAGGTACTTGGTGAGAGTCTGTGCCTTATCAATTCCTTCCATGTAGATATATTCCTTATCTCCTGTACTCCTTCCCTTCTCTTTTCTTTCTTCCTTGTTCTTCTTTCTTCTTTCCCTTCTCTCATCCTTTCCACTCTAACATTCCTTTCCTTTCTTTGTTGATTTTCAGTCTCCCATTCCAGTTCATTATTTCTTCCTCTCCTTTTTTCTCTATTTCCTTGGCCTCTTTCCACTTCCTCACTAGTCCTCTCTTATCCCTCCCTATCCTCCTAACCTTCTCCATTCAATGTCGTGTCCCGTTTCTCTGTGTGCTTGAATATAGTATTCCCCCACCCTCTTTAGTCTTACGTCATCCTTATGTTGCTTCAACCTGTCTTTCAGACTATTTTTCGTTTCCCTTATGTACACACTATCACATTCCTTGCACTGAACCTCATAGATAATCCTTTCCTCTTCCTCTTCTTTTCTTCCTTCTTCTTGTTCGCTATCCATATCCGCCAGACCCAAGAAAGCGCGGAGGATCCGTTCGGTAGGAAAAGTAATGGCAACGTTTTCTGGGAACTGTCAGGGGTTATCCATGTAGACTTTCTTACAGATGCCACAACAGTCACTGCAGCTTATTACTCAGAACTCCTGACAACGGAAGTGAAGGAAAAGATCCGATCCAAGCGGAAGAGAGGTGGAAACCGAGTAGCCTTCCTTCAAGACAATGCACAGCCTCATACAGACAAATCAACTATGGCAACTCTCAGCAAATTGAAATGGGACCTTCTGCCACACCCGCCATATAGTCCCGATTTGGCCCCAAGTGATTTCTACCTGTTTGAAAGGCTTAAATCAGACTTGGAAGGCATGCGGTTTGCGGATAACGACTCCGTGATCGGCAGTGTTCGGGAGTGAATACGCAGCCAACCGAAAAACTTTTATGAAAAGGGCATTAAGATGCTTCCAGAATGTTACAAAAATGTATGGACTCTGATGAAGAGTACTTGAAGGGTCACATGTGACAATAAAGGATTTGGTAAGAAAAAAATCGTCCCGGTCATATTTGAATGACCTATTACTTTGCTTATCGTCTCTGTGGCTTTCCCCACACTCCTTATGCCAAACCACCTCTCTTTTTTTCTCTTCCCCCTCTCCTGTTTCTCTATCATCTTTCTTCCATCTTCCTCTTGATGCTCGGGAACATGCTTTTCATATCTAGGCTAAATAGTCGCCTTGTCACCACTCACCTTCAGTTCTTTTTTAAGTTCCACCACCTGTACACTGTTTCTCACTGCTCTGCTTTCTTCCTCTTTCACAAACACTCCATTATCTTCTTTAACTTCTTCTCCAAGGGTTCCAAAACATTATTCCTGCAATCCATTACTGGTCTCAATTTTATCTCCCCTTTGTGTATCTTGAGATAGCCTTTGAAACTGGGCAGTATTCCTGTCTCCTTTATGCACTTGTTAAATCCTCTCCTCCCAGAGTATTTTATGATCTTCTCTCTAATATTTTGTTCTTCTTCTGAACCACAAATCTACTCATAGCTATTCCCCTTTAGATCTTGAAGCTTCCTCTCGTACCATTCTTTTTCCATAACTACAATGGCTTCTCCCTTATCGGCTTGCTCCACCACCATATCATTTCTTGCCTTGATTTTCTTCATGCCTTCCCTTTATTTCTGACATAAATTATCTAATATTCTCTACTTTTCCATTTCTTTCTTCAATATGGCTGACGTCTTCCTTCTACTCGTGTCCCTTTCTGCCTTTTATTTTTTCTGGAGCACTGCTTCCTCGATGTCAAATATAACTTCTTCATAGTCCACGTTTTTCTCCTTCACTTTGAAACCTTGGCCTAGTTTCAAAAGGGCCTCCTTCTCTTCCTTTCTACCTCCCCGATTACCACCACTCTTCTTCCCCTGTCCTCTTCCTCTTTCCATTCTCTTCTTACCTCTTTCCAACCTAGTCTCTCTCCTTTCTTCTTCATCTTCATTCTTATCTTCTCTCTACACTTTTCCTGCCAGCTTCTCATTTCTTTGAATTCCACACTCAGGAATTCCTGACAGAAAAAGTTCTCAGATAAGGACTGGCGCCTTCACGTTGTTTTGTGTATGGACCCTGTACTGGCAGTGTGTATTTAAGATGATGGTTCGATCTTTCATCAATTTATTGTGAATCTTCGTCTGAAGATAAAGTCCTGTTAGAGGGCCACAAGGGAGGTTTATTTCGACCAAAGCTGCACTAAGCAAAGACCATGCAAGACATTGTTTAAAGCACGCGTTTCGCTTTCAGTCCCCCCTACCCGCTCCCAACCCTTTCGCCCCCCTTCTTTCTTGGCCTGTCATGCTCGGAACAGTGTGAGCGAAGATATCATAGAATTTCCCTTTTCCAAAACTTCTCTCGATTTACGAGGATGTGTTGGTTGCCTCTACTCCGCTACACGATCTCGAATGAAACGGGATTGCAACACTGCTGTATCGCGAACACAACGCTAGCATGATTGATTTGTTGTTTTAAGTCCACTTTATGCACAGAAAGGCTAATCGGTACTGGACCTACAGTTTAAAGTGGGATCCGAAACACTATGTACCTCCACAGGGTATCGAACCCGGGACACCTTGACTACAAGGCAACGACGCTACCACTGCACCATCGGGAAGGCACACAACGCTAGCAGTGTGCGTGGAGCTCATAATACCGCGATCTAGAAGAGCGAGTCCCTTGTCTTTTCTTGCGTGCTGCAAACAGCTGCAAACGAGCACAGGGCGACTTGTGTTCCGAGCGAACGTTTCTCAGCGGCAGGCACTGGTAATGCGAAGCCGACGGGGCAATTGGGCTTCGGAACGTTTGATGTTTTGAAGGAGATAGTGTCCAGTGAATAAGTATAACAAAAATTATTTGCATTGCAGATTTATTTGGGTGTGCACGTGCGAATGTGCGAATAGGCAGAAGCCACTACTGGGTTGTAGTACTGTATTATTGTATGACAAATAGTAGTGCGTCTGTTTGCTATTTACTTTGGGGCGACATACAGGTGTCTCAAGGAGTTTTATATTCAGTTAGGTTCACTCCTGGAACGGAATTTTGAATACATTTTCCAATATGAGATTTTAGATTCAAATTAACATAACTGAAAATTAGTAAATAACTTTTAAAAACTGTGTGTTGTTTTCATAAAAAAAAACGATATTGCACTTAACATACCGACTGTACCCATCTATGAACAACAATATAAATGATCATATTCAAATTCATATTATATCCTATCTCGCGTATTTCTAAGTGCTTGTTACTCCAGTAGGTTGTGAGGTGGAAATACACATTGTACATAATGTATTTCTTACAATTTGATTACTTATTTGACATTGTAAGTATTAATGTTTTTGTATCTTTTTTTTTAGGTACGTTTCCTAGACAATGGTCCACATTTCCTGTGGTAAGTGCAATGATTTAAAATTTGTTGGTACGTTATTGCAGCAAATATGATCACTAGTAACAGCTCATTATAGGATGGTAGTCAGGATAGGATGTTACCTTGACTAATACCTATGATGCCTGTACATGTTCACACAAAAGTTTACTTGTATATATGGGTGACGGTTTAGCATGCCGAAAGCCTGTTTTGCATAATAGTGAAAAACTATGCCATATATGAATTTCCAAATTATAGTATAAATGCATTCGGCTAATATTTTTGATTGGAGCCACTTTATACTTTCAATAGGACGTCTCACTGATATTCAGATTCTATTCCCAGCTAGGTTGACCTCATGTAGTGATATTTTAGCCGGTGGCAGAAGCGCGGTGCTGTTTACATCACTGACTGAACTCGAGAATGTATTGACTCTACCCCCACATTACACAGTGTAACACACAGGCGTACGTTTGAAACATTTCGTCGCGTATCTGCCTCAGTACTATTATTTCTATGTGTTTGGTATATACAGGGTGATTGATAAATAATGTTCCAAACTTGTGAGAAATACACACTAGTAGAAGCACAATATCTATGTAAACATGGATCTCGGAATGAACCGTTGAAGAGATAAATAAGAACATACGAATGAATTGGTAGGATTAATCATTTCGAACACCTGTAACACAGTGCAACATGTAACATCTTGCTTCTTTGCACAATCATGTGCACTTGAAATCGTATGTATAATGAGCACCGTTCTTAGTGATGTTCGCATTTTTTTAAATTTGAGTTGTTTAAACAAATACGTCAGTGGCGCGCGTTTTGTTTTTGTTATTTGGTTCTGCACTAGTACTATTGTAGTGGTACTACAGGCACCCAGTGCACACACATCTAGTGGACAAGAGTGCAAGGAGACCAGCACACGACGATCACGGGGGTCAACAAACATGTAAATGGCGGATCATAACAAATCATTCACACTTCTCCAAATAGCTCTCAAACGGTTTATTTGCAAAGCCGTACTTTCTGAGATTTTTCTTCTACTAGTGCTCACTTTTCATCACTTATGAATCACCCTGTATATTGTGACTGTCGTTTTTTTTATAACATTCACAATTTATTAATGATAAAAATCTTTGATAAGAAGAAAGACAACTTATTATCACTGTTACTGTTTTAATTATGTATTATGGGATATACGTATAGTGTAATACACGAACTCGCAAGTCGGTTTCTGCATTTTATTTCTTGCAAGAATTTATAGACCTGTAGGAATGACAAGACGAAGATGGAGGGAAAACGTTGAGATGGACCTAAGGGAAATCGGTAGGGATGGAAAAGAGTATATAGAACTTGCTCAAGATAGGGAAAGATGGAAGGCCTGTGTTGCTGCAGCCATGAACCTTCGGGTTTAAGAAGGCTAGGGAGTGAGTTAGTTAGTTAGAGCAAGAATTTATATATTGTGTGCATGTTGCTAATTTAAAACCTAACAGCAACAATACGCATGTGATTTTGTGTAGAAACGTTAAGAAACTTTGCAGTTCCAATGCGTTGTACATTATCTTGCAAATAATGCTCAAGATCTTCAATTTTTTTATCTATATGCCATGTTCACTCCCACGGTAGACGTTATCAAGTAGTGTTAAGAGCAAGACGAGTCTTTGAACCCAACAGTGGCGTCTCCTGGAGGTAAATCGGCGAAGTAGCTAACCAAGGGTTTAATGGTCCCTAACGGCAGTTTGGAGAAGAAAGGGGGAGCAAGTACACGCGTCTTCTGATGTTCCCTCTACCGCCACGCCACCAGAGGGGCTGTTTGCGGTACGTTCTTTGCGTCCATGAAATGAGGGGAAGAAGAGGAACTAGCTCCTTTCTACAAAAAAGAGGAAAAATAAGGACATCAAGTTTAAAGGGTAGCAACTGATAGCTTAAAGACCAAGAATAGACGCTAAAGGAACGGATGATACTAAACGTGTGCACAGAATCAATGTTTTTTGTGTGGGAATGGTTTAGCTATAGGAAACAAGTTGGTAGGGACGTTACCTTTTATAGTTTTCGCTGTCTATTTGCCTCGTTGGTGTTTTGTTTCACGTATCATCATCTCATCTCACCATAATGAAAAATGCTAACTTGAAGAGACTTTATTTAAACTTTTATTTCAACTGTATAAGGAACATTTTGTTAAACACAATCGTAAGCTTTCACATATATCGCTATATTTTCATTATTTACGGCAATAAAGGTGAAAACATTGCTACCATAGTATTCTGCTCACACATACTAATAATAAAGGTAAAAAGGTAAAGTGCTTCCCTGGGCTATGCACCACGCCATGAAGGCGTATAGTGGGTGTGAGGTCAGGGCCCCACAGTTTCTTGAACACGACCGAAGATGGGGGTGATGTGTTCAGCACCACGCTCCTAACCGCCCCCCAGAGTTTCCTCCAGGCATCCACTTTATATGACGCTGGGTGGGCACCGGAGCCGCTTGAACAGGTGGAAAAAAAATACTAACAATAAATATTACTTCAATGTGAAAACACACAAACACATTATCTATTAGAGAAAGCATGTACGAGTTGTCCGTTTCTTCCATACAACTCGAGGTGGGATGGGCCTGTGTCAGAGTCCTATTTATAGATATGTATTATGACTTTCTTACTGATGGATTCCGATCTAAAAAGGGTGCCAGTCCATCAAAATCTGCTTTTCGGCTGTCTCAAAGCTATATTTTATGTTTGATTGTTAAGTTAACTGAAAAGCCATGAATACTTGTTGATTTGGTGTTTTAAGTCCACTTTATGCACAGTAAGGCTAATCGGGACTGGACCTACAGTTTAAAGTGGGATCCGAACCACTATGTACCTCCACCGGGTATCGAACTCGGGGCCCCTTCATTACAAGGCGACGACGCTACCAGAAAAGCCATGAATACTGTTTCGTAATGTGACCAAGACATGTAATGGGATTTTTTCGGTACTGTATACATAGAAAGTCAAAACGTGCGATATTATTATAATAGTAGTAATGAGTTTTAGTTGGAAAATGTAAATGCATGTGTAACACTGGTCCAGAATAAACTTGATCCAACTCTCCTGAATGGCAACAAAAGATGAACCAGAGTCCAGACTGCCGTGAAGTCTCCGATAGTGCCAGATCTACTATGACACACTACAAGATTGATTGGCATCATACCCATTTTTGTTGGACCCTGGCTCAAGTATATTATCACGTAAAGAGCGTGAATAATGAGAAAACTTGGGACATCTGATTTGTATCAAACCGTAATATTAGTTTCAATAACTTGACAAAGAACATAACTGTAGTATAGCCTCTCATATACATGTGCTATTAATTATCAGACACTGGAGCAAACATATCGGAGCTTTCTTTACAGCCGGTTATCTTCATCCAATAAACTGGAATAATGGACAGTGCTTGAGAATTTATGCATTTTAACGAGGCGAGAACTGGACGACTTGCCGCACTAACTCCACCTGTGGACAAAATAAGCAACTATTTCGGTTCGAATAGTATCCTTAATTTGCGTTTTTATTCTTAGTAAGGGAAAGTAGTCTTATTTTAAGTCTATGCTGAAAATTTGGAAAAAGAAATTATGATAAACTTGCATCAACTTTTTAATGATTTTATTACATTTGATACCTAAACTACGCAAACAATTTGTTGAAACTATGTATGGTTACTCAAAAGTCGCTTAACACCCTTATAAAATCGAATTGGAGCTGTGCAGCGCAACATTTGGCATGTTAGAAGTACGTTATACGAATGAACAACCATTTATATGTGTTGCAATAGGATGACTGCCATGATAGCGGTTGCCATCTTGAATTTAACTGAAAATTCGTAACTGGGAATGGCTTCGTCTGATACATAAGATTAAGCAAGAATTTCGCACTGAATGCAACTTTGCACTTGTTTTTAAGAGCAAAATTAGGCAGATAATTTCACATTAACTTGATCACACTTTTGATATTTGACATGCCCTTACTCCCATTTTAAGTAATTAAGTTGAATCCAAGATGGCCGACGGGATGTGAAACAATCGTCAGTGGTGCAGTGTTTGGTGTTTTGGATACTTCATATGGTTCCATTCATGTACAGTGGTATCTGCAGAAATTTTATGGGCAGTTCCACACTTTTGAATCATCTTATATACAGAGTGTTTCAAAAGAATGATCCGATTTTAAACCCTTATATCTGCGCAACCACGCATGGCCGTGGTCTAGAGTTTAAAATGACTGCCGCTAGATACCACTAGTAGCGTCCAAATAGTAGCGTCGTTCACAAGATGGCGTCTATTCAACAGAAGGCGTTTTATGTTCTCCAATACAGCAAGACATTTTATCCTGTGACATTCTCTTGTTGGGATAAGTAAGACATGTTTTTTTTCACTATTACCCATTGACTTGAATGAGCTCAAGGACAGGATCAACAGCTTTCTGCTAGAAGATGCTCGCAGACGCGTTTGGATTGAATTCAGCTATCGTGTTGACGTTATCCGTACAGCAGGTGGAGGCCACATAGGACATTTATAATACGGTGAGTGAAACTCGAGGACCTACTTAATGTTTTGTAATTTGTTTGGTACCTGCAACACATTTCCATTATCAAATATAATTATTCGAAATACAAAGTAGGGTCATTCTTTTTTAAAAACACACACATACATGTAGATCTATGTATGTAGAGACAGAATGAGTGAAAGAGAAGGAAATGAGGGAAAGATTAAACCCATGAACAATTTAGAACGTACTATTAACATGCTAATGATGCAGCTGTATGAACTGTAGTTTCTCCCAGTTACCGCCCAATCCGCAAGCAAATACGACAGAGCGTTCCGAGCATAATATCCGAGGCTTCAAAAGGATTTCTTCCCTGCCTCTGTCTTTCGTGCTTCCTGCTTGTTCCGTTTCTCGTCCTCCGTCTCCTTTCGCCGAGCACGGAATCGAATGCCGTGACGTCACAAACGGTCCTTTTAATTAAATTCCTCTTTGTTCCTGCATCCAAGAAATATAGATTTTTCTCCTTCCCTCCGGAAAGCCTGAAGTTTGTTTCCGATCGCCATTATCAGTGTCTGTCGATAACAAAAGGACGTCTCTTCTGAGGAATAGCAGGCGACTCCACTGTTCTTCCTCTGCGTCGAAACTGTGGAAACAGAGGAGGGGAATCTTGCATCGCTTTTAAAGGCTACTTTGCATCGCTCATCCAGTCGAGTGAGTTTTAAGACTAAGATGGAAGGAATCCTGTGTCTTTTGCATGTGTCTACACGGAGTTGTGGACAATTTGCAACGTTCAGGAATATACAGTATGCGCCAAAATATACAATACTGAAATGAAAAGATGAACAAAAGTATAAGACATGTTACAATATAGTCACTGGTCTATATGCAACTCAAATAACAATCGTGCCTTTTGGGTTGCATAACTGTCAGGAAACCTAAGGTTAGGTTAGGTTAGAGCATGTGGAGTGGACGATTGTCATTTGGGTTGCATATAGACCAGTCTTACTTACTTACTTACTTACTCCTTGGCTGCTACAGCCCCTAACGGGCCTTGGCCTCTCTCACAATGATAGCCCATTCTCTTCTGTCTTCTGCTCGACGTCTCCACCGTCTTACTCCCATCCTCCTAAGGTCCTCCTCAACGTCCTCCAACCATCTTTTCCTTGGCCTTCCTCTTAATCTTCTCCCTCCTGGTGTCCCTTTATAGACCTTTTTAACCGCTCTGTCTTCAGGCATTCTTTCCACATGTCCTAGCCACCTCAGTCTCATGCTTCTTATATCGGAAACTATATCTGGTTTTTTGTAGAGTGCTCTAATTTCATCGTTTCTCCTTATTCGCCATTGTCCATTCTCATTTACTGGCCCGTATATTTTCCTCAGTATCCTTCTTTCCCATCTTCGCAAAAGTTCTTCATCTGCTTGCACCAAAGTCCATGTCTCTGCTATCTATATCTCTATTAGCCTATCTATAATATAGACCAGTCACCTTTTTGAAACTCTGTCCACCTTCACGACCGCTTCCGTATGAGCGGAAATAATGCTCAAGAATGAATACTTTTTCCTCCGTCGAGAGATCCATTTCCAACAACAACTGTACAACACAACTTCCTTTTCACTACTGCGAACACGTGCAGCTGGAGCTATGCCCCGTCGACAAACGCAACCACGTGTTCGAGATGCGCGAGTTTCAGTACTGTATATTTTGGCGCATACCGTAGTATAAGTTGTGAACGCATCTTCGGGAAATATTACGATATTTTATTTATACTTGAAGAGGACATTTTGCATAAAGGTAAAGCTTTCCCCTGTGCTGCATCATGCTATGATGTCACATCTTAGGTAGTAACGCTGTCGCATTGTAATCGAAGGGCTCTGGGTTATATTCCCGGTGAGAGCACTCAATATTGCGGTGTTGTCCGGAGTCGTGAAGACATTCGTATCGTTCTGCTAGGAACGTGGGATCGAATTGGGTTGATGTAGCTCACCGATCATTCCATCCTTGATGGTAAAGCAACTCGATGCTCATGGTGAGCTTGGTGGTAAGGTGCAAGAGGTTCGGGTACCAGTTTCATAGATCGGAGACACATTAAAATCGGATATTTTGTGTTTTACATGGTTCGTACTTACCAATTGTGTATTGCGAAACAAAGTTCAAGGTTCCATTATGCTTTTTACACGAAAGCAAACACCATTTTTAACATAGAGAGTAATTTTTTTGACTCCTTTTTTCGCTTCTATAACACAGAATATGGCGGGAAAATCTTGACTACCGTAGTGGGCATGCAGTGTTTCAAACATCCTTCACCGAAATATACCTACTATCGTACCATTTCCGATAAGGTTAGGTTAGGTTTGGTTACGTTAGGCAAGCATAGTAACAAAGAAGGGGTTTGAAATACTGACAGGGCCTTATGTCATCAAACGTACGCAGCATCCGGTTGTCGTAGGGCAAGCAAATGAAAGCAATGGCAATTGTGCGTTGGTGAGATATTTCTCTTGAAAAATGCATGATTTCCCGGTCAAATATATTCCACGATGAAAGAAAATACTTCGATGAACGTTGTAAACCTTGGAGAAACTCATTTCCGTAAGTAGTTTCTTGTGTAAAATTGAAGAAATGTGTCTCCGATGTATGAAACTGTTACCGAGGTTCTAATTACACACTTAATGGCAAAACACAACACCTGAGTTTAAACCCCTACAGACTGGATCGGCATGGCGTATGGAAATACCTCTCACCTGCGTGGAGATGCTCCCTCGTAACGAGGTGTCCGTTTGTAGTGCAAGTCTGGAAGCCCAGACTTCACTCTCTTCTCCTTGACTTTTAGCGCATACTTCTGTTCCCCCTGACCGATAGTTTAGAAATGACAACTGACCTCCGTTCCTCCACACATTTATTCCACTCGAGTTTACTCAATAATGCCGACTCAGTTACCTGTAGTCTCTTCCTTGAATGCCATTGTTTACACCTGTTTACAACGATGGCGATCAAGGAAGCTCAAGGGGCCTCAGCAATGTCTGACAAGACATTCCTTAGCGATTTCCTGAATCGAAAGGTGATGGGTAAATGACTGGGATTGTAGAGTTCGTTGAACGTTATACAGGGTGATGCAGTCAAACGGGAAGATTTTAAAAATTCACTAATTATTATTTATTTTATGAACATGAATGTACTGTACATGAGTGGAAATTACTAGTGCACCTGAAAAATGTTCATTTTTTTAATATGGTGTCAGTAAAATGGCGTCCTTGGTGTTGCACACATTGTCGGAGTTTCAGAGTAAATCCGCCCATGACGTTGCGTAGCATCTCCAACGGAATGTTGTGGATCTCTTGCCGAATTCGCTCCTTCAAATCATCCCTTGTTCTTAGAGGGTTGTCCTTGAATACTTTGGATTTGAAAAAAAAAAAAGTCAGGAGCTGCCAAGTAGGATGAACGGGCAGGCCACGGAATATCGCCGAATTTGCTGATGAGACGACCAGGAAATGAGAGTCTAAGCACATCCATAGACACTCTGGCAGTACGGCTAGTTGCACCATCTTGCTGGAAGAGCTTTTCTTCATCTGGATCATAGTCATCGAGGACAGGCAGGAAAAATGTGTGCAAAACCAAGGACGCCATCTTACTGACACCATATTAAAAAAATAACATTTTTTCAGGTACACTAGTAATTTCCACTCATGTACAGTACATTCATGTTAAAAAATAACCAATATTTGCTCTTTCTATTTTTTGTGAATTTTGACTGCCTCACCCTGTATTTAAGAGATCCTAGGGATCGTTACGCATTAAGGGACCATGAAAATGAAGAAGAAGACTCCGGTCTCGAAAGCCATAAAACAGCGACGATGGGACTAGAGTCACCGTATTTAAAAGAAGAAAACGCTAAAGCCCTGGCCTTGTTGCGCCATGGAGTTCAGTTCGGACCTCAATTTAAACTGTAGCCCAGTCCCGATTAGCCTATATAAGCAACAAGTGGACTTGGAATAATATTTCCCAAACTTTTTTGTGTTCTTTTCAAGTCGCCAACACCGGCGGCGCGCTACGACGCCAGGGGTACGGGGTTCGAATCCCGGTCTGGACATGGATGTTCTCCTTGAGTGTCCCTTGATCAACATCACCATATCAGCACTCATCCTCATCGTCGCGATTAACCAAAAGAGGCGAGAAAGCAACACTAAATAACAGAAATCAAATCGTTTCATTTGAATCATTACTTTCTACTGATATGTTTTCCAACCCTAAGTTGGCGAACAAACTTGCGGTACTTGACTCGTAATCTCGTCACTGATGATTTCAGGTTGAAGCCCTTGCGTGCGCATGCGTAGGATGAAAGTCTAGATTCATCTCTTTCATCCCATCATCATTTGCCCTTATCGTCGCAATTGGCCTAAGAAAGCAGAAAACCAAATGAGAGAAATAAGATAAGGTATAGAAGAGTTTGCAATCATGTTTTTGCTTAGAGTTGTATCTTTAAAACCTTTCAAAGGCCTCGCCGATGGCGCAGCGCTAGCGTTGTTGCCTTGTGATCAAGGGGTCCCGGGTTCGATACTCGGTGGAGGCACATGGCACAGTGGTTCGGATCCCACATTAAACTGTAGTAAACTGTAGGTCCAGTCCCGATTAGCCTTACTGTGCTTAAACTGGACTTAAAGCAACAAATCAAACTATTAAAACCTTTCAAGTGATTGATTGAGTTGGTGTTTTAAGTCCACTTCAGGACTGGACCTACAGTTCAAAGTGGGATCCGAACCTTAATGTGCCTCCACCAGGTATCGAACCCGGGACCCATTGTTTACAAGGCGACGACGCTACCACTGCGCCATCGGGGAGGCCCTATTTTCAAGTGATATTTTAAACTAACTCTGTACTGTTGGACCGTATACCCCAAAAACAAATGTATTTTTTATTTAATAATTGTGACCCGATTTTAATCTTTTTGTGGGTTAGTTGGGTGTGGTGAAAAGTAGCCGATGCAACCATGTAGGTCTCGAACCGCCATAAATTAGCCAAACAATGCACGCTGATATAAGAGTAAGGCATCCATATGCAGGTTCCTGCTGTGCAGACTTCAAAACAAAGCATCGCAAAAACCACCGGTGCTTTGTTTCCGTGTTTCGAAACAGCTTTGGCAAAACCTGGACAAAGGGTCTGCATTCGACAGATGGCCATTTTCCAGTTTTTGCGTGCGTTGGCATGGGTATAACGACCTCACAATGGAATCGAACGAAGTAGAGGGAGGAGAGGGAAAAAAAGAAAACGTTTTGTTCTGTGATGTTTCCACATCGATTTCCTACTTCCGATGGTGACAGGTGTGGGTGCGGGTGTTACTCTCGTGTGTGATCCAGTGGTCCCGTTTTGATCCTCGCCAAATCCGGGGTGTTACGTCCCTATCCCGTTGGTTAACACGACATGTATTAATTCGTCATCAGTGCATTTGTTTGTCAGTTCTGCGAGATGAATGAATTGCATCTCCCGTTTGAAACAGAGGGACTGTTGCTTGTAGCATTTAGCTGGGGGTCAATGAACACGACAAGCAAAAGCTGTACAATAGAATCAGTGGCGAATTTACGGTTAACCAGCTCTCGTTATCATTTCTCCTTGTTTTTTTGTTTTTAAGTCCACTTTATGTACAGATAGGCTAATCTGGATTGGACCTACAGTTTTAAAGTGGGATCCGAATCACCATGTGCCTCTATCGGGTATCAAACCCAAGCCCCCTGATTACAAGGTGACGATGTTACCCCTGAGCCATCAGGGAGGTTCTTCCATTGCTTATTAATTCTATAAATTCCAGTTTGAATTGCAGTATATTTGTCTTCTTTACTTTCCCTTTCCTAGGGAGGAAATTCCGATCTACAGAAAATATTTGTTTCTTGTAAAGTTCTCACCCTTGCCCATGATAATACCTTGCAAAGAAGGCGCCCCCCCCTCCTTGCATTTTTATGGAGCTTTCAGATCGAAGCGACACGTACCACTTGGAAACCAACTTTCAGAGATAATTGCAACCTTTCGTGCCGAAACGACAGAACAAGTGGGCCACCGTGGCACAGCGCGTTACGACGACAGGGGTCCCAGCGGTTTGTGAGTGTACCTTCATCATATAATCACTCATCCTCATCGCCGCGATGACAAAAAGTGGCATAAAGGCGAAGTAAAATAAACCATATTAATCAGTGAATCAACGATAGGAGAAGCTGCGCATGTTGTTTGCGTGTAGCTCGGACTGTGCCGTGTATAGTAGAACTTGCACGGAAATGTCTTCCAGTTCGCGTAGGAGGAACTCAATCCTTGCTTCACCGTCTCATATAGTTCCCGCAGTTGCTCTGCTCTTGATCCGAACAAAAAAAAAAACGCTCCGTCGTTTCTACGGGGAAATATGAATTTTTAAGAAGTGCGTAAGAAAACCGACAGAAAGAGAGTTTAAAAAAAATGTTCCAAGAGGAAATATGGTAAAAAGCTATTAACGTTCTATTCTTGTCATTTGCATTCAAACTGATTTTTTTATGTGAAGCGAGGGTGAAAGAAAAGGGGTTGAGTGGTTTGAGAAAGGTTGTAAGGTCAGAGGTTGCTTAGTCGTTAGATTAAGAGTGCCGCTGGCGGGCTGCGGTGCCAAAGGCAGGGCTGGAAAAAAAATCCGGGATCTTTTTGCGGTCGCTTAATCAGGAGGGGAAAGTGGTGGAGGCGCCGGGAAGGAAATTGAGAAATACTCCATCCAGCCTTTTCCTCGCTTCCTCCGACACCTTTTGGAAGTTTTGCACCTGCAGGTAGAGCGAGTGATAAAGAACCAGCTCTGATTCCCGCGCAAGCTCTTCCCGTTTCGCAGTTTCTACAGTTAGCGTTTGTTTGGCCTACAATACGCTATGAATATTCTCTGCAAAAATCCTCTCACTTATTTTCTTGTTCATGGCTCTCTGTAGTAGCCCTCGTCGCCGTGATGAAGGGGTTTCGGGTTTGATACCTGGTAGAAGCATATTGCACAGTGGTTCGGATCCCACCTTATAATGTAGGTCCTGTCTCGATTAGCCTGTATGTGCATAAAGTGGTCATAAAACAACAATTCAATTATCTGTAGTAGCGAAATTAAGGGGGGTTAGATTTTGGATTTGAGCCCCCAGAAATATCTGTGATCAAATAAGTATACTTATCGCTAAAAAGTGGATTGACAAAATGGCTAAATATGCATTAAGACTACAAAACATATCCGAAATACCTGTTTAAAGGTATATTTAAGATATTGGGCTCCTCTCTTAATATGCATATCAGAACGATGCTGGACTAGTGTCTCGTGAAATGAGGACTAAAAGTGGTAAACATTGTAAGTGCCAAGAGCGAAAGTGTTGCGAAATCGCATCGTTCAGCACATCAGCCCGTAAGAACGTTCACACTAGTGACCTCTTTACACGCCCTTTCAGCTACTTAGAGGGCTACCAGCCACATTTCACGTTTACCACATTATAAAGCAAGGCACATTTCACAGTTTAACGTGGAAAACGGTGTTTGAATTGCTTTGGCACTTACAGCGTTTACCAATTGAGGGGTGTAGTGAGAGAGGGAGCTATGCCACAAATCTTGAATTTTTTTTTTGCCATTTTCAGTCTTCTCCTACCATCTGCCATCCATCATGTGAACTACAACCATGTGGCATAGTTCCCGCTTGTTCTGCAGCAGATTTTTTGAGTTCTTGAATACTTCCTCATCAGCATTTTGAGTGAGAGAAGGAGCTATGCCACTTACTGATGGTGTCTGCAATAGGAGTGGCAGAGGTTGTGTTGCAGTAACCGGTGCTAGATTTAATATCAGCCCTCAAGTTAAAAGATCTCATGGCAATAATGCCTTATATTCCTCCAGTTCTTCATGGTGTTTACCAATAACTAAAATCCACAGAAACAATGGACAGTGAAGATCCTCCAGAAGACATATGAAGTTGTCTTTATGTAGATCATATGTATCCCTGTGAACATGATTTACACTCAGGCAAAAGTATTTAAGCCTTGTTCAAAGTATTTGATGTGCCAGATTGATTTTTTCACATGGGTATACTACAACAATATACTATACATGTTCATAATAAATGGTATTTATATTGAAATTCATATTTTTCCTTTTGAATAATTTACCTGACAATATGTTCAGCAAAAAAAATTACCCTTTGTTATACAAATTGACTCAACGCAATGCTTAAAAAACTCAATTTATTTCCATTTCTTGTCAAAGTGGCATACCTCCCTCTCTCACTAGACCCCTCAATTTTAGTCTTCAAATATTACCAACTATCCTGGGATTTGGTGAGGTCAAGTTTTCCCGCATCAACATTTAGATGTTACCTCAGCCACACAGAGATTTTTTAAAGCGGCTATTACTCTGTCGGTGGTGGTGTAACCGCTACAGAAAGCTGTTTTTTATTGATTGTTGCAATATAAACGTTGCTTGCTGTTTAAAGAGGAAAAGTTGTGCCCAACCATACTAACATTGCCTTTTGCTAAACTTGTTGGTTTCTATCCCATCCACACTCTTAATAGGATTCAAGGATAAGAACTAAACCAATGGTTGGAAAGAAGAATTTACCTTTTTCTCTCCATAAGAATTTTTCCAACGGTTTTTCTTTGCTCTTATGAACTTCATAAGAACTTCAGCTTTTTACATAGTTATTGTAAAATTATTTATGTACATTTCCTATCTATATTTAATCATTGTTTCGTTTTCCAACTATTACACTGTAATGTATAAATTGTAAATCATTGACTACAGCGCCAATACAATCAATATGTGGTATATCTGAATTCTCAAAAACAACGCCATTTAGCTGTTCTCCCTGCAGATTCTTTCGTCGGATTTGAAAAATAATGTAGGTTGAAACTTCATATAAATAAACGTGTGACGTGATTGAATGAACGATTTATTTTACTGCGTGTCTCTGACACTTCTGGCTAATTGTGAAATAGTGGTACCAAACGAGAGAAATAGGTTGGGAAAGTATACTACGTACATTAGTGACAATAAATGTAGTTGAGAAAAATGAAGACAAATAAAGTTAACAAATAGTACAAGTAAAACAGGGTTCGGGAAGAAGAAGGTTCAAAACGTGAAGATTGTTTGCAGGCAATACGTCACTTCCGAAACTATAATGAAGAATATACAATATTGTTTCAGATAAATCCGATGATAAGATTATCGAGGACAACAGGGCGAATGCGATAGATGACATTGACATAAAATTGGATTGAGGACAAATGAGAAAGTTTCAATTTACTGTGAGTGATCCATCAGGCTCCATAATTAACTCATCAGTTGTAATGCGTGGACAAGCAAGTGCGTTTACCTAAGTTTATATGAATGCAATGCAAGAAGTACGAAAAAGCAATCTGCATAGTTTGAGTTTCTTGTCATTTTAACTGATTTGTGTTGCACAATTTCATTGTGTAAATTAATATAGTGGTACTGTAAATACGAGATATCTGTTTTATTTTTACTTGTTTCTTATCGATCTGTGTAATTTTAATTTGTATTATTTTTATGTGTTGCTTCAAGGGATTTGTGTTGTATAACGTCGTGCTAAAATGACGTAAATAAGCGACATCTGCAATTCAGCGACATAAATATCAAATCAAAAAATTTAGTGTAATATACCTAGAAGCAAAACGTTCAAATTTCACACTTGTGCAATGCACATTGATCATTCCCATAAAATACTACACTCACGAAGATTCTCCGGTCGTTGATTGTACTGTGCCATTTGCCGCGCGTAATCCACGTGAAACACCCCTAACCGCCACTGCACCCTTAAGCTAACAATAGATTGTCTTAGTAGGGGTAGAATGTTTTGTTTCATGGAAGTCTTTTGATCCTTAGTTGGGGCATTAGAAATGGTTTCCCTCAGACGAGGGGACACAAAACATGTTAATTGAACGCCGGGAAAATCCATTACTCCTTCCTTGAGAGATCGGCCCGACTTTGGTGCCAAGGAAAATAACCTCTTAGTTTCCGACAATCGCTGCCGACTATTTACACTGGCAGGGACGTCGAGATGTTTTTTTCCTCTACTTTATCGCCCTCTCTTTCCTCCAATCCCGAACAGACGCCGTTGGCGGCTCCGAGTGGTTCCACTGTTTTGGTGCCTTTTTCAGACACTCTTCCCATCCATCTCTTAAAAAGAGGGAAGGAAGACGCTGTAAGGTATGCATAAGAAAAATGGTCAAGACCATTATTCATGTTGAGCACACGAATTCATAGGAGACAAACGAGGCACGTCATTTGAATCAACTTGTTATTTCCTTCTCTTTCCATTTCTCTCTCTCTTTCGTCTAAGAAGAATGCTCTCAAATGTTGCACTACTTCAAAAACAAAACCAACGGAGGGAAATATGAAACGGTAGCTTAATATGAGGCACTCAGTGGTAGATGTCGCTACGAGAGGGCAGCACTATTTTGATTGTAGAGATGCAATGTTTGGCTACGAGATGGCAGCACTGTTTTAATTCATTAAGGTACAAGGCTTTCTGCGAAAGAGGGCACTGCATGGCAGTTTTAATCTCAATAAACAGCTACACAAAATAATCCACAGATCTCGTCTTACACAAAAACTTCAAAAATCTGTTTTTGCTATGCATGAACATTTAAATTACATTAACTTCTACGGTATTCCGTATGTCAGTTCAGTATTATTATGGAAGGAATTCATGTGAGAGCGTTCAAAGAGGAAGCTTTTCAAACATGTAGAATATCCTCCTCTCTGAACTTTTATTTTGTTCTATTTCCGTTGTTCTATCTCTTTTGATAATGAGCATGAATGATGAATTAATGAAATCAATGATGAGACAAGCACAATGACACGGAGCACTCTGACAATAATACCTTATAAGGTTTAGAACCTGGAACCTGTTGGTTCGTAGTCAACAATGATAACATTCCGTAATTCTTAATAATATGGATACATGCTTTCAGTTTCATATGTTGTCTACAATTACACTGGTGCTCCTTCAAAGCACGAAATAGTACTTGCGCCGTCAACAAGTTTACATTTGAGCAACGAATTACTCATAAGGTGTCAATGGCAACCATATAGCCATGAACGACAAACAAGACCAGTTAAAAAAAATTATAATACATGTTTCATT
Source organism: Lepisma saccharinum (assembly GCF_977018435.1). Classification (NCBI taxonomy): domain Eukaryota; kingdom Metazoa; phylum Arthropoda; class Insecta; order Zygentoma; family Lepismatidae; genus Lepisma; species Lepisma saccharinum. The sequence goes on from NC_139245.1 coordinate 19,423,922, forward strand.
TCAAATAATACTTGTCGTAACCTTAATATTTTGAATTTAGATTAAAAATTCTAATTCTAGGTTTTTCATCGAGAAAAATCCATTTTAGTGTATTTCCTTTCTGAACTCAGGAATTCAAAAATCACCTTTAGGTAACGAAATTAATTAACCAAGTACTTCTAATTTGACTGTGTATCACTTTCTTTCGTTTGACCTGCTGCAAAAATAGCTATAAATTCACAAAACGGGCGGTTGCCAGGCATTTTGCATTTAAATTACCCACTAATTTGGTTATATTTTGATGAGTCCTTGCTGAAGTGAAATTAATTGGTGCAATGTAGAGGGGGTAAAAAATGGGTTGGTGAAAATGAAGCTAAAGAGCATACTTAGAGTTCCATGAAGCCGAGGAAAGTTAAAAGAGACACGCAATACTATAATTAGCAAACAACTGAAACGCGACATTTCAATTTGTGGTCTTATAACTTTGCAAGGTCGACGACAGTTGAGGTACATCCCGGATGTATTAAATGGCGACGAGGAAAATATTTAAGGGCGTAGTACAGATTTAGGTGAGTTTTGGTCTATGATTAATTGGATTTAATTGTTGCGGTAGGCATCATGGCGTACGTGCCAGGATTTGACAAATATGATCCAGATGAAGGAACCATTAACTCTTATTTGGAAAGATATGATAATTATTGCCGAGTTTTCAACATATCTGAGGAAAGCAAAGTTCCTAGATTTATATATGTAATTGGCGCCAAACCTTATGAAGTGTTACGCGAGTTGTTCTCTCCAATACTACCAGAGAAGAAATCGTTCAAAGAAATTTCTGATAGGCTCATTTCTTATTACAATCCAAGTAGTAATTTTATAGTGCAACGCCTAAAGTTAAGAAAATGTACGCAATTGGATGTGGAGAAGGTTGAAGATTTTACAAGAAGGCTCCGAAAGATAAGTGAAGCATGTGGATATGGTGAGTTTTTACCTATTGCATTGTTTGACACGTTCGTGAGCGGTTTAAGGTCTGACGTTATTAGGAAGAAAATAATAGCAGAAAATATCATGGAATTCCAGAAAGCTTTTGAGTTAGCTAGACAAATGGAAAAACTCGAGTGTGATATGAAGGATTATTACCGTGAAGTGAACTTAAAAGGCACAATGAATAATATTAAGTGCAAGGGCAATGACAGAAGATTTCATGAAGCGAATAACGTTTCACGTAAAAATGAGATTGATTCCAAATTTAGCAATCAGCAAAGTAATCTTCATGGTCAAGGTAATAATTCAAAATCATATAAATCAAAGTCCAAAGTGCAAGGGCATTATGAAGGAAGTTTTTGTTCGTTTTGTGGGAAGCAAGGCCATAATTATTTGAAATGTTATAAAAGGATTAACATTGAACGCAGAAAATCCACAAATTATGAACTCAATAACAAATTTGTTGCTCATACAACTGAGTTAGAATCCGCACCTAACTCTGAAGCTAGTCCAACAAACACAGCTGCAACTCAAGATTTATTTATTGCCACTATTTTTACGCATTCTAATGATACTCAAATCAACTTTAATAGTAAAGTTGATAAAGAAGAAATCGTGGATCATGCATCCAAACTTCAATCATCACAACATGTGGTCAACGATTCGGAAAATGATATAAAAGTGTGTACAAGGGAACTAGATTCCAACATTAACCAGCGTACATATTTAATAGATATTAATGTACATGGTCATGAAGCCAAGTTTGAGATTGACACTGGATCCTATGCATCTGTAGCTAGTAAAGATTTTTATCAAAAGTTTCTGCATAATGTACAAATGTCTGAACCTAACTGTACATTGAAAGGTGCTGATAATAATGTGATACCTTTACTGGGAAAAGTTAATGTGAATGTTGCGTGGAGAAATCAGTTCTATCGTCTAGATTTGTACATAATTAACTGTCATTTAGAATATCCGCTTTTAGGAAGAAGTTGGATTCAAATTATGATACCAAAGTTACATTGTGAGTTGAATGAAATTTGTGCAAGGGGAACTTGTTCTCCGCAGTCTGATATTATTGCACACAATGTCACAGGAAATAATGCAATGAACTCTGATGTTCGTAATGTCAAGCATATATTAAATAAATGTGACAATTGTATAAAAACTAATAATGTACAAGGGATCGTTGATATTATAAAGGAAGAATTTCATTCTACATTTGATGGCGATTTTAGCTTGCCTATAAACGATTTTAGAGCTGATATTCCATTAAAACCTGACGCAACTCCAATTTTTAAGAGATTTTACAATGTACCTTATGGAATTAAAGATAAAGTAAAATCAGAATTGGATAAATTGGTAGAAAATGGCATTTATGAAAGAGTTGACACTAGTGAATGGGCCAGTCCGATGGTTGTCATTAAAAAGAAAAATTGAGATTTACGCATTTGTTGCGATCTAAAAAGTACATTGAACAAATATGTAGAAAATGCTTCTTATCCCCTACCACTGTTAGAGGATATTTTCCAGAAAGTTAGAGGAAATGCCGTATTTGTTAGTTTGGATTTACAAAAAGCTTATTGGCAAATAGCTTTAAGTGAAAAAAGCAAAAGGTTGCTTGTAATGAACACGCCATGGGGATTATTACAACACACAAGATTACCGTTTGGAGTTAAAATTTCGTCTCAAATATTTCAGAGAGTAATTGAACAGATATTGCAAGGTCTGCATTATGTAATTCCATATCAAGACGATATTCTAATTTGTGGATCTGGACTGAATGAAACGGTTAGCAGATGTATTGAGGTCATGCACAGGTTAGCACAATATAACGTGAAGGTTAATTTGGAAAAGTGCAAATTCTTTAAATCATCCATTCAATACTTAGGATATGAACTCTCTGCGGAAGGAATTAAACCATGCCAGTGCAAGATTGAAGCATTGCTTAATTGTCCACGTCCGCATGACGTGAAGGAATTGAAGTCGTTTTTGGGAGGCATTAATTTTTTTCGAAGGTGCATTCCAAATATGGCTATACTGATTCCAGCCTTGTACAATTTATTAAAGAAGAATGTGCATTGGAATTGGAGTGATGACTGTGAAAGTCAGTACAAAAAGGTTAAAGAAGCACTGAAGTCATCCGAAACTTTAACTCCGTTTGATCCTAGCAAGGATACAGTAATCATATGTGACGCTTCGAGCTATGGACTAGGAGCTCAGATGTGCCATAGAATTAATGGGGAATTGAAAACAATAGAATGTTCATCTACTACTCTTTCGCAACATGAAATGGCTTATCCTCATCATGAAAAGGAAGCTCTTTCAATTATATTTGCCGTGAAGAGATTTAGAAAATATATTTATGGAAAGCAATTTCAAATATGGACTGATTCACTACCCGCAAAACAACTACTTCAACATGGAAAGGCTATACCCATTATGGCTTCATCCAGGATTCAACGTTGGTGTTTGTTCTTGGCTAATTATGAATATGAAATTGTGTACAAGAAGAATGTTGAAGTAGCGGATCTGTTGTCGAGGTTGCCATTGCAAGGGGAAACAGTTGATATCGACGGGATTCAGTTTGTAAATGCAATCAAACTCACGGATCGTCTGAAAGATGTCTTCCGAAGTTTGCAAGAACAAGATGTGATGTTGAAACAGGTCGAAAGGTACGTTATGGAAGGTTGGCCAGAATCTAAGATTAAGGATCCAAATATAGATGCAAGTGAATTCGAAGCGCTGAGAAGAAGAAGAAATGAACTACAATGTGAAGCAGTAGCGTACGCAGGATTTCATCAAGGGGGGTGTTATTTCTAAAACTTTTTCCAAATTCACATTACCGTTGTTTTATTATACTTTAATTAAATAATAATAATCACAATTAATTAATTAATTAGCTAAATTAATACTAATAATACTACTAATACCACTACTACTACTATTAAGTAGTAGAGATCTACATAAATATAGTATTTATGAAAACATTAGAACGAAATTACTTTCTAGTCATTCGATTTTTATCAAATCCTGGGAGCATTTTTTTGTTTCTTTGTAACGAAATAATTGTCTGGTCAACGAGGTGAGACATTTCAAGGGTGAAGAAGATCCATAAATACAAGAAAATATATTAAAATAAATTGAAATAATCAAAGTATGGAACTCATCCAAGGATCTGCGGTGATCTGGTCGGTAGAGCGTCTGACAAGTGACAATCACGCGAGAGATCCGGATTCGATTCCCGAAATTGGTTGAAATTTTAACGGCTTCTTCCCCGCATAAATGTCCCCGATAATTCACATCTGGATTGTCTCCCTGTTCTTACCAATAAAACATTTTACAATAGTTAAGCTTATTTTTGTTTGAATAATTGTCTAGTCAACAAGGTGACACATTTTAAAGAGAGACATTCAAACGGTCTGCGGTAAACAATACAATGGGAAGGCGAACTGGTGACTGTATACTTGTCCGCCTAGCCTTTGTCTATACATTAGCCTCTTACAACGAACCAATAACTTTCTTTAGTTAATTCTCATTGTTCACAAACACACAAAAAAATACATATTCGTTGAACACTGGCGTACGTACAGGGGTGGCCGATGGTGTTCCAGCCCCTACCGAAATTTTGAGAAAATCAGAATTTTCAAATAAAAATCCGTTAAGAACTTTAAAAAACCAAAATGTGTAAATGCGAAACCTCTTTTAAAGTGAATCCCGATTACCATTTTTGTCTTTGAATACAATTTTAATAGGATGAAAAGCTCCAAAAATACGAAATATTTTATTATGCATCCTGCCCTCCAAAACGAAGCCATGTGCTATCCACATTTAATATTCCAGCCCCTCCCGAAAAAAATCCTGCGTACGGCAGTGTATTGAACATTGTTGCAACTGAGATACAAAACAACTTTTTTTCTCTTTTAAATCATAATTACCCTAACCTAACCTCATAAACGGTTTATTTTCAAGGCATCACTCTGAAAGACGCGTGTGTTTGGAATGCTGTGCTTTTCTCCATGCTGCATGGAAATAATAATTCAAATTATTATTATTATTATTATTATTATTATTATTAGTAGTAGTAGTAGTAGTAGTAGTAGAAGTAATAGTAATATTATTGTCCCAGATCTTTGACTGAAAAATTGGGCATTTAATTTTTTTCCACAGCATTTTTCATAATATTTCACAAGCTCAAGGGGGGGTTTAAACCCCGTAACCCCCCCTTGCGTACGCCACTGATGTGAAGAAGATATATTGCTGTGGAGTTCTAGAGTTATTGTACCTAATTCAATGAGGCAACAAGTTTTGGAGAAAGCTCATGAGAATCACGATGGCGTAGTTAAAATGAAGTTACTATTGCGTGAAAGATATTGGTGGCCTGGTATAGACAAATGCGTTGAAGATCACGTAAAATCGTGCAACGTTTGTAATGCTGTAAAACCTGACACCAAAAAGAAAGAATACAATGATTGGAAGGAAGTAACTAAGCCGTGGGAGAGAGCACACATGGATTTTTTCTATTTTCAAGGAAAAGCGTTGCTTCTCGTTGTTGATGCATTTACAAAATGGCCAGAATGTGAAGTTGTATCTTCTACATCATTCAGGGATGTAAAAGGATTTATGTCGAGACTAAGTTCAAGGTATAATCCTTAGTTACGGATAATGGTCCTCCCTTCCAATCTGCAGAATTCAAGAAATATTGTGAAGATCAAGGGATTGCTTTGATGTATTCACCAGCTTATCATCCGGCTAGTAATGGACAAGCTGAGAGACACGTACAAATTATAAAAAGTGCTCTGAGATGTAAATTGTACGAAACTAGAAAAGAGGACAAGCATTTTGATTTAAATAATGCTTTGCTGGATGTGCTACATTGTGTCCGAATGGCTCCAAACACCGTTAATTTGAAATCTCCTGCTGAAATGATGTATGCATTTGAGCCGAGACCGAAAGATGATATAGGTCGGTTGCAGGATATTCCTGATAAAAGCAAACGCGAGGATACCAGAGGAGGTGTCAAAGTTTGGGTGAAACTTGCCAACCGAGATTCCAGTGGTACATCCTATGTTCAAGGTGAAGTTGTCCGAAGAGCAGGGACATATACTTGGTATATTAAAGTTGGTAAAGACGTTAAGTTAGTGCATGGGAACCAAATAAAATGGAGAAATGTGATAGAAAATGAAAGAGGATATCATAATACTAGTGATGAAACAGGCGATAAGAATAATGACGCATCTTCAGAAGTCCACGAAGGAAGATATTTAGATGCGAATGATACGTTTAAGGATTACGAGAGAGGAGACAATCATGAAGTGGTGGAAGAAGCTGCAAGAGGGAACATAGATTTAGATAGACGTGAAGCAGCAGAGTCAAGAGTGTTAAGGAGAAGTCAGAGGCAAAGAAAACCACCTGACAGATTGGATTTGAGTGATTATGGTTAAAAGAAGTAAAACAAATAAAACCAAAATTTTGCTAATGCAAAATTTCATCGACGCGGGGGAATGTCGTATGTGTGACGCTTATTGCGTTAATAGTCTGTATGGTTTATAAAACCTTTGAAGTTGTCAAGATGTTGTTAAAAACAGATGGTGTTTGGTCTTGTATAAATGGCGTTCATTATAGTTTGTTGAATGGAATTTTGTGATCAATTAAATAATGGTGATTTATGCGTGCATATCATTTATAATGTATTCGACACCTTGTGTGAGATCTGCGTGTGTTCCAAATACACAACACAAACAACCGTCAGGCTCTTTTTCAGTAGCTGTGATCGCTATGCCTTATAGCGTGGTGTGCCTAGCTAGGTTGATGGGTCTCACGTTCGATTCCCAGAGTAGGTGACTTCAGACGGGAATATTTCCAGCAATTTCCTCCATGGAGGGGTTCAGGAATTCCCAGCTTCTAAGAAATGCATGCTTGTAAAGGGGCGACCGGAGCATAGTGCTGATCACATCACATCCACAAATAACCGGGAATGTGAATGTGCTGGGCCATATTTCCATCCCTCGCCACACATGTAGCTGGATGTAGCCTTCACATTTTTAAACCAGAAGTTTAAATCTGTCTTTGTTGTGTATTGTTAATTGTAGGCTATCAGGGAGGCCTGTGGTTAATTGTATTTAAGGTATTGTCAGTTAACAGACTAAATATATTCGTACCATTGATTGTAAATAATTGTATGAAGACATTTCGATGAGTATCTTAAATCTGGATGTACCGGGTGGCCAGAATTAAAGTTACCCAACTCAGAGCCCTCTATAGTCTGTTTGAGGCATCGCAGAACTCTGAAATTTGGTGAATCCACTATGCAGACCATGGGGAAGAGGATGACGATAAAAAAGAATAGTTCAATTTTCCGCCACCAGGTTGAAATGTGCTTCCATGATGGATTTTAATAATGACATAAACTGCTCCAATTGGTTATGATTTGCCTTTACCTTGCAATCTTACAATAAACGAGAGATTATTTTCTCGCAACTTCCAGCCATTAACAAATGTCTTTCTAATTAATAACTAAGCTAAATCACTTAACGTGAGTGCCCACCTCTGTTGCAGAGTGGTTAACACAACGCGCTACGACGTCTGGGGTAGCGGATTGGAATCCGTAACTTGGATTAACGGACATTCTGTTTCTTTGAATATCCAAATTATCCGGATATCTTCATATTTCAGAAGAAATCTGTGATATTCGAATGGGATAATTTGATGTCTGAATATCCGTTATCCGAGATTGATCACCATATTTAATTGTCTCCTTCGAATCGAAATCTGGACCATGTGGTTGCAAGATCAAACCTTGTGCACTACGGTATTGTGAGCATTCGTTATTGTAATATTATACTCTTAAGTATTAAGCCATTAACATTATTTTAAGACACCAAGCCTTTCTTACGTTATCACTTGTGCAATCGGCAATAAAGTTTAACTTTAAAAAGGCATAATGTAAAAAAAAACTTTAAAAACATCACAATACGTGCTTTTCGAAATTGGACTGAGATAGCCCAGAATATACCAGTACATGTGTGTTTCCCATGCGATATCACTTGGGGATTACTGCCTATGACTAGGAGAAAAAAAATTCAACTGGTTCGCATGTGTCCTGAGCAGAATCCTCTGTCAAATGCGCATTACGCGGTATTATGTGCGTCCGTTTATCCATTGAGCTGTCTCTACAACAAAGCCTCTTTAAGCGCCTTGTTATTCCTTGACAATAAAAGATACCTCGCTTGAACATGTGCGTATCTGTCAATATTTCAGTTTCACCTGGCACGTACCAATATCATGCAAATTTTGCATGATTTTTTACATTTATGGAGCCATGAATGGGCATGCTATTTTCAAGAGAACTGCTACTCTTGTTACAACCTTGAAGACTTGTGTAATATTATGTAATTATTTCTTAAATAAATAACTCTGTTAGTATTCATTAATTTCTAGAATATTATTGAAGCTAATGTGTGTAAAGTGCGCTACGCCACAATGGCTTACTGTCGTCATCAGCGAGATCCAATCGATATAGTTGGTCAGGACATGGATCTACCTGAATGTATCATCCTTGGAGAGAAGCTTGATTTCCGGATCCAAAACATAAAGAGGATTGATTTGCAGTACCGAATTTCTATTTTAGCAATGGAATAGCTTGTTTAAGTGTATTAATGAATGCTGTAGAAGAGATACAGTTGGAATAAATAGGAAAATGAATATAATCAGTTTATTTCCGATTAACCACATCTGTAAAAGCCTCATTGTTGTACAGTGGGATCCATGAGTATTACAGTGCAAATTGTCCATCATCATGTTCGTGCACTTTATTTGATCCAATAAGAGCTTCAAGAATTAAAAGAAAACTCAAAATAAGGTGTTGGCAACTTCTGCACTAGCATACATAAAAATCCATCGTTTTAAAATCGCACAGGATGTAAGAGAAAAATTATTGAAAATAGTCCTGGACAATTTGCCGAGAATTATTAGTGGATCCCACTACCGAAAGTTATTAGATGGGTCGTTAATTTTGACCAGATGAAATATAAAGTGACGTCACATATTATAGGCGGCACCACGATCTGAAATCGAAAGCTGCAGGTGCAGATGGGGTGCAGAGTTTACTAGTGTGAGATATTGGTGCAACACTGCCACCATTTATATATTTATTTACCCTTAATTGTAGATACGATCAGTTGATTGATAGTACTCCGAACAAATTTCACACTAAAGCTAACCAGTCGAAAGAAAGAATGATTTAAGAATAATTGTTTTAGTTGTTTCGGACCAATCAACTTGCTTGTACGTATGCCTTGTTGTCATCCTACTTTCTGTCCTTTACTGGGAACGACATAGGAAATTAAATAGCTTTTAGCTAATAAAGATGACACTGTGGTACTGCAATTGAGATTTACTACTGTAGGAGACTTCTGAATATGTGACAGATTCACACATGATACATATCTCCAGGCGGCGATTGGATCCGTAAGGGATATCTACAGCTCTTGTTTAGTCTTACGACGGACGGCCTACATGCTGGCAAGGGAAGTGGGGAGCGAGGAATACCCAACAGGCCAACCAGACAACAGCGGTGGCGCTGACAGTTACGGCGTAGCGGGAGGACGTGCAGCGCGCACTTCGATCTACAGTCTGCTACGTTTCTTATGGCGCTGGATTCCAGCTCCCCACAAGAGCTATAGGCCTGAACATAGTTCTTGTCACAAGTCAGTTGCTGATAGTTTTATAGGGACAACAATTACATGTTTATTTACTGTATATCATTGAAAAGGATATTTATTCTACATGTTATTTTTACTCATATATTGATTCTCCATACATTTGTCCAGAAATATGACTATGTCTATTAGGCATTCTTCATTTTCTCTTGTTTACAAGGGCAATGCTCGGTATATTTGCCAAGATAGTTCTGTCTGTGAGAATCAGTGTGCCCCAATGTATCGTGCATTCACTGGATTGACTTTAGTTGTGGTTTTCCTTCAATTTGATAGTTGTGTTTATTCAGAGAACTTTGTAAATAATAACAATAATGTTGGTGTTGTGTGATGGAAGCTGCAAGAGTAAGCGGAGCTCAAAACTGGGGGGAAGGGGAACGCAACCATGACACTCCCCAGACTTTCCTCAACACCCTTTAAAGGATTTTTCAAAGACCCAAATGTGGTCATTTAGCTCTAAATTTACACTTACACCACTATAAATACGCAACACCCCCAGATGGAAAACTTTTGGTAAACCCCTGAGGGATGCATAAGAACATTAACCCTTCCCGTCACTAGCGACGCCAACTCCGTCCTAAGCATCAGATCTGAGTTAATATTTCCAGCCCTATTACGGTCTGTCAAGAACTTCGTATTTCATCCGTGCATTTCCCAACGAGCTAAATATGCGATTGAAAATGTTAAAAGGTATATTAACGGGGAAAATTATAACTTATTCGATATAAACTGTCTTTCAGAAGATATATTTGTTATTTCTGTTTCCGAATATGAAAGAAAGTTTGCAACAAAGTGTTGTGCGATGGAAACACATATGTTAACAAGATTAACTGCATTTATTACACAAACTCACAAACAACGTAATACTTTACATTATAACGAAACTACGTTCACCATTCCAGGTCCTGTTTGCACAGACTCATGTCTAGCAACAGTAGCTTGTTTCTTCTTCCTCTAGGAGGCAGCACTACATTCCTCCCAGAGTTACAAAAAAAAATAACAAGGGTACCCGTATCTGTCAGGGGCTACCTTAATCCTGGTCGATCTTCTAGGCACATGACTAGCGGATCTTGGTCGTGGTGCAGCGTCAGCGTCTTGGGGTTGATGGTCATCAACGTCTGGTTGAGGTGGGGTAATTTTGGAATCTGAATTTCGATTCTCCGCCGCGCCTTCTGGTCCGGGTGGACTATCATCATCCTAGGTTTCTGGATGGTTTTGTTGTCTGTGTGTCCTGTGACGAATCCAATTGAATCTTTGAGATCCATCTGTAAAGCGCACTTTGTAAAGGTGAGTGCCACCCAACCTTTCTACAATATCTGCCTCGTTGAAGTTAGGTGACAAGTGCTTCGGTGATTGAACCCATACGGTTTCGGTAGGTGAAAATGTCCTGTATGGTTTGCTGTGGTTGCTCCTAGGTTTCAAGAAAGGAGGAGCTTCTGTCTTCTCGTCATCTCTATTATGATCACCACGTATACAGTTCCACCATGTTCTTGGAATGAAGGTGAGGACTGAGGCTGCAGGAAGACTACGTTCCTCTCCCAACCGGGAATTCCTCAAAAACAGCAAGTATTCTGCTAACTTTGCATCGAACTGTAAAGAAGTCAGATGTGGATGTTCATGCAACACCTTCAACATGCCAGTCTTCACCGTGCGTACGTACCTCTCAGCAAGCCCGTTGCTAGGACTGTGGTACGGCGGTATTGTGATGTGTTCAATCCCGAACTGTTGGCAAAAGGAACGGAACTTTAGGCTGATAAATGCCGGACCAATATCCGAAACTATTGTTTGTGGAATTCCGAGAGTCGAGCATGACTCAAGAATCCAGCGTATGGTCTCCGGTGTATCTAAGGAAGATACAGGCCAGACATCTACCCAGCGACTATAAGCATCTACAAGTAATAGGAACTTTCTCCAAGCCAAGAAGAAATGGTGTACGTGGAGTCTTTGTCCTACGTATCTAGCTTCCGGCCACCTATTACCTGAACTTTTCTTGACTTTCGGACTTGATGATTGACAAGTTTCCTCTTCAACTAATCCTTTCTTGTTAAAAGATAATCCGCTATCCGATGTATGTGCAGCATCTTCACTTAACGGCACGTGTATGGTGTTCGACATCGGCTTCATGACGTCTGCACCAGTGTTAGAAGAAATGACTGGATCTGAATTCGACTGCGAGTGTTGAAGTTGCTCAATCTCTGTAGATATCCCTACCATAGAACTTGCCGACTCTGAGCGTAACAGTAGCGTTCTCCAGTCCGGAGTAACGATATCTAACCAGGTACGACCTATGAGTGGATAATTTAGATGTTCCTTGCACAAAATAACAGGAAGTGAGTAAGTCGATCCTGAGTGTGTAAGTTCCAGTTCAGCCTGTCCTTGCACTGAAAGAGCATGTTTCCCTACGCCATATATTTTTATAGAGGAATGGTTAATATCAGTCATTGGAAACCAGTTCCTGAATGAATCCGCTTGGAACAGAGTTACGGCAGACCCTGTATCGAGCTCACATTGAACAAACTTGCCGTTAATAAGTAAATCCTTTAGCATTGGATTCTTTGATAAAGGGTAACTGGACGTAGGTGACCCGGTGATGTGTGAGTCACAACTGTATGAAACGACACTAGGTAACCATGCTGTTTGCTCGTCAGGTGAAGTATGAGAAGTTGACATCTTCAAATTTTCGATTTCAGTAGTTTGTCCTACGTTATTATTACTATTGGGCTTCTGTTTAAGCTTCTCTCTCTTCCTACACCGCTTTTGCCAGTGACCACGTTTCCTACAGAATGAACAAACAGAATCCTTGGCTGGGCAGTTGTCTTTAGAATCATGTTTGTACGTACAGTTAGGACAGCTGTAATCAGTATATTTCATTCCGTGAATCGTTGGATTAGGTGAACTATAAGTATATTGTTTTGTATGTTTGTCCCCTTGCACTGTTCTTTTTTGAAATTGGGTTGAGGTGCGTGAAACTGCTGACTCTTGCTTTACACTTTCTGATCGTATTAACAATCGGGTTTCTTTCTCTAACATTTCATTTTGTAATGTCAGTTCCTGTTAATGACTGTACTGAAAGCAACTTTCTTCTAGTAACTTCAGATCGTATGCCCAATACTATCTGTTCAACTAAAGCTTCGTCCAGATAATTGCCGTAGTTACATTTTGTGGCTTGTTGCTTCAGCCTTATGACATAATCAGAAACGGTTTCACCTTCCTCTTGTACACAACGTCGAAACTTATATCGTTAAACAAACTTATTAGTTACAGGTTTGTAGTGTGACAAAAGACTATCCTTTAGACGAGAATACGACAGATTCTGTACAAGGTCTGGTGCGACTACATTTTTCAAGACTTTAAATGCCTTTGAACCTATAAAGGCGATGAGTATAGGAACTCTCTGATCATCGCTGAACTTTTGAATGATACACAACTGTTCGAAACGTAAGAGATAATCTTCAATGTCCTCTGAATCTTGGTCGAAAGCGTTAAATGTCAAGTTTGTGTACATATTTATGACTGTAAATCGAAACGTTTAACCTAACAACTATGAAAAGTGCGTTTTCACGTATAATTATACTTGATCTGCATCGGATCACAATGTATCTATGAACGTGACAAAGCCTTTGTACGTTTCATGATTATAACTTGTTTCCACGTTAGAAGGAATCTTGATATATATATACAGATGGGGGACAAAATAATACGAACACCTGTGAATGTAGAGAAAATCTTAATTAATAGGGGGTTGGACCACCCTGTGACTGAAGTACACTTTGTATGCGACGTGGGATGGACGCATAGAGGTCATGCACAATGTTTAAGGGAATATGGAGCCATTCTTCCTCCAGAGCAGTCTCCAATTCCGAAAGTGTGGCTGGAGGCGGACTTCGAGCACGAAGTTTGGACTCCAAATATCCCCACAAATGTTCTATAATGTTCAGGTCAGGAGACTGTGGGGGCCATTCAAGATGTCCTACTTCATCGTCATGTTCTTCAAACCATGTTTGGACAGACCCAGCAGTGTGGATAGGAGCGTTGTCGTCTTGAAAAAGCGGTCGGTCCCCAGGAAATAAAGTCTGGACAAAAGGATGGAGATGATCCCCCAGATAGTGACTGGCATTGATCTTCCCATGCAGAAAAACAAGTGGTCCCACACCATGCCAAGATATCGTGCCCCATACCATAATGGACCCACCTCCATGCGTCACAGTCGGCAAGAGGCAGTCAGGATGAAATGCATCTCGAGGCGTTCTCCACACATAAACGCGCCCCGTGGTCTGAAATAACGTGAATGTTGATTCATCAGACCAGATGACTTGTTGCCACTGCTGTGGGGACCAACTTCTGTGAGCTCTGCACCATTGGTGTCGCTTGACAGCATTACGTGATGTCACCAATGGCTTACGAATTGCCACTCGGTCATGAATGTTTGCAGCATGGAGTTCCATTTTGACAGTTTTGGTTGAAATGGGGTCCTGGAGATGCCTGTTCATTTCAGATGTTATCTCGGATAACGATTGCTTGTGCTTTCGGGCCACTATGCGCTTCAACACCCTCCTATCCCGAGCAGCAAGCTTTGTCTTTCGTCCACTGTTGTGCTTTGAAGACGCCATCTTACCTTGTGTTGTGTACGCTGTCATAACGGCTGATACTGTGCTCCTTGCACACCCAACAAGCTTTGATGTTTCAGTCACCGTGGCTCCAGCTGAACGTGCTCCAGCAATCATGCCTCTTTGGAACTCTGTCAGGTCTGACATTGCAGTATCTCTTGAGAGCGTATGATAGACGAATGCACCACCAATGGCTGCTGTTGGCAAACTAATACCTTCCCCTTCACAGCCACTAGGTGGCAGACTTCAGTGCCAGGTGGTGCTGCTGTACTGCCGGTGTGAAATGTGGCATACTTTTTCACAGGTGTTCGTATTATTTTGTCCCCAATCTGTATATATTTACACTACACTATTTTTTTTTTATAAAACAAACAATGTAGATGGTTAATCCTTACCGTGTTATGTCAAATTGTGTCAAAGCAAAACGTTTATGATTGCTACAACAGCTTGTTGTACGAATGAGGACAGTCAGTCCGAATAGAATAAACTTACGGAAATGTAAAGTTCTTGCAAATCCTGCAATCCAAGAAGAGTAAGGTTCTTTTATACAGACTGCGCCATAATGTTGTGCGATGGAAACACATATGTTAACAAGATTAACTGCATTTATTACACAAACTCACAAACAACGTAATACTTTACATTATAACGAAACTACGTTCACCATTCCAGGTCCTGTTTGCACAGACTCATGTCTAGCAACAGTAGCTTGTTTCTTCTTCCTCTAGGAGGCAGCACTACACAAAGGAGTGGCAAGCGATTCGCGATTTTGCCGCAAGGAAATGGGATTATTTTTTTTTCAGTTTGAAAATGGAGATAGATTTGGTGTTATATTGTAAAGAAAATGAGAAATTTCCCTTAGCTTAGAGGTGTGTTCGTTCTGTATATCTTTTTTTTTTTTTGCTTCTGTCTCTCTCTTCTTTTTCCTTTTATCATAAAATGGTCTAGAGTTGAATAAAACTTAAATAGCTCTTGGCGCCAAATCGGGTCGAAGGTTGATGAGATACGATGATTTATTCCTGGAGAATTTCTCTGAACCAGTCATTTATTTTCAAGGAAAAGTAACTTCAAAAGATACACTTAAAGTTTCCGTTTCGGAAGAAAGATTGCAAACTCAAGTTCACTTCGCGAACAACCCTCGGCGAATTGTGTAGATATGTGAAATACTGACGGCATTGAGGCAAAAGGTAACAGATGTGCTTCTTTTGACTACTTCAAAGGTAATGGTAATCCATATACCGGGTGGCCAGAATTAAAGTTACCCAACTCAGAGCCCTCTGTAGAATGTTTGAGGCATATGAAATTTGGTGAATCCACTATGCAGACCATGGGGAAGAAGATAGCGATAAAAAAAGTTCAATTTTCCGCCACCAGGTTGACATGTGGCGCTGTACTTCCATAACTCAGCCAAATCACGTGTCCAATTGGTTATTAATTAGAAAGACATTTGTTATTGGCTAGTTGCGATAAAATAATCTCTCGTTTATTGCAAGATTGTAAGGTAAAGGCAAATCCTAACCAATTGGAGCATCATGGAATTACAGCTCCACATTTCAACCTGGTGGTGGAAAATTAAACTATTTCTTTTTATCGCCATTCTCTTCGCCATGGTCTACATAGTGGATTCAGCAAATTTCAGAGTTCTACGATGCCTCAAACAGGCTACTGAGGGCTCTGATTTGGGTAACTTTAATTCTGGCCACCCGGTATCTAGAAGCATACTGTTAAGTTCAGAGCGTTTTAGAAGAACAGATAACCCCAAAATTCAGGAGCGCCTATATTAAACATGATTGATTGGTTTCATTTTACTTCGCTTTTCTGCCATTTTTGGCTAATCGCGAAGAGGGGGATGACAAGTGAGAAGATTAAACGGATGAAAGCACCATGGACGACACACAAGTCCCATAGAAGATTACACTGGCTGTGATTCCAGTCACTTCGGTGTGAGAGCTCTTTCTTTAAATGACACATACAGTTGTGTACATGGGCGTCGGCAGAAATGTTTGCATGGGTTACTTAGTCCATTGATAAAAGTTGAATAGTACAGGGTGAGTCAAAAGTCCCTGACCACCCCTTATAAAGTGAAAGGGAGTGTAGATTGCAGCAATAAGTCATGGTAGTAATATGTTAGGCCTAGGGGGAAACTTTTTAGTGCATGTCATGACAACGTCCGCCATCTTGGATCCAACTTCATTCCTTTAAATGGAAAGGGGGCATGTGGGGTATGATTTTGGGCTAGAATTCTTCCAGGAATTCAGTGTGGTGAAGTCAGATTTATGAAAACTTTAATGTTATTATACAATAATATTATACACTAATAATAATTATTGTTTATTATTATTGTTTATATATGAAAACTTTACTACTCTATCCACTAGACAAGTAAATATCCAGCACACTATTTTCCACAATTTCTTTTACATTTCATACATTTAGTGTATTTTCCATTCAAGAAAAGGCTTTAAAAGTTAGAGAAACTTTAACTCATAGGTTTATATTGTGTGATCTCTCCCCTAAAACTATAATTTTTGGAATTTCGAAACCTGTACAACCATGTAT
This sequence comes from Lepisma saccharinum, assembly GCF_977018435.1. Taxonomy (NCBI): domain Eukaryota; kingdom Metazoa; phylum Arthropoda; class Insecta; order Zygentoma; family Lepismatidae; genus Lepisma; species Lepisma saccharinum. The sequence goes on from NC_139245.1 coordinate 19,440,765, forward strand.
TTATTCATTGGATGAAATGGTAGAATACGGAAATATTACCTGGTTTCTGTATTTTCACTCAATTGTTTCGATCTAATACAATTTTTACTTTCATTATTCCCTTTGAGTACTAACTAAATAAACTTGATATTTATGTTATTAACAATAAAACTAACAAAGTTTCTGCTTTTTGTACTTAAACGATGACAATTTCCAGGACCTCTCTTGCCGACGCCCATGTTTGTGTAGGGTATTTTTTTTTATTACGTCAGAGCGAACAGAAGAGAAATTGTTTTCATAATGTGAGGCAGTAATGAATCTCCTGGTCTGCTAGTAGGACCTACATGTTCTTAAAATTATAAATTACTAGATGAATGTCTACCTTTCAGACACAATCGGGTTATTCCAAGCGCACTTGATTGCTAACATAACATAATTGTTCTGCTGAAAAGGATGATTGAAAACAGTTGTAAACATAGTCCAGAAAACAGAACTTCCTTCTATGGTGCTTGAAAAGCTATTTTCTACATCGTTGATTAGATGTATTGTTTACCCGCTGTTAATCAACGTGCTAAATGGAACACTCCAAATGCATTGTTGTGTTTGTGTGTTGAAGGAAATGGGCGTGTCGAGATTCTTGTTGAGGCAAATATGAAACCATATGTTTTCATCTGCTTCGGCATGTTAAAATAACCAGTGTCCAATTAACGTCCAGGTTTATTTCATTTAGTTCTCGAATGGTGAGCAGGCAAGATTGCACCTATTCTGTTTAAGATTGGTTGATTTGATTTATTTTACTTCGCCTTTCTATCATTTTTTGGCTAATCGTGACGATGAGAATGAGTGATGATATGAAAGGGTGACTACTAACCGGCAATTCCGCGAATTATGCGTGAATTTTGACTCAAGAATTATGAGTGATTTCTGCTTGATTTTTCCTCCGTTGACGTGAAAAATTGCAACTTGTATTAATGCAAACCCATTGAATTTATATATATTTATTGATGCTCTCAGGCAACTTTTTTACAGTTTAGCTTTTCATTTTATCGATGAAAAACAAGTAACCTGCGTTGAAAAGAAAACAATTTTCTCAATCCGTTTTAATTTGTTAGTGTCTTTTGCAGAATTTATCTGACAGACGGAAAATTCGTATAAAACCCCACACTGTTTTTTTGGGGATCGAATCTAGGCTGTGCCAGCCTAGGGAAACTCGCCTCTACGAGATGCACCTTTTACATGTAAGAGGACTTGCCCCTGTGAAATAAGGAGAATACGAACGACATTCAGTATTTAACATTTCTCTGGACTGGACATGACAAGGTTATGATGACAATAGAAATGATGTTCGTTTACCTGTAGATTCCTGTAGAGAGGATCGTCTCCGCTGATTTGGTAGATATGGGATTCAAATTTCCGATCGTTAAAACCGTTCAGCCAGTTCCGTCCTGTCGTTAACAGTGCGTTCTGCATAAGGCTGACGTTACGTTATTTCAACTGATTTTCTGTCGATTCCCGTGTCAGCGGAGTTCACAGATCCAATGAAGGTCACAGGTGTAATATGCTTGTAAGAAGTTACTTCCAGCGCTTCGGCCGGACTCATTAGCGAAGTGATTAGTCTATCGAGCTATGACGCCAGGGGTCCCGGGTTCGAATCACGCCTTTGGGTAAAATGGAACAGCACCTTAAATTAAATATTTTAAATATATGTACCATTTAATTGAACCTAATTAGAATTTTTGGATACATTGGAATCGCACAGACCCTCTATACTGTAAATATGTTTGTGTGTGGGTGGTGAGAGGCCTTAATGCTTAAGATTGAAATAGAGAAAGCATCTGCTTATATCCTTGGATTTTTTAAAAGTTCGCTTTGAAAACCGGGATTTATACTTGAATTTTATCATGGTCCTAGAGTGGTCCTGTATGATGAAATTGATGAAGGGATGCTCACAAAGAATATTCATGCCCTGGACGGGATTCGAACCCGGGACCCCTGTCGTCGTAGCGCGCTGTGCTAATCACTTCGCTACGGAAGTTGGCTATTATAGTTCGACAAACATATTCCGTTACCACATGTGAAACTCTTTGCAGTTGATTTATTACTTTCCTGTGCACAATGCTATCTGTTGGTTGAATGTTCCGGGATAAGACTGGAGTAGAGTATATGCTTTTCTTCCTCTCTGTGAAATTGCGACGATGAGGATGAATGGCAAATTGATGAAAGAGACGATGGAAGTAACAAAATGTTCTTCTCTTACCCAGGAAACGAAATGACGGTACACTAACAGCTTAGGTGACCGATCGTGTTGAGTTCTCGACTTACGGTCTCGCCAGCCGAGGTTCCCGATTTAAATCCTGGAATGGCAATGATGTTTCTTTCTGCATATTCCTTCACCAACTTCATCTAATCATCATTCATTCTCATCTTCGCAATTAGCGCAAAACGTAGCACGAAAAATGACAACTACAGCTGGAGGCTGAGAAGAGAAGACAAAGAGTGAATGAGAGATAAATTACGTATGAGGAAAGGGGAGTATGGAGGAGGAGAAAAATGAAAGAGTGGAAATGGAAAAGGAGAGAGGAAATGAGAAAGAACGAAAGAAAATGAATGAAAGGAGAGAGAGGGGGGAAGGAAAAGAGCTGAAAGGAAGAAGCGAAAGGAGAATGAAGAAGGAAGAGAGAGGGCCTCGTTTGTTAATGTTTCCGAGAAGAATTCTCCTCCATGACAACGCTGCGGGGGAGGATGGGGGGTGGAGATTGAGGTTACGCGAACTCAATTAAATAACCCCCAGGGTTTACTTGGGTTCCTGTAAGGGAATTGATTGAGTTCCCGAATTAGCGATCCTTCACCACAGAAGGAATTTCCTTAGCTTTGTAGTGTTGCCGTGGAGAAGCACATTTTGCACACCACATCATGATGGATTCACACGTTTTTTTGGAAACGTACAAGGTGCAGAGCATAAGTACCACTTATTAAGTGCACTAGTGCTGCGGCATAGCCCACTGCTTCAAATTTAACAATACTAAATTATAGTGTTCGAAGTTAAGGCAAAAATAAATTCTGGTTCTTATTTAGATGAGTATTGTGTATCTCTACGTTGTCACTCAGTTCGTCTTTGTGGTATCCTACACTAGATCTTATCCATAATAGCAGTAATCGCTGCACGTGTAGCAAACTACGAGTACAGTTACAGTTCTGAAGGTACGAATGAAGTCAGGGATTGTGGGTTTGAATCCTGAGAGAAATATATTTTCCGCCATATATTCCTTCGGTTTATAATGCATTTTCATCGTCGCTACTGAAGTGCAATGGTGCCCATTTCCAAACGCACCCAAATGGCAACCCTTCAACGTACTACACCCCACCGTCCTCCGTTGCGGAGTGGTTAGTACATCGCGTTATGGTGCCAGGGGTCCCGACCTGGGCATGGTATTTGTGAGTGTCCATTATCAATTTCATCATATCATCACTCATCCCCATCTTCGCGATTAGACCAAATTAGCAGAAAAGCGAATAAGAATCAACGTAGTACGAGGGTCACTATTTATATTTTGAGCCTTGGCAACACTGATTGAAGTTAGGCGCGATTTGACGTTTGTACGGAATCGTCTGGCATTATTGACCATAACGTACTTCAAATGTTTTGTCAATAGCTTCATTTGTGTTGTTTATGTTGCCTTGGAGATTGCGCGACAACAATAAAATGGAATGAACTCGTGAACATTTTCGTGCGATGGTTTTTACGATTTTTGACGTGGATTATCAAGACAAGAGTGCATCGATCAACTTACTTCCACATTTGGCGATGAAGCCCCATCCTTTGCCACTGTGAAACGCTGGTATAACGAATTTAATCGTGGCCGCCATTCGCTCACCGACGAGATTCGCGAAGGTCCTCCAAAATCAGTTGTTGTTCAAGAAAACATTGATGCTGTGCAAAACCTAATACTGCAAGATCGTCACGTGACATACTGTGAGATTGAGGCAACCATAGGCATTAGTTCCACCAGCATATGTAAAATATTACATGATCATTTAGCTGTGAGAAAGGTATGTTCTCGTTGGATCCCACACAATTTGACAAAAACTCAAAAAGACGCTCGCGTCAATTGGTGCAAACAAATGCTCAATAAATGCAATCGTGGTGCTTCAAAAGACGTATATAAGATTGTAACAGGTGACGAATCACGGATATATGCATATGAGCCGGAACGTAAACAGCAGTCGACTGTATGGGTGTTTCAAGATGAACCCAATCCAACAAAAGTTGTTCGCGCTCGAAGCACATCGAAACAAATGGTCGCCCGTTTTTTCGGGAAAACTGGTCACGTGGCAAATGTGCCTTTAGAGGAACGTATAACGGTCAATTCTGAATGGTACACAACAATTTGTTTGCCAGAGGTCTTCTGTCAAATACGGAAAACAAACAAACGCCGTCGGATCATTCTTCATGAAGACAATGCCAGCTGTCACACATCTCGTCTAACAACCGACTTTATGAACAGTCAGAAAATCGAATTGATGGGTCATCCGCCGTACAGTCCTGATTTGGCACCCAATGATTTCTTCTTGTTCCCGAATGTCAAGAATAAATTGCGTGGACAACGATTTTCGTCGGCGGAAGACGCCATTGATGCGTTCAAAAACCATATTATGGAGGTGTCTCAAGAAGATTGGGAAAACTGCTTTGACAAATGGTTCGAACGAATGCAAAAGTGTATTGACCATAAAGGAGAATACTTCGAAAAACAATAAAGCAAATTCCTGTTTTTTCATTGTTAGGCTCAAAATATAAATAGTGACCCTCGTACACCCTGGTGCAGACCAAGGAGCTTCTGGCGCCTGAACTAACTGTCAGTATAAACCTCCGTATGACTTGTGTTGTTCCTACATGTTTGTGACTGTCCCTCCCCCATGGCATAGTGGTAACGTTGTCGCCTTGTAATCAAGGTGTCCCGGGATCGATACCCAGTGGTGGCACATTGTACAGTGGTTCGGGTCGCACTGTAAACTGTAGGTCCAGTTCCAATTAGATTATCTGTGCATAAAGTGGACTTAAAATAGCAATTCAAACAAAAAAAACAATTCATCCATTTCATCTTAATCATCATCATCCACATCTTCCCGATTAGCCAAAAATGACGGAAAAGCAAAGTAAAGTAAACTCGATCAATCGAAAAGTGTGCTTTGTTTTTTTTACAATTAGTAAACAATCTGCAAAGGAAACACTGACAAAAGTCCGTTGTGAAAGAATTGGTTGCATATTACCAGCTTACCAAGCGAAACGAACCTTGTCGCCTTCAGAAGTCCCAAGACTTCTACAGGGGGACAATTTCCGTGCGCCTCCGTCCCTTCGCCACTTTTCTGCCTCAGCGGGCGTTCTTCCACTTGATTGCATGTATTTTTCTCATTTGACGCTTCTGTCACGTATGCCGTTTCGCCACGCTTCCGCTTCAATGGGCGCTGAGATTTAGAGAACGCGGAAAGCGACTAAACTAAATATGTACAAAAGTACATTGAAAGCCATATTCTTGCGACGTTAACTGATTCATCCTCTTTAGTCCCATTCGAATGAAACTGTTCTTGAAAGGGGTTTAAAATGGTAAAGAAGCCAATCACAAGTACAACCAAATAGTCTCGAACCAGGAACAAGTCCTCTGTTCCTCCAGGAAATGAAAGTGGAAATAATGGTGTTTAACATCTTCTCATTCACTACTAAGAATGACTAAAATCCCTCTCTCTCTCTCTCTCTCTCGTTCCCATCGTACCGACAAGTGACGAAACCCGAAATCGTAATTAAGGAGATTCCTTTGTCGTTTCACGAGCGGCAACACTGTCGACATTAGTTAGCTGCCACTGGCTCATAACCCCTTGTTTCTCGAGTCTGGAGAAATAGAGACTGCTTGTTAAAAGCGAAGACGCAAATACAATACAAAGCAGTGACGTAAAGACGGCCCTTGAGAGGTATTTCATGCGCCTCGAGATGGCTCTCGACTCGGGGTGATTTTGAAAAGCCGTCGTCGTCCTTCTTCGCTGCAAGAATGGATGTCAGTTTCGCCAACTGGCCAATTTAAGTTCCAGCCTTGGTGTCTTTCAAGAAGCAGCACTGAGATATATATATATATATATCTTGACATCACGTTTGGAAGTTAACTTAAAGGGAAAAGGTAATATGTAAGTAAGAGAGTGATATAGAGAGGGGGTTGAGCCAGGAGGAATTAAGAAGCAAGACAGGCATAGAGAAATAGAAGCAGTGAGACAGAGAGGGAGCAAAGTAAAACACAAGAGGAATACAAGAAGTAAGGAAGAGGGAGGGAGAAACAGTTAAAGAAAAGAAATACAAAAAAGAATGTGCGAGACAATAAGAGAAATTATAGAAGTGAAACAATGAAAGAGAGAGAAAGAGAAAGAACAAATCCAGATAGAATGTGCAAGAGGAAAGAAGATAGGAAAATAAATTATTAACAACGAAGAGAATTAGTAAAGACAGAAGTTCTAAGATAGAAAGGAAGGTAACAATCTAACATTACAACAAATGAAAATGAAAAATACATAGGATAAAATGAATAAAAATAAAAATAATACAGGAGTATTAAGTTAGTATTTTTCCTTATTTCAGTTGAGTCAACAACCCACTAGACCCTTCCAGCTGGCGCACAAGATCACTGGCTGCAACACAGAATGTTTTCCAAACATCGAATCGCTGTGGTTTCCTGCCTAGACCCATCGTGGCGGCATTGGAGCTCTCTCGGTCTGAGCTTTCCCAACATTAATTTATGGAAAATTTATTGATTGATTGAGTTGGTGTTTAAGTCCACTGCATGCACTCTAAGACCAATCATTACTGGACTTACAGTTTAAAGTGGAATACAAACCACTATATGCATCCACCGGGTATCGAATAATTTATGGATGAAGACACTCCCAATGCCGTTCAATAGATTTATTCTTACTCCTGGAGGCGAAACTAAAAATGTTGTTTATAATCAAGTTTTGAGTTAAATTAATATTATAGTGAATTTGTAAAATATTTCACTTTATAATTTGTATACTGTACTTATACTTTTAAATACCTGTAAATAAAATTAGTTACAAATTCATTATGTTCCTGTCTAATGGAAGATTGGAGTAAATAAATACCCGGGCAACGCCGGCCAATCAGCTAGTAGAGCTATTGAATACGACTTGTCGTGAATTACAGTAAACCCCATTTCTGTTTATTTATATTTTGGTTATTTTACTTCGCATTTCTACGCCTTTGATAAATGACGACGATGACGAATGAATGGAATTAATACAGTGGTACATTCGTGCATTTACTAGGGTTCGAACCTGGAACCACTTGCTTCGCAGCGTTGACGCTGAGCACACAGCAACGAATGTATTCGTGTTTGTAGCTGCTGCAGTCCAGCCGGAAAAGTGTTGACCACCGTACAGGAAACCCATAATCAAATCCCAAAAGATTGCTATGTTTTTATACTTCAAGTGCACTCAGCCATGAATGGATATCTTAACATAACGCCGCTAGGTGAAGCTGTTTACATCACTTCAGTATTTCACGCCAGACAAGAATATATTAAATGCTACATACTTGTCCCCCATACGGACAATATTTTGAATTTTTCTAAACGTATGTCCCTTTTGTGCCTCTTCTTCACAACGATGGCAGTTAATGCGGTTAGATGAAATTTATAAAGTCACCCATGCAATAAGACATAACAAAAGACATGAAATATTGGGTAGCGAGATTGTGATTTTATCATTCAATGTATTCCATGATCACAGCAAGTTTAGTTACTATAGTGACATCCTAATATCTTTCAAATAAATTGATTGTGACAAAGAAATTAAGATATGTCTATGTAGTAAGTAAATCTGTAAGAATGTAAAAGATTGGATTGATCTTGCCCAGGACAGGGATAGATGGAAGGCCTGTGTGGCTGCAGCCATAAATCTTCGGGTTTTAGAACGGTACAGACTTAGTCTATGGATTGTAAATCCAGGTACATATAGCGAAATAGATTTCTATCGGAAACCACGTGGCCAAAGGATCAGTCCCATTGCCTTCCCTGTGGCTCTTTTAGTGTTGCAACGAAATGTATATTTGTAGCTTACATGAAACCCCGGAACCTTGGGATCTCTTACGAGAAAGAAATCCTCCGAATTAGAAGAATAATCATTTGACACCAGAGTTGGAGACATTTGGACGGCAAAGATGGCAACACTACGACCAAACCTCTTAATTAACTTGTCAAGGTTGATGACACTGCAAATTACCAATGACTCCTTTCCTTCCCGCCTTTCGGAAGAGAGAGAGAGAAAAAGGTGAAAGTCTTCAACCTCCATTGCTTGTTATCTTCCCTCGTCTCTTCCTTCGTTTGTTGTTTGGAATCCCCTCCCCCCTTCATCCTTCCTATCCAACGTCGGAATTCCTTCCAGGGAGATCCAAAAAAGAAACCCTGGATGAAGAGGACGACGTCCTTTGACAGTGGGAGAGTTATTTATCACGGGTGGGAGCCAGGTTTAGTCTCGTAATTAACTCCCGCAAGTTTCCTCTGACTTTGTCGCGTTGTCGACGCCACATAGAGCCAGGAGGAATGTCCTGGCGGTGTTATAATGAAGCACAATTGAAATGAAACGAAAAATGGAAGAAGGAGGCACACTGTTTCGAGAAGGCCTGTTATCGGTGTTAGTCATATTGCAAATGAATGTCAGCATGTTACTGCGCGGAATGATACAGTCAGCGTAGAAAGTAGTTCCAGTTCGAGAACGGAAGAATTCGTGTCACTGCATGCTGAACAGGTAGTGTAAACGTTAAAGTTTGCACAGACGAAATTAATAAACAATTAACACGACGAGCCAATAAAGTCGACCTCAAAAGTGAAGCAAACCAATCCAAATCAATGTACGGTCACCGTCAATAAAAAGTGGGAAGCGAGTCCCACTTGTATTGCCGGTGACTGTACCTATATATTTTACAAATAGGTGAAAATCGTAGGTATTTTTTAAAGTGCGTGTTTCAATCATCCCATATCAATGCAAAATTTCTCTTAACTGTTCGGTGTACTTAAAATTTGCTGCAGTATAACAGAAGGCTTCTTGCTCTGTAGGCGAAAATATCCTGAAATGGTATGCAATCATGTTAACTTCAATCAGAACTTCAAGCCAATTTCCCCACTGACTGTACCGTTGTTCAGACACCAAGATCATCTCGAGGACGGATACGATTTGTTTGCGGTAAGGTGCAAGGCAGTCTGCGAGAGCAAAGAGCCTCGGGGGGGGGGGGGGTTGCAGGGGGAGGATGCTCCGTCTGAGCGGGAGGAAATGAAAGCATCTCGCATCTTCTCCGGCGCTTAATATCCGATGGTGCCAAGTGTTTAACATGATCTCGCCTCTGGAACATTTGCAAGTTGGTCACGCAAGATTGCGCTGTGCGTATCCATGGCAACAAGATGCGGGGGTTGGGAGTAAAGATGCGCACCAACTCTGATTTTCCCTCTTCTCTCTCTCTCTCTCTCTCTCTCTCTCATCAATATGTAAGACGTCGCAGGTGGTGATTGGGAAACGCGGAAGGAGAAACTCGAATTTCGACAAATTGTTCCGACTGCTTCGACCAAAATTGAATCCAGCATCGTATCTTATTAGGGTAAACCTGGAGTTTCGATTAACAGATGTTGTGTTCCACATCTGGTTGCATTAAGTTCAGAAAGTTCAGCTTGTAGCCGATGGCGTGAAATCTGGATCTGTCTGACCTACTGGGATTATTAACCAATAAAAACTGTTCCCAATAATTTGCTAAGCATTGTTGCTTTAGTATTCAGTGTAGGCCCGATTTTAACTGGAATGACATTTTGAAATATCCCTTACACAGAAGGTCCTTCGCCCAATTTCAGACAATGTATACTCATGGACGTCCGCAGGTTTTTGTCCAGGGAGGGGCAAGGGAGATATTTTTTTCCAGGGGGAGCCAACGTGACATATTTTCCCCAATAATAGTGTTCATCCCTCAAAAACCATTGCTTAAATTTGAATATATCATGTTTGAGCAATAATTAACACACATTATTGTGGCTGAAATTAAATTATATGTGTGAAATATGTAATTTTTGCTTGACTTTCGTTTTGCAGGGGGAGGGCAACAGCCTCATCCCTTGCCCCCCCCCCCCAATTACGGACGCCCATGTATATACTTGTGTAAACATAAAGTGGCATAGTTTATGATGTTGAACAGTTGAAGAATGTGCCTCTGTTACCCATCTTCTCAAATTATAATTTGTTTAGTTACTTGAAGTTATTATTTGTATCATACTTTTATGTTGCCTGTGCGTGATTTGTTGGAACTTTGTATAAGTCGATCAACTCTTCAAGTAACTAAACTTATGAATTTTAATTTTTCCGTGGATTACAGGCTATTGAAATGCTTTAACGTGGAATAGAAAAACATTGATCATGTTATATCCGTATAACTCGATACATTCTAGAAGAGTTACAGTGACTATTGAATTCCATGAATACATGCTGCCTTATAAAATAAGAAATGGAGTCACTGTTACCTTACCTGAACATATGAAATAAATAAATATATACACATAACACATACACACACACACACACATATAATATCAAATTATATTAACCCATCTAGTTTATTGTTTCACTATTGTTTTCAACATGTCTGGTTTTGAACTTGAATTTGCAGATCATTCGTAACACTTGCAACAAAACGAATGTAACACTCGTGACACATGATTTATTGTTTTTAGTATTGAATTTAAGAATACTTTCAAAATTAATGCGTTGATGATTTAATTTGTTCTTTATGCATAGCACAACATACATTTTAATGTAATTATATGGGTAATTCAGGGATCAGAGTCTTTTTATTTCAAGCTTTCCATTTGCAAAGACAGTTCACAAATTTGATAACAGCAAATTTCCTTGAATTTCTCTAACAAGGTTTTATTTTAGCTCATGTGAAATTGGCTGAAGGAAGTTGTACTTCTGTTGCTGCGACAATTGGGAAAGAAAAGTAAGTCTCACTAACTTTACAGTTCAAAAATGGAGGGAAAATGTAACAAGTTGTGACAGGGGGATTCTCTATCTCTTCACTCATTTCATCCTGATCTTCGTTATTAGCCAAAAGTCGTAGAAAAGGGAAGTAAAATAAAGAAAATCAATCAATTGATACAATTTTTATATTTTTAAGAATATCTTGGGCAGTTATGGGATCAATGCCCTCCACGACGATTTCCAGCTGTTTGCCCTTGCCAGACGGAGAGGCCACGAAGATAATATCATGTATTTAGATGCCCTAAGCGAAGAAATGGAGAACGTCTGGAAGAAACGAGCTCTATTATTTGGGCTTCCCATCTCCATCGTCCCTTATAATCTATTTTGGAAGAACTTCCAGACTGGTGGATTGGAGTCAAGGCGACTTGGGAACTTGGGAGGTCGAAGGAAGAGGGGGGGGGGGTCGAATGCCTGGAATGTTACCGCTGGATTTATAATGCCACCTTTTTCATCGGAATTGCCGGGGCATAATTCATGAGCCCCAATCACAAGATTCCAAAGCCTCTGTAATTGCCTTTTACGAAAGATTTTATTGGAAGCGATGTGTTAAAGGAAATGCCCGAAAAGTGCGGGGGCAATGAACCTACTTCGAAAGTCGAGACTCTGATTAAGGGGCGGCTGAGGCCTTGACCTCCTTTCGCCCGAAAAGGCAATCCACAAATGAAGATGGCCATAATATACGACGTCTTTCTTCAAAGTTTTGGACGCAGTGTCGAACTACGGAACTTACTCACAGATTTGTTATCGATAGGGCAGTAACCATTGTGCGGAAAATAAATGGTACGATTTCTCTAACATTTTCTTAAATTCCAGTGTAAAAATAATGCAGTAATGATTTTATTTTTATCTTCTGTAACAAATCTGCTATATTTAAGGTGCAGAATTTAACAGGAAGTACTTTGTTTAGAAAAATTACTGTGTGAGCTCGTCCAATAAATCGGATCCCATATTTAAGTCGTGCTGTGCATAGCCTAAAATACTTTATATAACATTGATTATTTTGGTTCAATTTACTTTGCATCTTTAACACTTTTGGCTAATCGCGAAGATGAGGATGCATGATGATATGATGAAATCTGTGAAGGGACAGTAACAAAGAACACCCTTGACCAGACTGGGATTCGAACTCTGGACCTCTGGTGTCGTAGCATAATGTATAATTGTCCATTATGAACTGCAACTGCAAATAGTAAACAATATATTTTGGTATTTATTCATGTTTTCCGATCCACTGCTTCATAGATGATTAAGCGGTTATAACTGAGATATGAAAAGCATAAAAACTGCAATTGGGCTTCTCATTTAAGAAAGCCCAGGTACTGGCAACACTGCTGGTGAAAAAGAGACACGGGAGATTAATTTAATATTTTCCTTATCGTCCAAAAATATGCACTGGCTAGACTAGATAGGTAATAAACGAACCTATTCTCTAACTATGCACTGTCCACGTGCCAACTACGAACATCCTTACATTTTCAAATTATTACTATTCAACATGAATGGACAACGTATAATGTATGTCAATGTGTGACCTTAGCTCACGGTGGTGTCGACCTCCGTGGCAGAGTGGTTAGCACAGCGCGCTACGGGTTCGAATCCCGGCCTAGTCATGGGCGTTCTTTGTGAGTGTCCCTACATCAATTTCATCATATCATCACGCATCCTCTTCGTCACGATTAGTCGTCGCCGCCTTGTAATCAAGGGGTCCCGGGTTCAATACCCGTTGGAGGCACATAGGATCCCAATTTAAATTGTAGGTCCTGTCCCGATTAGCCTTACTGTGCATAAAGAGGCCTTAAAACACCAGATCAATCAATAATCGTCGCGATTAGTCAAAAGTGGCAGAAAAGCGACTCTAAATAACACAAATGAAATCAAATAAGCCGTTACCGTGGTAACTGTCATGGTAATCTAGCGCCACATTATATATTTTTTCTCAGACATGCGATTATCAATTGAAATAATGGTTAAAACATTATTTTTCTCATACAGATGATACCAATCAACGATATCATCCATATTTGGAGATGATGTAAGTGTTTTAGCAAATGTTCTAGCTTTTGAGAAGAGCGAGCCTGTTCAACTGTGAGGAAGATGTTTTAATAGAGGGAGATTATTTCCGTAACATCTTAGGGTGTTATGCATTTGAAGCATCGGAACGAGTCACAACTCTCGAAGCAGCCAATCATCCAAGGGAGCCGCTGACGTCAGCTCAACACAGAACCTATCGCTAAGCCCCTTACTCTGGTTCTACACGCCCACTAGGCTCGCTAGACAGACTCGCGCAGTCCGCTGGAGATGTTCCGAAAGTAATTCGACTCTACACCCTTAACTTTTTAACGTGTTGTGTTTATTCAGTGCAGGTCCCTTTACAATCTTGCACTCTTAACCCTTCAAAAAGGGCTCTTTACATCCCAAAATTTTAACTCATTCATTCATTCAAATTCTTACAGTATTGCTACCTTTCTATATTCAACCTCGTTCACTTTCTGCCTTGGCTTCTCCTTTTCTTTATCTTCACTTTCTCTTTCTTTAGTTTTATCTCCTCCTCTTATCTTCCTCCACATCCAGTACCCCCCCCCTCTTTCCTAAGGGCCAGAAGAATTGCAGCCGTGATTGAGAGCGTGATAGAAAATTGCTTCCCTTCAATCTAACCCCATCCGAGGGGAGATAGATGCGAACCGCACAATGCAAATTAGGTTCAGATCTTGGATGGATTCGCGAAGGGGGTTCCAATCCGAGAACTCGACTAAATCCAAATGGAAGCGGAAATTGTCCCGCAAATAGATGGGATTGAAGGCACGATCTTTGGCGTCTTCGGAAATTACTGGAGGAATCGGGATTCTCCTTGCGGGATTGTGGCTCAGTTTGAGCCATGCACCTGTGTCGCCTTGCTACTATACCGTAGAAGGTTGTGGGCGGGGGGATTATCCCCAGAAAGCTTATGGAGAGTCTCCGGATTCTAAGGAAAAATTGAAACGTGCCCAATTATGATAAACCTATTCCTACAATCGTGATTTCATCACATAGTTGGAATTCTACCTAGAATGCGATTGCAAATTTGATCATAATTGAATTCTCATACTTATCACCACCTCCGTGGCGGAGTGGTTAGCACACAGCGCGCTGCGACTCTAGGCGTCCTGAGTTCAAATCCCGCCTGGGCATTGTCGTTATTTGTGAGAGTTCCTTCATCGATTCCCGGTGGAGACACATTCCACAGTGGTTCGAATCTCACTTTAAACTGTAGGATCAGTCCCAATTAGGCTATCTGTGCATAACTTGGACAAAACAACAAATCAATCAAAAGAAACCAAATTATCATTCATCCTCATCGCCGCGATTAGCCAAAATTAGAAAATAACTAAGACTAAATAACAAATCAAATCATACTTAAAATCGTCTCACGGCAGTGAGGACGTCGGAAAAGTTAAGCGTACGGAAATATTTTCTGGGGGAAGGGGGGGAGTTGCAATTGATATACCACTACTATATACCATATAAAAATGGTAATTTCGGCTAAAATAGCATTTATTTTTCTTGTTTGCTGACTGGCTGCCGTTTCGACTGGAGGGTGTTCGCCCCCTGTCCCCTCTGTCATTGCCACTGTCACACAGAAGAAATGTAATCCAATTCAGTAATTCTGTTTTGTATTGCAGTTGTTGCTTACTTCACGTCGCTTCTCTATCCCTTATGGTACTCGCAGCGACGAGAATCAGTTGTGAAAAGATGGATGAAGGTTCTGGAACGAAGTAACACTAATACCCACGCCAAGAATCGAATCTGATGCCGCTGGTAAAGAAATTATGGGTTTACTTTAAATTAACATTGTAATGCTTTAATTGACGATTGGAATTGCAGAACTGTTGCTTTGCGCAACTATGTTAGGGGATTCACTACACATGATATGAAAATTCCAATGGTGGCCAGTGCGTTACGTGATCGACTGTCAATCTCGCCTTCCCGATGGCGCAGTGGTACCGTCGTCGCATTGAAATCAAGGGGTTCCGGGTTCGATACCCGGTGGAGGTACATAGTAGTTCGGGTCCCACTTTAAGCTGTAGGTCCAGTCCCGATTAGCCTTACTGTGCATAAAGTGGACTTAAAACACCAAATCAATCAATCAATCCCACCACTGGGTTTAAATTCTGACAGGAGCACAGCTGTTCGTTTGTGAGTGTCCCTTCGTGAATTTCACCTAACCAGTTTCATCCTCTTCGTCGCAATTAGCCTGCAAGTACGAAATATATAGAAAACACAAAGAAAATTGTCAAAGACGCATTACATTTATTCCTCATGCACTTTATATTTAATAGACAGAAAAGTACAATAATTTTATGACTATCAGTATACTAATGATATCAGAGTAATTGAAATTGAATCGGTCACACCAAGAACGTTATAACAAATAAACATGAAATTTCACAGAAATAGCACAGCAATCAGCCATATTGCTTGCTCTTAAATCTTGATTGCTTTATAGAAGTTCCAAGATGCAGAAAAGACTGCCATCTGGCCATATAAGATACAATCATCATCATATACTTCAAACTATCAACATAAAAAAAAGATTTCTTAGGATGTTGCTCGTGTGACTGTTTCAACTAATATAGAGAACGTTAAAGATGTAACTGATTTCTGATAATCTTGGAATCCCATTGTTACATAATGTTGAAATCCCATTGTTACCTTTCTTAACACACTTTCTAGAACATCTCAGAGTCAGTGCTTCTAGTCGAACTTGAATAGAGACTTGATAGACGGTTATGTGCACGTTTTCCCGCACTTTTCTAACATGCTGAAGTTTCTCTAACCATGCATCTTCGTATTCGCTTGTTTTTCCTTCTAAATCTGTCTAGCCTCCTAGTTAACTTTGGAATTGCCGATAACCACCACCATCAGACACTGCTTCACACAATTTATCCCTTTGAGGCCGGAAGTAGAGAAATGAATATTTGAAAAGAGAACTTCGACAGGACGACATCACGTGGTCACGGCTATATTTCCTTATTCATGAAAAGGTTAAGGGATTTTCTAGCACTGTCGAGGTTTTGGCTTTTGTGTCTCCAAATGCAGTCCTCCCATGACAACATGGAAACTTTCGAAACTTCTTACAGCGATTTTCAACTGTTCCTTTCACCGTTTTCTGACCCTTAACGTTTCCGCCCCCCTTCCGAAACTTTTGCCAATGTCGTCTCAAGTGTATGCCCCCTGGATAGGTTCGGTTCGCTATCTTCTTGTTCAAGTTCTGGAACAGCTTTTTCCAAACTTTGTGTTTGGAAATGATATCTGGGCTCCGATTTCGTTCCCAAAGGGTAGGGGGAGTTCGGATACATAGTAGAGGGGGAGAGAAATCGTGTAATTTCTCATGACAATGTGTGAAAGTGAACTTTCACGGTGTGGTAAATGAGCGAAACAAACCATATTGTACTGCGTCATTTTTATCTTGAACTTTTAAAGAATAGGTGGTTTTCATGTGACGTCAGGATTAAATTTGCGGCCAGTTTTGTTTTTCGTGTGCTTCTGTTTGAACTACCGAATACTGTACAATGTACCATCGTAAGCAATATTAAAATCTACGACTCGTCTCTTGAATTCTTGAATGTTTACAAGAACTGGCCCCCATCATGGCTGCTCGATCCCACAATGCAACAGTTTGTTACATAGGTGAAACAACTATGGGTACAATTGAATTTTTAACGGAAATAATTTTGCATTGTTAACTTTCCTAAGTCGGAAAGACCTTACACACAAAACGTCGTTTTTATAGAATCCTAATTTTTACACCTTACTTCTAATACCATCATTAAAAAAATGGCGGAATTTCGTATATGAATAAATCAGGTCTTTACTAACTTAGGTATAAGGCTGCAATCTGCATCCTTAGGAAGAACAGCTCTCCAAGTTTCAGATGTGTTCATCACAGTCCTTCACTCTTGGTCGCAAGGTTCACATAATCAAATTCCTGACATACCCGACGAAGCATGTCCGATGTTATGACATGTACTGCAGTTATTCGGTCCTGAATATCCTGCACGGACGTGGAAAATGGTGGTGTAAATCTGTATCTTTAACGTACCCTTCATGGCGTGAGATCTGGCGAACTGGGTGACCACGGAAGAAAGTTGTCGTGTCAATCCAGCTCTGTACGAGAACACGATTGAGGAGCACTCCTATGTTTCTGTGAAAATGGGGCGGGGAGGAGACTTCATTTGTAGAATGTAATCTCGAATTTGTACTTTTGTTACTTAGCGTCGCTTTTCCTTCACTTTTGGCTAATCGTGAGATGAGGATGAGCGATGATGTGATGAAATTGAACACCCATGTCCAAGTCGGTCGGTGGAGAATGTAATCGTCACAATTAGTGCCCAATTGTGAAAATAATCAATATTTCAACATGTCCTGGTAAGTGTTGCCAGTCACAGAATGCCTTCCCTTGCTGAAACGTCATTTTAGAAACTTGCCCTGAAGTGAGCATAAACGAACTGTGGGCAACGTATCTCAAACTTGGACAGCTGAGCTTTCTAAGGGTGCAGGTTACACCCGTGTAACGTTGTGAACAGCTGTTTTATTCACTCACGAAATCCCACCAGCTTTTTGTAAATACCTTTTATTACCCGAAAAGTTTCGACCACTTATATAGTGTTTTCCCCAAAAGACAACATTGCATTACCACGCACAGGGTATATGGAGGTAAGGCTCATTCTCTAGTGTCAAAGCGAAAGTTGTGTGATTAGTAATTGGAAGCACACTCAAGTTGTATTTATCAACCACCCTCAGCTATCCATTAATGAGCGACTGGGCGAGATTTTGCAGGGTCGTGCCGAAATATTCCTGTGCGGAACCCGACATTGATGCCGAGTTGGAAACTCAAATTGCTTCAATTGCTAACCTGTGCTTCGAAATAAATAAAGCTGGTAGAACACAAAAATTTCTGCCAATTTTTTTTCTATTCCAGAACACAACAGTATTGATTTTGTTGTTTGTTTCATCAATAGTCGACTTTAACCTACAAATAAATTACTTCTTTTCGCTCGGTCGAATATGTAATTCTAGCCTTTCTAAAGCAATGTCCGAAATATTATTTTCTCATAGCTAAAATTGCATTACATTGTCTTGAAGTCTATTTCTTGCTGTACATGTTTTCTGTGTGAGAAAAAGGGAGAGATAGGGGTGAGCGAACGTGGGCGTGTTTCTTTCGAAAGAAGCCACTGGATGCCTCTTTGAATCTCATATCTTCCAGACTTCCATTCATCCATTTCTCATACGCAAGAGCGAGTTGCAAAGAGGCTTCAGTAAGAGATGCCCCGATTAGTACCTCTGTGATGTACTGCAGAAAAAGTTCAAAGGGCCTCCAGATAAGGTAGAGACAACTTTATTTACTCGGTTTCAAAGCGTTTCCGCATTTTATACTTCACGTCTTCCTGTTCTATTGCTTCCAGCTTCAAGTCTTATCTTCGTAGAACGCCTACGCGAAGTCGGTGGAGGAGATCTGCGTTCAATCTCAGCCATAACTTGATTAGCATGTGCACATCGCGTTACGACGCCAGGTGTCCCGGGTTCGAATCCCGGCCTGGGCATGGATGTTTGTGAGTGTCCATTCATCAATTTCATCATGTCATCACTCATCCCCATCTTCGCAAATTAGCCAAAAGTGGCACAAAAAAGCGAAGTAATATAAAACAAATCAATCAATCTATCAGCCTAACTTACTGTCCTTTTCCTGAACAATCTTGAGCCAGCCTTGCTCATTTCCTTAATTTACATTCCAATGTTCACCTCACATCTTTCTCTTGGCCTTCCTACCGGTCTCTTAGCATTATGTTTCCCAACAAAAATCTTATAATTAATAGATGCTCTCATTGTTCTCATTACATTATGATAAAAAACATGGATTATATATTTCAGACACAGACAAGCGCTTCAGAATTACATACCTTTATCAATTCACTTGTTTTACCTTGTTCATATCCACATAGTATCCTGTGCATTTCCTTTTTAAATCTAAATATATGTCCTCTTTTAGTGCAAGAAGCAACGTTTTACTTTCGCAATAGTACAAATAAGGTGCAAAACTTTTACCTCCATCTTCCTGTACCAGTACGGAAAGTTGAATTAGAATTGTTTGTAATGTTATGCCAGTCCTTCCATTGAATCTGGTTGAAGTTGTAGGATCGCTAAGAGTACACAGATCCATTAAGAGGATATGCCTGGGTACATATAACAGTGTTCAATACTATCTAACAATGTCATGTTGTTCCTGTTTTTAAGTGTTAATGCAATCTTTTTGCATGCCCAGATTATTTTTTGAAACTTCAGGATTATACTATAAGCCGAAGGCAGTCTCGCTGCATATGTAACGATTATTGTGATGAAATTGAAAGATTATAATAGTAAAAACGAAGTAGGATCACTGATTTGAGAAGAGTATTTTGCATGTAAAATATGTCAGAATTGTAAGAAGTTCAGGAACTAACTGTTATCTCGTTTGCAATCAGTATTCATGAAAATCATCATGAAAGTTGTCCATATCCTTGGCTAATTCCAATGTCACTTCTCGGCCTCGGTTACTACATACGAGTAACCTGCAAGATACTGTTTATTGCCAAGTGTTGGCCTCGTAACTCTCTTACGTCATGGTGTGGATCAAGATCCAAGTTCAAACGAAAAGTTACTTCTAATTTGACCTTCTCAGACGTTGCAGTTCAATTAAACATTTTCACTTATGTTTTACTGTTTGTTCTATAAATATTCCACCGAGACCACTTCCAAACAAAGGCTTTCCATCGCCATTACAAACTTCCGCACGACTCTTCGCATCATCATGATGTCTTATCGGTAACAAGAAGAGAGAAGCTTGCTGCCTGCATGGTCAAATTGCCTCCTCGACAAGACCCACGGCTGACTCGATTGTCATTTCTTGTATATTTATATTTGTATACGCACCCTCATCCGTTTGCCAAGGCCTCTCATTTTATAACAAGTGGAGAAGGATATGATTGCTGTTCTCTGGGACGATTTCAAATAAGAAAAGACCTAATTATCTAACTCGAGAATGTTCTTTTTCTACCCTGGCAAAACGCATATTTATGGAAACTAGTATAACATTGTTACACTCTAAGCATATTCGCTGTGTATATATATATATTCCTCATAATTACCCTCTTATAAATCTATTTGCCTTTTTTATACAACAGATAATAAGCCTTCGGATCATATTTTAAGTTGTTGTTGTTGTTGTTGTTGAGTTGTGATTTAAGTTTATTTTTATGCACAGACAGCCTAAATGGGACTGGACCTACTGTTCACAGTGGAATCCGAATCACTATGTGCCTCCACCGGATATAGGCGACGAGATACCAATATGCCATCGGTGAGGTCCTCATATTTTAAGTACACATGCAAGCACGAATACTTTACATATTTTGTGAGGGAGGAATATTGCAAGATACTCGATGTTCTACCCAGTCAATTAAACTAACGCTTTCGTGAGGTTTGAAGTGTTGTTTGAAGTCCACTTTATGCACGGACAGGCTAATCTGGACGTCCAGTGCGATCCTAACCATTATGTGCTTGCACAGGGTATTGAACCCAATGCGAAGACACTGCCACTACGCTATCTGTCTTCGTTGTGGATGAAAGATTGTGTCAGAATACGCAACTATATTCTGCGTGCACGTATATGAGTTGGCTTGTGAAAAGTCGATGCAAAATTTAATTGGCTCAGAACATCGTGTTTTCGAACTAATGCTTCCAATATTCTTCCCAAATTGAAAATTAATGAGGTGTGTTTTTTGATTGCTGCCTGGAACTCGTGATTTGCTTTTCTCCTGGTCACACACGTCTCGATTCTGAAACACGCAATATTGGATACGCGCTCTTCTGAGAGCTAGAATTTATAGACTGCAATGTGCATTAGACGAGATTAGTTTCCCTTCGGTCCATCCCCGTCTCCTTTCATCCCGATACAAGTGGCCCATAACACAAATTACCCGAGATCACGAAAGGTCCTCCGGAAACACGAGAGGCTTCGTAGCTGCATCGAACCGTCTGCAGCTCACGAAGAGGCTCTTTTCAATTGGTCCCCTCCGCGGAGAATGGACAATGGACGGATCTTCGGCGGAGAACACGCGATCTCCCCCTTCATCCCCCCACGCGACTTTACGGGGAACTTGCAGCTTAGAAAATCTGATGCGATTAAGTGACCGTTGCAGATTCTCGCAGGTCGTACACCGACACGAAAAGCAGTTCCGGACGGCCGATCCCATATCGTTTCCAAAGAAAGAATGATTGGTATTGATTTGGTTTATTTTACTTCGCATTTATGCCACTTTCGGCTAATCGCGAAGATCGGAATGAGTGATGATATGATGAATTGATGAAGGGACATACAAGGAACACCCATGCCCATGTTGGGATTCGAACCCGAGACCCCTGACGACATAGCGCGCTGTGATAACCATTCTGCCACGAAGGTCGACAAAGAAATATTATGAGTTTTTCCTCAGTATCTAGGCGACCATTTATTCCGTGATTAGTGTAAACAATCGGGGAATTTGAGGTATCTTTGTAAAGTCCATTTTACGCAGAGATAAGCTAATCGGGATTGGACCTACGAACCACTAAAATAAAGGGAGGGGGAAGCCCCGAAGAAAGTCAGCCTACATTCAGGGGTAGGCGTGTATGTCCTGGTTCCTTTAAAAATAAACCAGGACGTCATTTTGTTTGTGTAAACTTTATTGTTTCAGAATAATTTAATTACAATAGTAATACAATAATAGTAGAACATGATTTTTGACCAAGTTTGTTCTGGTTTCGAGGACAGGTTTGGTTTACATGGTAATTTGTATATTATTATTATTGTTATCAGATGGGTGGTGCAAGAGTAATGTGGAAAATAAAAGATAAATAGGTTGGTGAGGAAGTATTAATTACGATGAAATGAATTTGAATTTGGAGTTTAAAGATTTAAAGCTCAATCTGTTCAATTAGATTTGATTATGATGCGACGATTTGTCTACAATTTCGTGATAAGACGAGCAATTAGGATACTTTGCATTTATTGTTATCGTTATCTTGTGGAATCAAATGTCGAGATGGAATGTTTGATGTAGTTGGAGAGAAGGAATAAATGAAAAGAAAAGAAAAAGAATATGTGAGGTGATATATTAAAAGCATATAAATATTTATATAATTAGGAGATAAAAAATATGTTAAAGCAAACTATACTGAATGGTTAAATGATATTATATTATTGAGTTGGCTCGAATATAATGGTGGAAATAACTACATTCCCTAAACTAGAAGATTGGAATATTATAATTTTACTTCATGAGAATATATTTTATGTAGAAGAAGAAGAAGAAGAAGAAGAAAATGTATATATACATTAATGAAAAGTTATATTACTGTAATTATTCATGGAGTCTTTTTTGTTGATTTCCATCTTACTTTCTGTTCGAAACGTTTTGGTAGGATGAGAGTTAGTGAAGGACGCTAAGTTGGGGGTCGTGGTAGGGAGTGTTTGTTGGGAACCAGCAAGAAGAGTATTCTACCGAAATAAGCTTCGATAGATGTTCTTTCCTGGGATGCCTCAGAAGGTTTGACATTAGTAACGTCAGGAAGGAGAAGAGAAGTTCAGAGATATGATTAGGGTTTAAGGATTGGTTTTCCTGTTGCTCTGGTTGTTGCCTGGCTCTCTCCAATAACTTCTTGCGCTGCACTCCTGGTTGTTGCCCTGGCGTTATCCGTCTTCTTGCTGTGGTCTCTTCACGTCCTTCCGAAGCAATGTAATGTTTCTTACTGCTCACTCTTTTTGGAGACTCCGTGTTCCGGTCCACGAGTGGTTGGAATTCATTGCTCCGGCGGCAATGCTCTTAATCTTATTGGTTCTTCCATGGCTTCAGGTTGTTGCGGTTTCTGTGTTTCTGGTGGTTGTTATTGGTCAGCTCGTCCTTTGATACTTCATCCGCTAGTTTGTTCAGTGTTTCCCAGTGTTTAGATCTTATTACGTATTTGGTAGGTATTATTGTCTGGCAATTTGTGGTGCAGTTCGTTTATTGTTGTGCTGGTTGTAGGACAGTGATAAATTTTATGTTCTTGCGTGTCTTCCGTATTTGCGCAGTTATTGCAAATTGGATTTGCTCTTAGTCTAAATCTTGTCAAATGACTGCCGTATGGGCCATACCCTGTTAGTGTATCATCCCACGTGCTGGATTTATGCTGTGCATTCTAAGTCTTTCTTGGATATCCGGGAATAAGTTGTAAAGTCTTCTTCCTTGTGTGGCATTTTTCCATTCTTGCTGCCACTCTGCTATAATAGATGTCTTTATATCTAATGCCGTGGGGGTGAACCTTCCTAGTGTTGATTAGCTGTTCTTCGTTTCCCTTTTTTAAACAGTACCTCGCCGATTTTTGTTTTATCACTTTATCTATGGGCCAAAGACCTGTAACTGCCAACAAGGCTAAGGTCGAGGTGGTTCTAAATGCACTCGTAATTCTTACAATGGATTTCCTTTGGGATGTTCTCAATTTGTTTATGTTCGTTATTTTCATGCTCCTACACCAGAAAGGTGCTCCGTAGGTTATTATTGCATTATAGATCGTTTGTAAGTAGTCATTTATGATCCTCATTGCCAATTTATATTTATATCGGATTGGACCTGCGGTTTAAAGTGGGATCCGAACCACTGTCCAATGTGTTCCACCGAGTATCGAACCCGGGATTCCCAAGCCGACGTCGTTACCACGTCGCCATCCGGGTGGATGGGGGCGCTTGGGTATCCTGAATGTGTTACTGATTGCACCAGCTTCTTCACTAAGGTCAAGAATTGAAGGGCCTAGTGAAAAGGGGATATCCCTCACCACGACCGAAATGTAAGTTCCGATGTAAATGTATACTCACACTAACTGGTAGCAGTTTGTGGAACGAGCAGAACGTGGGATGCAACTTGCACTGATACAACTGGCTCTATCCCACGATGTACATTCTTTTGCACGTACTTTGTCATTTTGGAAACTTAATGTAACTCTTGCATCATCGCAATCAAGGCGAATGCCTGCCAACACGCTTACTCTGTAATATATTCCATTTAAAAATTAATCTTGCAAAAGTGTTGAGTAATTTTAAAGAGAACGTCGTATTTACACCCACGTTACACGATTCTAGGAAACCATCACGTTCTAATATTCATCAGGATTTCGAAAATACTGCAGGACCCCTGCACTAAGTTCTGGAACCAAACGATTTTGATCTCGTTTCTGTTCATTCTTCACATGCTTCAATATCGCAACAGCTGTTGTTGTCACAGCATAAATGTTCCACATAAATATCATGATAAGCATTTACAGTGTATAAATGCCGGATATTGATAAAGTTACATTGCTTGCATACTCTTGAAGTAACCAACCTTCGTCATTGTTAACTATAATTTTCTAATGTTTCTTTCTTTTTCCTCTTGCAGGTAAATGTGCAAAGATATAGACGTTGAAGTCAACAATATGTTTGCAGGAAAGAGTAAGTAATTTCCAACGAATTATAAAGCTTACAAATATGCAAGTCAGATGAGAAAAGAAATTGTAATCCTGGTTGCTGAGGGTAATGGTGTATAAAACAATAATTTTACAATATCTCTCTTTTCTCTCTCACACACACACATAAATACACACACATGTTCATACCAGCTGCCACCCAAATCGTTTACTCTAAGCTTTAACATTTGATGTTATATTACATTCATGTTAATATCAAATATTGAATCGTGAATGATACTTCCTCCAATGGAAAGTTTACGATAGTTTGGGAATAGATCATCGCATGGACATATTTCGTAGAGGCCTTGTCTCCGGGACGAGACAGATCCTTGTACAGCTGGAACTGAAGAGCTATTTCCGGGAAGAAATTTCAGAAACGAGAAACGCATTGAATAAAGGTAAAAACATACCCTGGAGATAATTTGTGTACCAATCAAACTTCAAAGCATTTAAACATACACTGAAATGACATCTAAAATACATGTAATCTTAAAAATGAAAACGCAGAACTGAGAAAGATAAAAAAAAAATCCGTTGTGGTTTGATCACAAATTTAATTAAGGAAAACGGTTAAAATGTCAAAATTTTACCTTATGGAACTATCGAAGATGTAATTCGTTTAAGTCTTTCGAACACATTTAAATTGTTCTGATTGAAATCGTAATTGTATCACAATCATACACACACAAAGTTGACCTTCGATATGATCAGCCTTACAAATATACTGGCAAGCACTGCAAAACTGTCTTTAAAGTAAGTTTTTAAGGTCAGAAAGTCTTCCAGATAAATGAAACTCGTAGAATGAATTCCAGTACGTCGAGGAGTTCATGCAATCGTTGAGGATGTAATTTTATAACGTCATAAATTGTCCTCAAGGGCATAAATCTGTCGACGGAATAATTTCATTATGCTTAGAAATTCAATGAGAAGAGACGTCAAACCTCTGGCGAAAGAATTTGATCAGGATCAGGAAATTCCAAGGGATGAAAAACCTGACAGAATATTTCGCTGCTGAGACCAAAAAATATTGATTGGAAATATTCATCCAATTATCATACTCTATGGGAAGGGAATTTCCTTGGCAAGGGACAGCCTGTCGAACAAAGAGTAGCTGGTTGAAGTATTTAAAATCATTATCAAGTAATGTGATTCTTGTATCTACAAGCACATGTAACTTTTCTAACTCTATAGGTTAATTGTGATGGATTTCATAAAATGGATACGACAGCAACTGCAATGTCTTATTCTGGATTCAAGCTCAGTGTCCCTTACGTAGAAATTTCAGCGAAAAATGCAGACTCGACCAGAAGTCAAATCCGGGTCTCTGGCATACTATGCCATTTCTCTACCACCTTCTTTATTTTATTTTAAAGGAATACCCCTAAGCGGTGGTATTCTCAAATTTCACATATCTCTGTTTTTCTCAATTCTCAGTTTTCTAATTAGGACAAACACAATCATCCATATCTTACCCGGGATTCGAACCCGGGATCCCTCGCTATGCGCTGTGCTAACCGATCCGCCACGGAGGTCGACTACCACTGAGCTACCGAGCCGGCCTGGCTTCGCCTGATTTTTCGCTTCCGCTGTTTTACCAGTGTGGAATCGTCCCTGCTAGTGCTACTGCAACGGGATCTGTTCTCTTTGAAACACTGTAGACGTCTGTTGCCTGGTTCCTCCCAGCGTAGAGATGTTAATTCAAGAAGATTAGGCACACACAGGGGATGTACTGCGTAGAAATTTCAAACGAAAAATGCAGTGGCTCTTGTTTCCAACGTATGTACTCAGGTCATGGGGGGGGGGGGCAGGGAGAGGTTCATATCCGGTTTTCTTTCTGTCAAGGATCTCCATTTGGAAAAAAAACTGCTTTGAACAAGGGAACAGAATTTTTCAAAATTATTATTTTGCATGTACTGTGTATAAAATATATAACTAACAATCTGGTATAATTTGACCTAAAAGATATAACTGATGTGTATTTGTGTGTGTGTGTGTGTGTGTGTGTGTGTGTGTGTGTGTGTGTGTGTGTGTGTGTGTGTGTTCTATAGAAGACCCTACGTTGATGATGTTAGACTCAGGCTTGCACATATAGCCTATTATAAATTCACGCATGTATGTATGTACTCCTCTTTTGCTTTCATTAATTGATGTAATGTTGTGTTTGTTCTTTTCACATACACATTCCAGATTTTATTGCATTAATCTTGATATGTTTGATCAGTTTAATTTTCTGTACTTTAATGAGAAATTTTATTCTAATTCCTTATGAAGAATACAGACTTAACTAAAGAGATAATAGTTCAATTTTTTCTCTTGAAATATGTTTCTTATGTTTGTTTGAGTTTGTTCTTAAGTCCACTTTATGCACAGAAAGGCTAATCGGGACTGAACCTACAGTTTAAAGTGGGATCCAAACCACTATGTGTCTCCACCGGCTATCGAACCCGGGACATTTGGATATGATTCGTATGGTTGTTCCTCATTGTTTGAGAAATGTTGCTAATTTAATTATTTCCTAACCTAATGTGACTTTGGGACATTTGGAGGTTTTTCGTATTTTTCTTGCATTGCGTCGCTTGTCCACTACTTTGGCTAATTGCAACGATTAGAATTGGCAATAATTAGATGAACTTGACGGTAAGGAAAAAGAGATACCCGTGCCTACGACAAAACTTGAACCCGTTACAATCAGTTGCTGAGCGATTTATTGAGTTTTGGTGTGTAACGAAATCCATCGTTTCGTTAATTAATAATTTGGAATTACATGATGTAATTTCACCTTCAAATGTGTATCTCGCTATTATATGTGTATTTTAGGGACTGAGAGTCTTGAAATCCGCGCCAAATATCCCCTGACGATAAGATGGAAGCACTGCATTATGTATAGCTCTCGTTCGGCCTTTCAGAGGAAATGCAATCCATTCACTGGGGGTTGGGATGGAATGGACCGCTTTGAAGTCAAGGAATGCGTAAGCGAAAAATATGGTTGCCTGGATACGAACTCTGCATGTTTCGTTGAAAGGCGGTAAAGAATTTTCTCTATAATGTACAAAAATAATATATATACTGCGAATATGCAAATGAAGGGGGGAGATGAAGAGGAAAAGAAAGAAATTGAAGCGAGTTCGAGTGCTAGATTCACAAAGAACCTACGCTTTGTTGTCACACAGAATTCGTAGTAGAATGTAAGGTATGCTTCATATCTGTCATATCCATTTGCAATGGAATGATTTATGCAGAAGTATCAAAATAACCTTTATCCTGAGTTTTGCATCGTATTATGAATGGACAAAAGGATTTTTTTTAAAAAAAAATAAAGGCATTGTTGCTATAGATCGGAGCTGCAGATAACTGTGTAGTGGCCATTACCATTCTCCTACCGCCTTCACCCTAAATATTCTTACCAACAACGAGATTTCCAGGAAGTTCGCAAGTGGGTTTATATCTGCGTACAAATTTGGCAAAGTGGTGAAACCGACTTTCGAATACTTAAATAAGAAACTAAGTGGAATCCAATAGCTACTTATGGCAGAAGTTTCCAAAGTATAGCAGTAGACGCCAGAGACCTTACACTCTAAACTAAAATTACTATCAATTTATGTTTTAAATAAGAGTTTTCAAATCGAATCCACTTTGTTATTCATTATAGGGATAATGTTTGTTTCTAATATAGTACAAAGTCTTGGCATGTCGTAATATAAAAACGTTTCCACAGCCAACGTGGTTATGTGTTGCCATTTTTTTTTTTTTTTGCTCAAATCTATGCAGTCACGTCACAATTTTCACTGGTAAAGAAATCGTTAACGTGTATGATACATGTAAATTTTCTTATTGCATAGTATTTTACGCGGTGGCTCAGTCGGTAACGCGTCTGACTACCATGCTCAAGGTCCCGGGTTCGATCCCCGGCCGGTTCAAATCCGGGAACTTTTCTAACGGTGAAAGCGCGGCCCCGGCGCCCACCCAGCGTCGAATAACATGGGTACCTGGGGGAAACCCTGGGGGTCAGGGCGTGATGCTGATCACATCACCCCCAGTCACGACCGGATCAAGAAAGTGTGGGGCGTTACCCCCACACCCCCTATACGCCTTCATGGCGTGGTGCTATGCACAGGGGAACACTTTACCTTTTTTTTACCTTTATAGTATTTTACGTTAGATCTAAGTTAATCGCGATGATGAATGATCAATTAATTAAATAGATAAGTAGTCAAACACAGTGAATGTCTAGGCTTTTCCTAGGATTACAACCTACTGTATCGTTTTCCTGTGTCGTAGCACTTTACGGTTACCATCACTGTAAATGCCAAAGTTTGCAACATCTACTTCAAAGAATTTGCTATCAAGTTTTTGAGGGTGGGGAAATTATTTTTATCAGGCATAGATGGTTTGGTTGGATTCGAAATAATTCTTTCTCGAAATGAAGTACGAGCAAACAAGAAGTTCGTTGAATGAATTCGTTCGGAAATCTAAGGTTTCAAGTCATAACCTACTTTTTTGGCATGTTTTGTCAGGTCAAAACATGGTCGATGTTGTCGTCATACGTTTTCCTTCAGCGTCAATAAAGTTTCTTAAACTATGAGCTGCTGTAAAAAATTGTTTACCTTCCCGAAAGGAACACAACTCGCGCCTGGCCAATATTGACAGGAATGTCTTTGTGAGTGTGAGTGTGGCAATTTGTTGCGCAGACTTTTGCTTCCAATCATAGTACTTTATTTTCCATTTCCGGTCCGATTTTCTCCGCGGAAATAGTGACCTACGGGGAAAATCTTGTTTGTGTGAACAGATTTTCTCCAGAAGCCTATTTCTACAAATGATAGTTTTTATGTAGTATAGAAACGTACAGCCTGAATAAGCTTGCATACAAACACAAACAATGTATTTCTGAGAAAGATATTTAGGAACAAATTAACAGTTAAGCGAATGATATGTTTGAGCAAACATTCCCCTTTGTGTGACTTAGAATTAACTGGATGAAACCTAATGTTGAGATAGTTTACAGAAAAGCTTTATTACATATCTTGTGGTGTAATTCTACGTCAGTAAGGGAATTATCACACTTTCCTCCAAAAGCAGCGAGCAAGAGATCTCACTCACTGCAATGAGTTACGTATCTCAGGTAGTAGTAATAACGAAAGGCGTATATTAATATTACTAATAGGTTATTTTTACTTGTATATTTGAATACAAGTTGTATAACGTTAGTCCCTTTTTCTTGGGTTAAGTCGCTTAAAGGCCTGAGAAGATATGCTTCGGTATGTATACCTTCTTCCCGATGACACCTGTTGAATCTTCAACTAGGATATCTCCAGAATGTTGACAACTTCATTATTTTATAGTTAACGTCTTCAGGCAGGTGTATCAAGGTTGGTCCATCCACTAAATCAATCGAGTTAGGCGTATGAAGTCACCGGCAAGATATAATGACACAATTTGAAAACTGAAGCGAAATTAGTTTATTTAATAAATCTTCCTTGTGAACGCAGTTATAAAGGGTGACCTTCTGGTGACTAAAAGTCAACCAACCTCACTTCTCCACCCCGCTAGCTGCTTCTTGCAGGTAAACGAGGCTATGGCGCCCGATATATTGTCAGGATAATCCTCTGGGGAGTCGCGTTGTCCCGTGTTTGTTCCTTGGTGTGCTGA
The DNA here is from genome assembly GCF_977018435.1 of Lepisma saccharinum. Taxonomy (NCBI): domain Eukaryota; kingdom Metazoa; phylum Arthropoda; class Insecta; order Zygentoma; family Lepismatidae; genus Lepisma; species Lepisma saccharinum. Next base: position 19,470,993 of record NC_139245.1, read on the forward strand.
GTGCCCATTTACAGTCTCAGCTTTTAATGGGTAAGGAGATTTTATCCTCGGAAACAGTATAGCGTTAGTTCTTGTTAACTAATGAATGAATTGGTTGTAAAAACTGGGTGAATAAGTTTTTTAATATACATCTTTCATACCCTTCTTAAGAACCTGTTCTAAATTGTATATTACTTAGTTATTTAGTCCACGTATTGTGTGACGTGCAAAAATGGCCTATGTGCTGATATGCCCACATTACAAAAAATAAATCTTGCACTTAGTACACCCTGGACTGCATTTTGCAGACTAACGAGGCTCTGGCATATGGACTCACAGCCAGTAGAGTCCTCTCAGGGACTTGTGTTGTTGTCGTATGTGTTTGAGATTTCCATAGCCCAATGTAAACTTTCCACCATTCATTTTCATCTTCGCGATTAGTGGCCGAAAAGCGAAGTCAATTCAATCAATCGATTAACTTTATGCGTTGCGATGTCTTAGAAATTACTCAAACTACAAACAACTAGGAAGAACCGTGAACTATTAACTTCGTCCGACTTCCATCTTTTCGGTCCATTTACGTCTTCTAACATATTCAGGAATTTAAAAACGAAAATGTTATAACTTCTAGTAGACTGAAAATTTTATAAATTTAAAACGGTTAGGGGATATGCATTACGTACATGAAATGCATTCCTATGTACAGTTAGGGTATGCAGTTACTTCTAGAAGTAACCTTTCTGAAGCAACTTCCTCAACGCAAAATTATCATATGAAAATCCGTACGCTCGAAAACGATATAACGAAAGCATTTGGCGTAGAGAGTTTTGGTATTCGAGATCCACAAATCAAATCGAACTTCAAGGGAGAGTTCGAAATACTATTTTTCCCCATCCCGTCAGCCCACGCGGGCGTTTGTTTTTTATCCCGCTGCTTGGAAAAGCGAAACGTTTTTCCCCAACAGTAATGCGAGACAGAGAGAGAGCAATTGTAGATCCGCAGCTAAACAACGCCCCCTCTTTCCCCTCCGAATGCCTCTTGTTGCGGGCAGAGTAGTAATTGCACATTTTTGCGGCCACTTCAACAAGAACTGCTAGATTGGAAATTCCAGCAGAGGAAGATTACAAGCGAAATCTAGCGTGGATTATGGCCAACTAAGCAGAATTCCTGGGCGGCCGCCCTCCTCAGCCGATGGGCTGTCGTTAATTCACGCCGCAGCCGATGTAATGTGGAACCGCAGATCCTGATGGAATGGAATTTCTGGTAAACCGGACAGAGTCTCGTCAAGATTGTCGGCGAAGGGTCTTCAAACAAGTTGCGTAAATGAGATCTCTCCCTGTTCCTGCTTGCAGATTAGAAGGGAATTTGACAGAACAAGTGTTCTGGACAGATGTGGACGCTCAGTGCACTTGCTGCCACAGGACATCACCAGGTGCTTTAGCGAACCTAGCAAGATTTTCCCTCTCGTAACAAAGCGTAAGTCTACATTTTTAGAAGCTTCGGAGCTACGATCTGTCCAAGGGTCGTTCACTTATTCTACCAGCCAGTTGCTCTTCTTAGGCATGTCAAATATGCAGAATCAAGTGTAAAGAGACTTCCTAGAGTTGTGCTCACAGGTGAACAGGTTGTAATTCTGCTAAGATATAGGAAGTCGAAAGTTGACGAATCAGCGTGTAGGAAGTCTTCACTGGTAATGGAATAGAGGATAGAGGTAGAAGGATGACTTTTTGGATTGGATTGGAATAGTGAACAGCGCTCTTCAGTTTTGGACTGCAAGAAAGTCAGTATTACCTACTTAGCCTGACAAACAAGCTTGCAGCACAGGCTTACACTTCGTTCTATAACTTCATCTCAACTTCATCATCAGGATTCACGTTAGACAGGTAATTAGCCTACCCTACTATGTATGATTCAGGTTCGAAGGTTTTAAAATCGAAGTGTTAACTGTTTGGCATTTCTAGTTGTTTATTTAGTGTACCTTTTACTTTAGTATCTTTTGCTCATTACCACCGAGCTCGCTACGAGCAGAAAGTTGCTCTACCGTCTAGGATGAATGATGATTGGTGAGCTACCATTCCCATTAAGATCCCTCATACCTAAGGGTATGACACGCTCTTGTCTTCAACATGAGGCCCATAGTTTTCACCAACATTTTCTAGTGAATTATTACACCATGTTTGCCTCTCTTCAATTTTTTTTTTACTGAAATGTACGGGTTAGTTCATAACCAGTAATTACACAATTGTCGTCATACCAAAGGAAGAGTAATGTGCGTGCTCTTACCGACCTGCGTGGCAGAGTGGCTAACACAGCGCGCTACGACGTCAGGGTTTTTGGATTCGAATCCCGGGTTGGGCATGGATGCTGGTTGTGGGTGCCCCTTCATTGATTTCATCACTCATCCTAATCTTCGCGATTAGCTAAAAGTGGCATAAAAACGAAGTAAAATCAACCAAATCAATCAATATGTATTCTTATCCCAAATTTATTTTTACCCTAAAAATTGCTTTATTTGTTAAAAAAATGGCAACCCTGACCAGGAAGGTATAAAAGAAACAAAAAAAAAGGGCAGCTGAAGTGCAAGAAGTTACCGATTCTTGCTGCTGGTATGCCTGAACACGATAATTTCGACTACTTGCGAACCAATCCGAAGCAAGCATTTTTACTTCGAGAAACCATTCAACCAAGAACTACAATACGGAACCGCATACTACGCCAGTCTGTTAAACGAGGAGCAGGTGGCTGTAGTCGCTGTAGCATGCCTCCGTTCACTACTAATGCAATATGTGTACACGCAGAGCCAGACATATAGAGACCATGCTACATAGCACATTTTCCGGAAGGAAGCACAATCCTTTTCGGAACAACTCGCGCATCGGAATCAAATTTCATACTTCCTTGGACACCTGCATCCGTGCGTGGGGTGTTGTTTAGACGCCCGGTCAAATACATACTTAACAAAAACATCCACCCTCCAGTTTAGAGGCAGAACTTTGAGTTAATTACCTGATAATTAAAACCTATGTTTAAGATCAGCGTGGTGAGATTACTAGAGGCATGGTCTTGCAGCCTTCCTCCAACATGAGAGGTAATTCCTCCACAGTCCGTCCGCAAGGCAGATTCTGTTATTCGCTACCTCTTGCAACTTGCTACAGGTAGTTGGTTAGAGTTGCCCTACTCAGAGGCAACTGGAACCCGGTCGATGCGCCGGATTGCGGTAAAACTTGGTATTGAAGTTATGAAGACAATGAGGAAGCGAAAATAATAGTGAAAATTTTCGCTGAAATAACGACAACCAGAAGTCTGGTGACTTATTTGGGTTATTTTCCTTCTCTTTTCTGCCACTTTTGGCTAATAGCGAAGATCAGAATGATGGATGGAATTGATTAAGGGACATTCACAGAGAACATCCATGCCCATGTCGGTATTCGAACCTGGGACCCCTGGCATCGTATCATGCTGTGCTAACCAATTCGCAACGGACGTTGGCAGAGATCGGGCCTTGATATCAGTACAGCAGTGATCTACATGAGCGCCATCAATACAAATGGCCCTTTGAAAGTGTAAGTTCAAAGGCCGTTTCCCAAGCAATGGTAGCAACATACTGTGGCTCTTTCCGAGTCTGTACAAGTCTCTGATTAACACAATCTTTCAGGAATCCGCACAGCCAGAAATAATATTGGTTCAATTCCGGAGAACGGAACGGTTAATCATCTGAAAAGCATCTGTAGACGACTGGATCATAACCAAAGTTGTCACGAAACAATTCGACCAACATGCGGGAACGCTCCATCTTGCATGAAGACAGGCGTCTAAGCATCATCCTTGTTTACCCTCAAAAGCCCTCGTTGTATCATAGTAGCATTGCTAAAGAAATTAAGTATATTGTATCACAATTCAGATTTCAATATTATTTAATATAGTTCTCAAGACAGGCTTGATGTGTTTCCGTTTCGCGTATCCAGCACTCTTTTTCGTTATAAATAATTTGATAATTATACACGGCTATGAACACCACCTGACCAGTCAAGTATTAAAAATGCCAAAGATTTGTTATCGCTAGTAACTTTTTTCCTTGATGATTCACCTTGATAAATGCAGAGCGTTTCAAAAGTCTCCAACCCTTACGTTGATTATCACATGAACCCTAGGAGAGATATACACACCAGGCATGGAGCCTCATTCATGGAGATATTTTAAAATATCTTTGGTTGCCAATTTAGCACAAACAGGAAATTCTAAATATTAATCACAAGTGACTGATTTGTTTTTATATTGCCAATTTCGGGGGAGAACAAATGGTTAAGAAATTTTCATGACGTCATAATTCAAAGTTTACGACTATTCCATGGTTTGCTACCAATAGAGGCCATGTGAGCACTTAATGGATTTAGGCATAGTGATTTTATTGGCGAAGTGAAGAAGTGAGAGTTTAGTTATAGCCTAATCTTGGTTAGCAGTCGAGAATTACGTCAACAGATGCAGGTAACATGTACAGTGGGATCCATGAGTATTACCGTGCAAATTGTCCATCGCCATGTTCGTGCACTTTATTTGACCCAATAAGAGCTTCAAGAATTAAAAGAAAACTCAAAACAAGCTGTGGACAACTTCTGCACCAGCATACATAAAAATCCATAGCTTAAAAACACATAGGATGTAAGAGAGAAATTAATGAAAAGAGCCATGGACAATTTACACTGTAATACTCATGGATATCACTGTACCTAAGTACTGAATATACAACTGCATGAACATTTATAAATCATAATTTTGACCATGTTTGCTCTTGACTGTACGTACCAGCGATTCTACATGACGAGTCATTTATGTGCAGTTCCTTCAATCTGCCTATGATCGATTCCACCATCGGGGTCAACGACCGATCGTTCAAGCTACTGTTTCCATTGAACACGACCGGAAGTTCATTCGCCATCCGAATTATTCCGTCACGTCGCGTTTGCAACGAAGATAGCAACAACGAGAAGAAAGCATAGGAACGGATTGCAACGCCATTTCTTCTGGCTGGGTCAGCAACGACCGATAACAAATGCCCATCGAAACCGCTGACGCGAGCTCGAATGTTGATTGCGCGCTGGTGCAATGTTTCGGAATACTTCATCAGAAGGTGTTTACGTTGAATTTTTGCGAAGCTAGGTCCATCGCTGCAGACCAAGCTGTTCTTTTCCATTATTTATGACCTATCCTGTCCTATTTTCGGCTTTTGCAAATGAAATTCGCGATGCTCAGTACGTGAGTATTGGGTTTCTGCTAACACATAAGAAAAATGGATCTGTTAACATAATATTTCTGGTGAATACGGTCTCCGAAAGATTGCACCGATTGAAGCCCTTCAGAATGTACATTCAAATAGCAACTCGCAACGCTTCGCATACAAGTATAATGATGACAATGCTACCATCTGTTACTTGAAATTACAACAAAAATCTGTTTAGTTTATCGTTAAGGACTTTGACACGTTCTCTAGTCAAAAGAACATGATTTAACTAAAAGAACAAATAATAAGTTCACATGAAAGACTCGAAAGCATACACGTGATGCCTCTCAGGGTATGGGGTAATATCTCTCTTCGTTCGTTGGTCAAAACAAATCAAAGTCAAGTTTTCGCTAAGAGAAAAGAATTATATTTTACGTCTTAGCAAAATAAATACTTATGTGCATAAAATCCACTTCAGTCAAAGAAATAACAGCTTCTTACAATTCAACTTAACCACTCTTTAAAACTCGAAGCCCGAACTCCTAAGTCAAGACAAAAGACACTCGTAATTCCCATGGCAACAGCTCTTAACAAGATAATTATATACAGGTTAGTCACTATCCTGACATTATCAGTGATAGGTAAATTACAGTAATTGATATTACAAAAACAATAAACATTTGTACAAGAAAAGATAATTAATAACAATACATATTAACAATAAATATTTGTGCAATGGGAAAGGACGTGTCAATTGCCCCCTCCGAAGAAAAATCAAAATCGACGACGAACTGGAAAACTTTCAACAGTCTAGGAGATTTTGGTTTCAATCTCTGGAAAACAGTTTACAATTCTTCATGTATTTAGTTCACAAGTTCTGACATAAAACTGGACGTTTGAAGAAAGATTCATTTTTTTTTAGTACAGCATGGGACTTCTGATACATCATAAATAAACTATGACACTTCATACAACTAAGAAGACCAGATCAAATAAACATTCAGCAGCCTATTCAAATATGCTCTTGTTCTACAACATGTCGTAACCACAAACTCATAGAAAACGTTTCCAGTGCCAGGCCTTTCCAAAGACACCTTCCTATTGATCGTGAAGATTTCAACTTAAATCGGTACTTCGTTGCATTTTCAGTAATTTTACTAGAATCAATCTTCTTTTTCATATCTATTGGTGAAGGAATCCATTTCTAATGGCTAGCTTTAAATTTCCGGACCCTTATTTACTTGTCTACGGAATTATTCTCTTCTAGCTCCTTTTAAATCGACACTCCGTCCACCATTAAATATAATATTCTATGTATAAGACTGATTTCAGTTTTATACTTTCGCAGAAACGATTAACCAACAGCAGATCTTATTGTAAATCTTTAACAATTAAGATTTCTATTAGAATGGTGCTTTCAGTAGTTTCGAGCACTGAGTTACGCTTGCCTACAAATTCAAGTTCTGTATTCTAGTTCTAGCTCACTGAATTTTTATACTTAACGATCTGCCTTAATTTACACATAAATTCTGATTTGCTACGAATATCAGCATAATATCTTTGTCACCAGACTGTAAAATTTCTCTTCTTGCCACCAGTTCCCTCCAAGACTGCCTAACATAAGGGGACGTTTCTATGCTAGGCGAGGGGTAAAATCCCGCACCTGGTCAAGATTAGATCCGGTGTCCCAACAGAAGTTCCTCGTTACTGCCACACTACGCTGTTGCTCAGCGCTGGGATATGGTTCCACAATGTCTGTCTGTACGCCACTGCTCGTCATTTGAGTCCCGGGAGCATTATTGCTATCTCTCGGTGGAGATAAACGTTGTTGACTTGGCGAAGAAAACCCGCTGTTAGGATACGGTCTATCGTAAGGATTACCTCTGGAAGCTGGATATTCTCGTCGTGATCTAAACTGACGCTGTTGACGGTAATTATTTCCATTTCTAGGGTATGGACTCTCAGCTGGGTTACTCCTATTTTGTTGCTGAACTAAGCGAATTCTAGACGTTCTTTGAACATCTCTGCTGTTTTGTTGAGAGCCAGTTTCTCGTCTCCATGTAGACCGCCAAGCATCTTGTTCCTCTGCTTGCTCATATCTCTTAACAAAATCCGCTAAGAGATCCACGGTGTTCGGAGCATGAGCCAAGCACAATTGCTTTACTCTAAAAGGTAGCTGTCCGATGATTAGATTAACTACTTCCTGCTCGGTGTAATGATTACTCAGATTCCTATAGGCAGAGTACACAGACCAAACATATTCCTCCACATTGTTATCATTCTGCTTATTGTACCGCCTAGTCCTCACAGACGCCAATTCTCTCTCTTTCGCTTCTGTTGAAGCAAACCGCTTCTTGAATTCTCTGCAAAAATCAGAGTAAGTGCGGAAATCGTTCTTATGCGAATAAAACCAGTGATAGGCCTTTCCAGTTAACAAACGTGGAATGATTTCAAGCCTATAATGTTGAGGAATCTGTAGAATTTCCAGGTTTGTATTCAATTCCTTTAAATATATTTCAGCTGAAGTAGCGATAATATTGCCGTCGAACTTTCTCATAGAATTTATGTCTGCCATTCTAGGAGTTACCCCAGTGTGTACAATGCGTGAAGAAGGCTCTCTTCTGTTTCTTCGGCTGCGAGCAGTTGATTCACTGTCTGAGGAGCTGGATTCGTTCATCTTCTTGTACCTCTTTTTCCGTGAGGTTTTTCCTTGTAGGTTTGAAGCTTCATCTGAACAGATGGGATAAAATGTCGATCTTCCAGAACCTTCATCAACACGGTGGATTTTAGGATGATCAGAGTTCGTCTGGATCTGTAACCTATTCAGCTGATCAGAAGTATGAACTATTTCACTACAGATATGACCAACATCTGAGGAAAATTTGTCTTGTTTAGTTTCAACTGTTTTCCTCCATTCTTCGTCAGCTTTTCGGTATCCCTCGGTTTCATTTATATTCTCAGCAAGTTTCTCTGCCACTTTGTGATTAATGGTATCTTCTAACTTGTCTGTGATAACAGTTACCTGGTGATTCACATTTTCAAACACTTCCTTTCTGAAACTGTTCTGTTCTTCAGCGATTTCCTTACGAAAGTTACCCTGAGATTGTTCAACCTCTTCTCTCAACAGGGCAATTTCTTTTTGCACATTTGATTCCACTTGTAGAGAGTTTGCTTCACATGTCTGACGTAAATTAACGATCTCTATTTGAATGCTTTCTTTTATCTTTTGATGATTTTCTTCCATTTTTACAGTCAAATTGTCCAGTCTCTGTCCCATCTCCAAAGCTGATTCTGTGAGTTTTGAATAACCCTGTGAAAACTTCTCTTCTAAGCGCCTTTCTGATTCCACCAGATTTCTACCACTTTCCTCTAACTTTAAGTTCAAACTGCATTCCAACATGGCTACATTCTCCTGAAACTTAGCTTCCAAATTGCTGGAACTTTCTCTAATCTTTTCCTTAATTTTTGATTCCAGAGAATCCAAAGCAATGGCGTTTTCTTGGATCTTTCCTTCCAGATTGCTGGAACTTTCTCTAATCTTTTCCTTAATTTTTGATTCCAGAGAATCCAAAGCAATGGCGTTTTCTTGGATCTTTGCTTCCAGATTGCTGGAACTTTCTCTAATGTTTCCCTGAATTTTAGTTTCCATAGCCCTTGTACTTTCCTCCAACATAATCCGTATTGAAGAAAGCAGGTCTGCTGTAACTGGAACTGACTGCACTGGAGATTCATTTTCCTCAGCCGACGATTTACTTGCACTTCTCAACATCTTCTTATCCATATTCTTCTAGCACAGAATTTCCATCACAATCACAAATCAATTATTCGTCACGAACACACAAAAATGAACACCACTAACGAAACAACAGATTTCGGGCCCCGCGATGTTGCGCCAAAATATTGAAACGTTCTCTAGTCAAAAGAACATGATTTAACTAAAAGAACAAATAATAAGTTCACATGAAAGACTCGAAAGCATACACGTGATGCCTCTCAGGGTATGGGGTAATATCTCTCTTCGTTCGTTGGTCAAAACAAATCAAAGTCAAGTTTTCGCTAAGAGAAAAGAATTATATTTTACGTCTTAGCAAAATAAATACTTATGTGCATAAAATCCACTTCAGTCAAAGAAATAACAGCTTCTTACAATTCAACTTAACCACTCTTTAAAACTCGAAGCCCGAACTCCTAAGTCAAGACAAAAGACACTCGTAATTCCCATGGCAACAGCTCTTAACAAGATAATTATATACAGGTTAGTCACTATCCTGACATTATCAGTGATAGGTAAATTACAGTAATTGATATTACAAAAACAATAAACATTTGTACAAGAAAAGATAATTAATAACAATACATATTAACAATAAATATTTGTGCAATGGGAAAGAACGTGTCAACTTTTGCCACCAGAGTACATGGAATTGTTGTTTTTAAGTCCACTTTATGCACAGAAAGGCTAATCGGGACTGGACCTACAGTTTAAAGTGAGATCCGAACCACTATGTGCCTCCACCAGGTATCGAAACCCGGGACCCCTTGATTACAAGGCGACGACGCTACCACCGCGCCATCTGGGAGGCCCGCCACTGGAGTGCAATGCTACGTGCTGCACACTTATTGTTTCTTCTTTATAACGTATGGCATTATTCTTTATTACACTGTTGAATTGTGCATTTTTCATGAGTTCAAGAATTATCGTATATACAGGGTGCTATAGGACAACTCTGTTATTTGTACGCATAGTAAGAAATGGAAAGAGAGGAAGGTTGTTCGTAATATAGGGGTTTGTCTAATGTGCTTGAATTTTCAATGTAGTATGCACCGTTGAGACTGTACACTGGTAAGTACATCAGTGGTAGTCGAGAATGCCACATGCTAGTTGCCTAGTGTTGATGGCTCCCCGGTTATCGAGCGCTGCTGTAAGGATTAATTAAAATGATCAGTAGCGTTATTGTGACAACGCATATCGCTGACTCCCCACATAAGTTGCTCAAATCTGACAGTTTTAGTCTCCTAGTGTTTGTAAAATAGACCGTTCTAAAAGGCCGAGCCACTAGATCACTTTACTACTGTAGCACTACTTCTTTCTAGAAGACAGCGAGACGACAAGTCAACGCATTACAATGGACAATGGTACCTTAGTGCACCACTCATATACAACAGCGGTATGGGCATCATTGCGACAGCCGAAGGAAGCAGAAAGCATCACAACCTTTTCTGGTTATTCAACGACATCTCGTATAGTTTCTTTCCTTCTGGAGGCAAGTATCCACACAAACAGTTTATCGGCTTCAAAGACGTCAGCGTTGGAGTCATTCTCGCGACAGTAGCATGGACGACCCACCACGCAAACATCATCATAGCATCGAAACACCATATACACTGTCCCGGGAATATTTGGAGCGAGCAAACTAAAACAAGTCTACGCAAGTAGTGACTCGAGAGAGGGGAAGTCTGCATCTACCACCCGTTTGTAGCAGTGCGCACTGCTTTTCTCCGCCAACTAGCTTTCTCCCCTTATCATCCTTTACGCGCGGGCTTGCTCTATAGTTTCCAGGGCCGGAGTATAGACGTTTATGTTTGTAAGTGCACTTTATGCACAGAATGCTAATCAGGACTACCGTTTAAAGTAGGATCCGAACCACTATGTGTCTCCACCGGGTATCGTCACGTCAAGAAAGGAGAACGGAGCATTCCCACTTTTGTTCGTACTGAAATTATCGTGAAAGTAAGAAATGGAAAAGTTCAACGTCTGAGATTCTCCTCGACATCATAATGACCATGCTCAGCTCCATTTGAGAGAGACAGTTCTTTGTTTCCAGCCAAGTTCTGTTCATTGTTTGTAACTGAGAGGTTGCGTACGTAATAATAATAATAATCAAAATTTAGAAGACGCGCAAAGAGTCCGTGGAAAGAACTAGTTACATGTACGCTATAAAAAAAGGAAAAAAACAATCAATCACAAAAGTCACGGTTTGGAGGTTAACGACGAGTATTTTGTACTGTCACCTCAGTCTCTGACGAGATCCAAATTAAACGGGACCAAGCGATCCATTGAACAAGGATTATTTGAAAAATAAGTTCAAAAATGTATGTATGAAGCTGTGACCAACTTAACTCTTGAAATAACGAGTAAATACAGCCACGAGTCCGTCGCAGAATAATTCACAACCTCGTTTCATCAGTATATAACCTAAAGTACAGTTTTCTTCTTTGTGTGGGGGGGTAAACATATACTGCAATACTTAATTTGCGACACTTACTCAAAATTTATTATACCAACCCCGCAGCGAAGAATGGTTAGTATTTCAATCAACAACATCTACATTGTATAACAGTAACAATTTCTTCTTCTAACCTCCAATACAACAACTCTTCAAAAATTTTAACAATTTAACCGGAAGGTAATTCAATAAAAATAGAAAAAAAACTGACAACATCAGAATAACGTATACAACGATATCGTTAAAATCTACAAAGGTCAATCTTTAACAGTATTACACGTGCCTTATTCCTTTGAGACAAACCCCCCCTTTTTTTTATTTGATGCTCTTGTGCAACTTAACAAATATGCATGAAGGTTATTTATGCACCACATGCTAACCATCAATTATATAAATTGTATTTCCCATCCTTTTTGTACTCGATTGATTCTAATTAGTGCCTGTCTTACTTATACAAAATTGAAACCAGGCGTCGCTTTTACTTTTCCACTAGACCAACCGCGACGACGTCGTATAAGCTGGGAATGAATCGTTAAGGCTCCTTCATACATTTGACGAAAGTCGAATCTGAGAAAGAAGAAGAAAAAAGGAGGGTCATGTGGGTTGGTTTTTGCGTGGCTTACTCTGTTACGTATCTCGGACGTAACCGAGTACGTCACGAGATTGGCAGTCTTCACAGTTTGCTTGGCTCTCAGCTTCTACTTCCTCGTAGAGCTCCGACACAGTAAATAGTCCCTAACGAACCTACACAAGTTATGTTAAAGAAACAGCGAAATGATTTTAAAAAAGTATAAAAGATTACCTACTCATGGAAACAGATCTTCATATGAGATCGTTGAAGGTAGTCATTCGTTGTTTACTGTTCGCGGCTGACGGGAGAGCAGTTGGGGTGGGGTGGGGTACCTGAGGGGAAACTTGCACAATCGCTTGCAAGGGTGGAAGGAGGAGAATTTGTTTGTTGTGAAGCAGTTGACAATCTGGCGGGCAGGCGAGCGAAGAAAGCACATGAATTATCGTTCTTTTAACACGTAACGAATTTTTCATGGATAGTAAAACCGTAATTTGATGACAAAAGATTCTTAAAACATTTATGAAATGGAAGATAGTAATCACAGCCGCGCTTTCATGTCTTGAATCTTGGCTATATCATTATGTGGGAGAGGCAGGAAGGGGAATAGGCACTTTCTCTCTCTCTCTCTCTCTCTTCCTCTTTCTCTTTTTAATCTTCCATAAAGAGCAATGAAAGGAAAACCGAAAACTGTTCCTATTTTGTACCTACAGTTCCTAAATAGAAATTACAATTTTGTAACTATAATTGGCGTACGCAGAATTTTGTCGCGAGGTGTTTCAAGTTTGTTTAGATTTTAGTATTTATAGTAATAATAACAATACATTGTTTTTTGATTGATTGATTGATTTGCTTTATTTTACTTCGCCTTTTGTGCCACTTTTGGCTAATTTGCGAAGATGGTGATGATATGATGAATGAACACTCACATACAGTGGCGCAGGAACGGGGGGGGGGGTTACAGGGGTACATTGTACCCCCAAATTTTTAAAGGGGGTACTGTACCCTAGTAAATCGAGTTGTACCCCCTTTTGGTAATTTTACAGCAGAAGGAAGGTGCTACTGTTAAAAGAACCTATTTTCAATTCACCCAATAAAAAAAGTGTATATTGTTTATAATTTATGAGCATTATCTTTCTTACCACAGAAATTCAATCCATTGCAAACTTATTCTACTACATTGTGCTTGCTACTAGTTAGTTCATTGACCTGTGTTCTTGGTAACCTCCTTAAGGAGATGAAAATTGTTTAAAATGTGTGTGGAACGATGGAACCATATTTGCTCTCAGAAAATCATGCTGCAGACGAATGCTAAAGAAGTGGTCTCGTCGATTCGAATATAAGATACAAATCTTCATCAGAAGGGTATATGACTGACTCCATTTTCTTTTGAATGTTTAAAATGTAATTTTTCGAAACGAAATATTTACACAAACGAGACGAGACACGACAGACCAACTTGGGGGGTACAATGTACTCCTGTACCTCACCCATATTTTTCATAACTTTGTAAGATGGTGTACGGAAAACTATACTTAAACCTATATTTTAAGATATTTTTTTGGAAATAGAGTCCCGATTAGCCTATTTGAGCATGAAGTGAATCTAGAATAAGTTTTAATAACTTCAGAGTGGAAACCGAAACAAAAATAAGCACAAACAAGAACGAGAAGGACCTCACCACACAGAAGATGAGATGAGGCTGTGACAATTCTCGACTCATCGCATAGCGATATCATTCCTAGGTGAAATTAAATTTTTCCTAGACATTTAAACAGGATGCAATTTGCGACTTTATCAGGGGGACTTATTTTTACCTATGTATTAGGGTATACTTATAATTGGATATTAATTGCTTATAATCTAATTGTGATATCGAATGCAACACAAACACAACGCCATTTTAAGTTAAACCCTAAAGTCAAACTGTACATTACATTAGTCAGATGAATGAATGACATAAATGAGATTCACTGCAGGTTCTATTGGTATATTTTGGATTGGATGGATTCACAAGGTGTTTGATTCATTTATTTTACTTCGCATTTCTGCCACTTTTGGCTAATCGCGGAGATGATGATGAGTGATGATATGATGAAATTGATATACACTCACAAATAACACCCATGCCCTGGCCGGGATTCAAACCTGGGACCTCTGACGTCATAGCGCGCTATGCTAACCCCCATCGTCACGGAGGCCGGCGAGGTGGGAATGCGTTTTGGATTTTCTCTGTAGATGCGAAAATTTTTAACTGTGACGCGCACATGCTTTTCCTTACATTAAAGTTTACCTTTTCACATAAACGAGAAATTGACATGTCACCCAAAAACACACGCATGCACCTGCATTTAATACCATTACATACGAAAAGAAACCTTGGCCGGCTCTTCATATTGTCCACCAACGATTGAAAAAAAATAAAATAAGAAGTCTTGAGCATATAACTTCCCTTGTTTCCTCTGAGATCTGAAGGATTTCGGTTTTGTATATGTAATGATAAAGTGCTTGCAGAGTGTCATTATGTACAGCTAATTGTAATTATATAAGAAATAAATGCTTTGTCAAATGTTTCACAAATATTTCAAACTTAGACAGTAGAGTATTTTTGTGACTCCCACCACAACTTTGATTTCTTGACCAAACGACCACAAAAAGTTAAAAAACTCACTTTCTCTCCCCGTTCCGCGCCTCATTTATTGCGCTGACGACGTTTCACGGGGGCAAAAAGGCAGTGATGAGTGAAAGATGAGCTCTCGTTCTCTCATCCTCCTCATCTTTCTCATCTTTCTCGTTGTTCTCTCATTCTCTTTTTATTCTCCTCTCATCCTCTTATATTTTTTTTTATTCTCTCATTTTTTTATTCTCTTATTTTCTTATTTTTTGAAAGATGAGTGCATCTTATCGTAATTTTCCAAGTCTGGGACCAAATGTTTATATATCGTGACCTACGTAAACCTCTCCTCTCATTCTCTCATTCTCTCATTCTCTTATTTTTTGAAAGATGAGTGCACTTTATCGTAATTTTCCAAGTTTGGGACCAAATGTTTATATATTGTGACCTACGTAAACCTCTTCTCTTATCCTCTTATTCTCTCAATCTCTCAATCTCTCAATCTCTCAATCTCTCATTCTCTTATTCTATCTACCTTTAGAATATTGTCGTCAACATTTTAGAGAGATGAAGTTGGAGTGCTGGAATCAACGGGGCCAAATGTTTATATATATCGTGATCTTCGTAAACCTCTTCTCTCATCCTCTTATTCTCTCAATCTCTCAATCTCTCATTCTCTCATTCTCTCTACCTTTAGAATATTGTCGTCAACATTTTAGAGAGATGAAGTTGGAGTGCTGGAATCAACGGGGCCAAATGTTTATATATATCGTGATCTTCGTAAACCTCTTCTCTCGGGGAGGGAACGATGTACCACACACACACACACACACACACACACACACACACACACACACACACACACACACACACGCGCGCGCGCGCGCGCGCGTATGCCTCTTATTATTTCCGTATTGTAACGCAAACAAACAAACAAAATAATAATTGTTGTTTTTTAGAATACCTGGCCCCTAACCCGCCAGGGTGCGTGGTGCCCAACCAAAAATGTAAAAGTTTTCTAATGGCTGCGGTTATAGATTACCGCACCTCTGTAGAGTTTCACGTGTTTTTTTTTTCCCCCAAACTTCCATGAAACCCTACAGAGGACCTCCGTAATGCATGCAACGTGTACTAACGACTTTAGTGTTATTTGATGTTGTGATATTTTTGGATATAGAGTTTTATTGTGAGATATAGATAAAAATAATTATGTTTATTATAATATTTTCTTGATGAAGATGGAAAATGTATGTGTGCGTGTTACAAATAAAGTTGCATGCTTTTTTCTAGTGTGTGTGTATGTGTTTTTGACGTTTCGACAGCATCTGAAATGATAAAAAAGAAATTTTATTGTTAATTTTCATGTGTAAAAAAAAAAACAACAAATTTTTTTTGTGCAAATTTTCTGATTGTCTCGTGCTATAGTGCAAAAAGACATTGTAACTAATCTGAACTAGTGAAATTCGTATTGTGCCATTGTAACTGATTGTGCTAGTGCAGAAAATTTCTTATTGTGCAAGAAAATAGATGTTAAAAACTTGTTAAAACTGCTCTGTGACCCTCTCATTCTTCACGTCGTAGGCGAAGGACTTCTCTGCAATCAGGATGACACTGCATAGGGTATCCTCGGGCAAGGCATCGTGGAACTCGCAGACGACCTTGATGTTGGTTCGATCGTTGACCACAACCTGCTTTCTCTTAGATGTGTTGATGACGGTCATGGGTCTCCGGGCTTTGAACTCGCTGGGCGTGTAGTACATGTCCACACTTCCCTCGGTCACGCGCTTGTAAGCCGAAAACGCTTCGTAAAGTTTGAGGTAATCGTTTTTGGTCACGTCGAGGTTTAATTCTCGCGCGGGAACACTTCGTTGCGTCCATTTTTGAGATAAACATTCTTGATCTTGCAGTTGTCGAATTTGCTGGAATCTTTCTCCTGATTTTTGTCCCTCCCGGTCTGAAAGAGCACTACGACGAAATCTGGCATGTCGAACTGTATGTTGTTGAACTGCGTCGTCACGTCGAATTCCATGTGACTTCCCGATGCTACCTTCTGCACGCACTGGTAACCGTGAAAGTGAATCGGCACCTGCGGACTTTTCAAGATCTCCGCTTTGTACTTGAGGGCGTAGTTTGTTTCGTATTCCACCACCGGCATTCTCAATTCCATGCTCCGAATGACGCACTTGGCTGCTTCGGGTAGAGTGTTGGCTATCGGCGTGGTGCCGTCCGGACCCAAAGTAGCGTATCGCATCAGTGCATCGTTGTCGTTGGCTGCTCTTCGAAACGTGACTCTCAGTCCTCCCTTCCACATGATCTCCTTGTAGTCCGAGAAGAAACCAGGCAGCAGACGCATGGGAAAGAGCACCGTGTGACTTTTCGTCGATATTTTGGTCCCCGCTTCGAATCCTCCCGCCTGGTAGTACGCTGCGTCCGTTTTGGATAATTTTAACGTTCCCACTGCCGTCGACGTGATGCCTGGATAATCTATTCTGTCGATGACGGTGTTATGTTTCCTCACCTCCACCTGCGAGAACAGGTGAGGCACGAAGTTGTCCACGAGTATCAAGTTTGCTGCTGCGGGAAACGCGTCTTCGCTTTCTTTCTTCACCACGTCGAATTGAAGGTAGAGGTCTGCTCTGTGAGGATGAATAAACCCATCGCCTACGTCAACGTCGTATTCGATCTCCCTGTTCGCTTCGTTCAGATTGGCGAACGTGCGACGGTTGGGAGGGAAAGATTGCAATTCGTAACTTTCGATTTGCTCCATTTCACTATGTGTGTTATTTATTATACGTTGATCTCCACGATGGCCGTCGTAGTGGCACCTGCGAAATCCACCACGTCTCCTTTCTCGTTCGTCACCACCAACTCTATGTCGTCTATGCGGTTGCGACATACTGGAAAATAGATCGGCGAAGAGGGCGTGTAGATGATCGGTTCCATGAACTCGGAACTTGGTTTGAAAGTGGCTATGATTCCCGTTTGTTTGTGACTTCCTAACAATCCGTCCGAAGATTTCGTGATCATGCCTTCGGCCACGTTACAGTGTACGTTCAGAGTCTCTATGGCCAAGAAATTTAGGAATATTGACTGCCGTGTGCTTAATGCCAGCTTCGAGTTTTGTGTTGTTCTCGAAACCTAAAAGTTCTCCTATGGTGCCCAGGTCCACAGTCTCCGTCGCGGATAGGATTTCCACTCTGTGCGTGACCGAATTTTGAGAAAGATACGTGCCTTTGGGTAACTGAGCTTGCAAAGTAGAAAGATTGTATTGGCCTGGTGTGACGACGATGTGTTCGCTTCCTACGCTAATTTTGTTGTTGTGCTGCGTAACATTAGGTATGAGGTACATGCTGTAGAATGCACGCAGAGCCACGGATTTAGGATAGACAATGTCGTCGTGCAGCGTGAGTTTCAAGATTGAAGATTCACTCGTGAGATGGAACACGCCCATCCTAGTGATGCTGTTTGAGGTTCCACAATGCTTTCTGGAAATCCTCGATCGTAGGGTTATTTATTTTAGAGAGAAACGCGAGCACGGAGAGGCAGAGATGACCGCAGTTTACGTCTCCGAAATTTTGAATGCGTTCGTCGTTGTAGTATATGGAGGTTTTGTTTGTTTTCAGATAATGAACTAAATTTGTAGGTGGAACACCTCCGAAAGAATCGAAAACGAATGCTTTATCATCATTTTTGTGGTAACATATCCAATGCGTGCCTGGATTTTCTTGACCGTCCAAGTTGACTACTCCGCATTCTCTTCTTTTAACGCTTGAAGGTAACGAGTCAGACATGAAAACTCCTCTGAAGTGTTTGATTTGTAACGGTTCGATCAGAGATTCAATATCTCGGTTGGTGAGTGCTTCTGTTTCTTTTTTTTAAACTTTCTCATCACGCCCTTCCCCTTCTTCTCCATGGCCAGGTTGTGACGTTTCTGTTCTTCCAATTCCGCCTTGTTCTTCTTTGAGTCGATGACGGTTTTCGCGATGGCGGCACTTCCGCCGGCCAAACTTCCAACGGCCCCCAATGCTGCCAGGATGGCCGGGATGCTGAATATGAAACCTCCGATCTTTTGCTGTTTCCGCGAACGTTGCAACCGTCTCAATTGAGGTGTGCTGAGCAGCAACTTCATTCCATGTCCTTTCGACAAGCAAGAACGTTTCTTCTCGCGTTGTTTCTTGGTGAGTAACCCATCGAGGGCACCTAGATTTTTAAGATTGGAGTATGGTATCTGGTACACAACACCCTTGGGCTTCATGTTGATGCTCTATGCGTTATTTTCGCAGTATGTTATTTATATATATTCTGAGATTTTTTCTTGTGTAGTTTTTTACGGTATGTTATTTATATATTTTCAAGGCCTCGCAGTCGCTACACAAATTCTATTACGTGCTTTGTTTTCTTGCCAAGAAGTTCCTTTGTCCCCTTGTACACGATTCGAGTTTTGTTCTCGATTAAAATAGATAGCTTCTCGTCGGATAACATGTTAGCGTATCGATCTGGTAAAAATAGACTGTATTGTGCGTTGAGCAACAGGCGTACCTTGGGACCATACTGGGTAGAAACGATTGAACCGGAAGTTATCGTGTAAGGTTTGTCGACTTCCAATTCCCGAATTTTTACATACTCGACTGACAAATTTAGCATTTGTTTTAATGCTTGGAGATCACTTATTTTTTCAGTTGTCATATTGAAGAAGAGAAATTTTCAGTGTGTGTGTTAGGGAAATTTAATTGTTTTTTTCACCATGTGTGTTATTTATATATACCGAAGATTATATTTTTCACGATGTGCGTTATTTATATATCAAGTTTTTTTGATGCGTATATATTATTATTTTTTAACAGAGGAAGAAAGTCCGTGCTTCGGAAAACGCGATGATGTGCGTAATGATATCTTCCTTCTCCTGCATAGACTTGTACCAATCATCAGTATACCGTCTTCTTCCCTGCATCGCCTCGTGCAGTTCCTCCGACCTCTCGTTTAATTTCTCCCCTGCAGCCGAAAGCAGAATGTTGAGATCACTGCACCTCAGGCCGCTGATCTCCCGAAGATGGTCCTTGAGAACCATTTCACAAGGGATGCGAAATTCCGGCGTTGTTCTTGCCATGATTAGAAGTTTATTAACATCTCCGTTAACTACCTTTTTGAATATTTTAGATAGTAGTTCGTGCGGCAAATCAGTTATACGAGACATGTTTATTTTTTTACTGTATGTTATTTATATACCCCACCCCAATTTTTGTTTCGTGTTCATGGCGATGGTGGTACCCAGTGCGGCGACCCGTTCACCCAACGATGCGTCTCTGCTGACGAATCTTTCGAAAGCTGCGTGCTCTAACTTTCTGTCTGCTTCGTGACGTGCATTCAGATCCGTCTGCGTGGTGTTGTAGGCGATGTCGTGATCTTTGCATGCTGCGTCCAACGGATTCACACCCTTGTCTCCTCTCTCCAATCTTTTCTCGAGTTTGGTACCCGGTCCGCAGTACTGGTAGCCAGGTAGATGCATCTCGAAAGGTAACTTGTTGATGATGTCGTTTACGAGTCCCTTTCCTTCGGCCACGTTCCAGAATTTCGGAGGCAGCGTGTTGATGATTTTGATGAGGTAACCTATGCCCTTGTCGTCGTTCACGATGAAGTTGGAAAGTTTCGTGCTGATCATGTCCACGATGCCAATCTTCTCGTTGTAGAAATTACGGTTGCCTGCATTCTCTTCGCCGGCTATCACCAACAATCGGTCCACGAGCTTCCTAACGTCGTCCACCCAAACGAATTCTTTGGGTAACGTGTTGTAGCGTTTGACCCCGCTGCCTGTTTTGACCTGGTTCCAAATCGGTTTGATGAGATTCCTGTACTTCTCGCCGCTGCTCGATTTCACCCTATTCTGCGAGGCGTCGTTGTTCTGGTACAAGGCATCCGTCATGATCAGAATTTCCTTGTAACTCTGGTAATCTTCGTCAGTGTAATCTTTCGGCTGCTTTTTGGCAACGAGTTCCCACAGTCCCACCGTACCCGGATACCTGTTCCAACTATCCTTGTCGCCTAAATTGACTTTAATGTCGTTGCCTTCGAAGGTCACCTTCGATTTCCCAATCTTCCACACCACACCGCCGCCTTCGCTGGTTTCCATGCTGGGATACAATCCGAACACTTCATCCTTGTCGAATTTCCCTGTACTCAGGTAGTCTCGTGCCAAAGGTCCCAACTCGATTTTATCCGAAGACGACGACGTGCTGCCTATGGCTCGACGTCGTGCCGGTGCATCCTTCAGTTCGAACGGCGTCGAAGGAATGCTTGAAATGGGCGTGGGTACGGCGTAACTTTTAGCTGCGAGTGGTACGAGTTCATTAATCAAATTTTTATTTTGTTCCGTGACACTTTTAATTTCTTTACCTAGACCGCTGATGGCATCGATCACAGGTTGATCCTGACGTTTCTTCTCTTCGTAGAATCCGCGATTCTCGGATTTCCAACCTTTGAAGCGTTTCGCGAGGTAATCGCGAAGCTTGAGATTTTCGTCTTCAATTTTTCGTTTCGTCATGACGTTATTTATATACGTCGTTTCTCACAACGTTGCAACGTTTAGAAAGTCGTTGATTTTGTTTCTGTATTTTCCATCGTTGGGTTTTCTCGTCATGTCGATCGTCACAAATCCGAAATCGTCACCGTTCCAGCAAGTAGAGCAACCTTCCGAAAATTGATTGTAGTTCATGTCTCCGCCTACGTAGTCATCGTACGCATGCTTGAGGTTGGTGTGATCTTGACGAAACAAACATATGAAATTAGCGTTGTCGCGTACTAACTGTTTTGGAATTTTGGAAAACGTTTGAGCTAGGTAGAAGCAGTCCATTCCTTTGTGACGGCCTTGCGTGAAAAAGTTGCGAATTTCATTTTGATTTTCCAGGATGGCGTCGTCGAACACAACGACTGAATTTTCACGACAATCGTCGAGTGGTTTTATTTCCGAGGCGAACGTTGCAATGTCCAGACCATCGTACAGTTTCATCAGTTGCTGGTATTTGGATTGCTCTAAACTTTTCGAGAACACGTACAGGTGCCTGTTCTTCCAATCTAACCAATTCGGTGCAAGGAGAAAATTGTCCACGAGTAGTGTCGTTTTTCCACACCCCGAAGGTCCTACGATCAGACAGCGGATGCTGTCGGGGAGCAACTCGCCGTTTTTTTTCTTCCTTCCACTTTCCGAATTAGGTAAACGTTTCACAACATTCCACGTACTCATAGAATCACTTCGTTTGAATCGATCCAACTTGTTTCCGGAAGTCCCAGCCATTTCACCAAAAGTTTGTTGCCTCTCTTGCGCAAAACTTTTTCGATAAGGTACGTGTCAGGGTATTTAGTTTTAGAGAGTTCCTCCTCGTAGAAGCGCCCCAATAAAATTTCACCGCCACTGTCTTTTATTATATACGTGTGACGGTTCCCAGGTAGAACTCGAACCACGGTAAAAAGTTCAGTACTCCAGTTTCGTGTAAAACCCCTGTCGAACGTTCGCTTCAATTTACTGATCCTCACCTGTTCTCCAATTTTGTATTTAGCTTTTTTTGTCGTGGGCGTGTACTTTGGACAGTAAACGCTAGAAATTAAATGTTGCTCGTCAGACCTGGTAACGTCAGCTGGCTTCATGCCTATCGTTGCGTGCCGTGTGTGATTATAGTCGTTAACAAGTTCCGGAAGAATGATGACCCACTTGTAGCTTCCCTGAAGCGTGAAACGTGACCACATGCGCGATTTCAGAGTGCGATTGAATCTTTCCACAATGCTGGCCTTGACGTCACTGAAGGTCGAGTAATGATGAACGTTGTGTTTCCGAATAAACTTTTGGAATACGGCATTGTAAAATTCCTTCCCTTTGTCCGTGTGCAGAAACCGAGGTCGTCTGCCGCCGCTTTCGCGAAAAATTGTCTTGAATGCTTCCGTGACGCACGTTCCTGTTTTCGCCTTCAAAGGTAGAGCCCATGCGAATTTCGAAAATGTGTCTATGACGGTGAGGAGATACTTGTTGCCATTGTTCAATTTATGCACGTTTTTTAACTTGCCGCTACTCATTTCGACGAGGTCGCTTTCCCAGAGGTCGTCGATTCCCTTGGTTACCACAGCCAAACGTTCGTAGTTGCGGCGTGCAGGTTTATGTAATTCTTGGACGATGGCTTGCCTAGACATTTTTTATTATTTTTAGAGATTACGTTTCAAAAGAAGCACAAGCGTGATGGGATTCAAAGAGGGTGGCACTTCGCTCGTGTTTTGAATGATCAGCTTATCGCCGGCACTCACGTCGAAAACAGTAAGATCTTCGTCTTCGTGTATTTCATATATGTTGCGCGTTTCGTTCCAACGCGCCAGAGGAATGTTTCCTGCTTTCTGGACACCACGATTCGATATCAAAGTCATGGTGGGAACGCTAGCTTTTCTGCCGTGAGACCAGTACGAAAATTCGTTTATCTGAATCGTGCCATCGAGGAGAAACTTGTAGTACGGATGATAAGGATGTAGCATGTACAGTTTGTTACCTTCGACGAAGGTGGAGATTCTCTGTTGATTGGGAACGCTGTTGATTTCGATGGCTTGCAGAGAATGCAGTTTAGCGAATTTAGTATCGATGCTAACGAGGTTGCTGTGAAGCTGACCCAGTGTGTTTTGTACGGGCACCAAATGCTCGACTATGGTATCCGTTACGGTAGAAAATGACGGTTTGATTTTCACTTCCACGTTCAACTGCTTGTAGCTTTCGTTGAGTTCTTGCAACTTGGCACCGAAAGAGGCCAGCGTCGATTCCTGCGTTGATTCCAGCACTCCAACTTGATCTCTGATGTTGACCACAATGTTCTGAAGGTTCTCGATTTGATTCAATTTCGAGCTCTTCTCGGTAAGATCGTTCACGATGATTCGCATCTCTGTAAACTGCGTGTGAAGGTCGGCGACGCTCTGCGAAGTGGGCAGCGTCGACACCAGCGAAGCAAGTTCGTCTCGAATCTGTTCCACGTTCGCCGTTTCCGTTTCCAGTCGTTTCAGCATACGTGATATGTTCCTTTTCAAAGCGTGTAATTCTTTGGAGGTGGGGAGATTGGCCACTTTACTCTCGAGATCGCTCAACGAACTTTTGATGTCACTCGAATCGGATAGTGCCGTCACCGCCGTTTTCAATTTTTCCAAATCTTCACTTGAAGGCACGCTCGTTCGTAACGATTCCAAGTCACCCTGTATGTTGTCCAGTACGTGATGAAAATGAGCGAGATTCGTTTCGACGTTCAAATTTTCCAAATATTCGATCTTCTGCTGAACAGTGCTCAACGTGTCTTGAATGCTCGTCAACACACTTGCCTCAGCGTGAATATTTTTAATTTCTTCGTTGATCAATTCCAAGGACGCCTGAAGCGTAGCGATGGTGGTTTGAATGTGTTCGAAATCTTGATAAGCCTCCAGTTGAATTTTTATGTTCGCGACGCTTTTACCGATGACCTGCAGTTCGTCCGACGATGGTAGGTTCGTCATTGTATCTTCCAAAGTCTGCAACTTGGATTTGATTTCTCCCAACGTGCCAGTGAATTCTTCTTGTAATTTAGAAACAACGACCTGCAAGCGTTCTACATCAATATCGTTCACGACGGTTTGAAGTTCAGAGAAATTCTTTTCTATTGCGGAAGTTCGCTCTTCGATTTCGAGTTTCAATTTTTCCAAATCTTCATTTTTCGATTGAAATTGCTGTAATTTGGCCAAATCATTTTGAAGCGAATCCATGCTCAACTGTATATTTTGAATGTTGTCGTAAGAAGGTACGTCAACATAATTTTTTATCAGTGTTTTCAGTTCGGAATCGATTTTCAGAATGGGATCGAGACATTGCGTTTGGAGCGTAGCGATCTCAGACTCTAAACTTTTGTTTAAGGTCTCCTGCAAAGCGATCAAATCGGTCCTCAACTTCTTAACTCGAACGTCCAGCATGAGAATCTCTTCTGCATGGTCTACACGCTTGGTGTTGCCGAAAATGTCGTTAGGCATTTTGGTTAATGGTTATTTATAATAGAATAGACGATTCGTAATTCTACGAAGAGAGGAATAAGTTTGTCGTAATCTCCTAGGAGTTCCACGTAAAGATAATCTCCTGCAGACACATCGTACGACATGTTAGAAAGTACCTTGTCGTGCTTCATTCGAAAAATGTTCTTGCCGGTAGAAATTTTGATTTCGCCTGCGTTTTCCGGATTCACGGTGATTTGAAGTTTCCCGTCGATCGGAATTTCATAGAAATGTAAATTGTTATTAAAAACATAAAACATCTTGCCCACATCGTTATTTATTTCCGTCCAAATGCTGTTGAGGTGAATGATTAACAAACCGCTGAGTTTAGATAACACGGAAGGTAAGAGGTTATTGGAATTTGGTGCTGCAGTGTCCATGTTGCTTTGTTTGCGAAAACCAAAGAGATTCATTGTTCTTGTTAGTTATTTAACACATCGTGCTTTTTTGCTATTCTTCAAAACATACGCAGGAAGAGAATGAAAGAGGGAGCCCTCGGGCGATGAAAAGTTGCAACCTGTTATTATGTTGTTAAGCCCACTCAAACCGAGGCTCATTAAATTCAACTCTTATTTTTCATCGCCCGAGGGCTCCCTCTTTTATTCTTTTCCTCCGTCTGCCATTCTTCTTCAAAAACACAGCGGACTTCATGACTATGGGGTTACGGTTAACACACGTCACATTTATCGCTTTTATTGTAGTGCCCCCACTCTCGCGTGTGGATTTGACAATCGAGAACGCGTAACTTGTTGTCTCTGCCATCCAATGCGACCTTGGTTACGCGCGTCGTGTACAAATCATGCAATTTACTTGCAATGCGATGATCGGTGCTAAGTTGCCTTTTACCATGAAAAAGGCATTCTTTGTAGTTTTGCATGCTAAATTTGCTGGTACTTATTTTTCCTACCCCCTTCGCCTTCTTGATCTCTTTTTCTTCTGTAATCTTTACACAGTACATTTTGGCACGAAGCCCCGCAAATTCCCTGCTGTAATTACCAGTCGCTTCATCTTTGAACTTTCCAATCGTCATTTTGTTTTCTGCCGAATGTAAGTGATGGCCTGATGGTAAGTTGCTAAAATCAAACAGATGCTTCATCTTAGTCAGATCATGTTCGAGGCTTGGTGTTTGGATTAGAAAAATGAAGCTATCCGTGTCAATGTAACATATTTGGATGTTATCTCCATAAAAAGGTTGAAACTGACCGTAGTACGATTGGTACATGTGCAATTTTGATAGTTCAAGGACGGTGGCACCTATGGCAATCGGCTTGTTGAGCATCACTTGCTTCTTGTTCCTCTCAACAAATACTAGATTCTCGTCGAAAATAGTGAAGTTTTTGAAGTAGGGTGACGCGACGATCTTCTCAAATTTCTTTTCGTCCGTGACCAACGTTGCGTCGATGTAATTACGCACGTTCTCCATCGTCTTGCCGTAGATGGCGTTATTGAACAGTTTGTACAGATCCTTGTCTGCAGGCGATGTCG
The DNA here is from genome assembly GCF_977018435.1 of Lepisma saccharinum. Classification (NCBI taxonomy): domain Eukaryota; kingdom Metazoa; phylum Arthropoda; class Insecta; order Zygentoma; family Lepismatidae; genus Lepisma; species Lepisma saccharinum. The sequence goes on from NC_139245.1 coordinate 19,497,113, forward strand.
ATTGCGCTCTGCGGCGCGTGTTCTCGGCTATGTACGGTTCGAGCCACTTGCTCTGTCGGAACTTCAATCCTCTATGAACTTTCTTCAACTGCAAGCCGTGACTTATGTAAAATTGGAGGAGTCGGTAGTGCAGAACGTAATTCCGCTTGTTCTCCATACTTAGTATGAGTTTTGGCTCCGATCCTCCAGGTGGCTTCTCCTTGGTGGGGGCCAGGGCCAATCCGTGATGTTTCTCGTGAAGCGTTTCGGGATAATCGAGATCCACTTCCAAGAAACAGCCCCATTCATTATCTTCGCTCCAGTTGAGAAAATCTTCGCAGGAGAGTTCCTCTTCGGTCATCCACCCGTAGTCGCTGATGGGAAGACACTGGGACATGGAGTGGCCGTACAGGTTGTTGACATCCCAGTAGACAATATAGGTGTTGGGCTTCGATGCATCGTAACCAGGCGTATGAGGATTGTTTGCTTGAGCATGGCGTCGGGGACATTGGACGATGCCACCCCGTATCGCACTCTCCATGAAAGCATACTGTTCCTTCTCTGCGATGAGGCCCAGTTCCACGTTGGTGTATTTCATCATCGATTCCCAAGTCAATCCCGGCGTGGTGAAGAAATACGCAGGATCCAACTTGTATATCGCGATGCATCTCTTACGAAACGATTCGAAAATATCCATCAGAAGTGTCACATCCAATTTCAGATAAAGATCGTGATAATCGCGAAAAGTTTGGCAATTGAATGCCGTCCACACACTACGAGCGTGTTCGTAGTCCTCTTCGGAACAGACGTCCTCCGTGAGAGAAGAATAAAATACCTCCCGGGGTGGAAGTTCCGTCTCGTCAAATTTGTCGAAATTGTTGACGTACTCGTAGGGGTAGACACCCTTGCGACGCAACAGATTCAAATTCTCATCTCTCCCCGAAAAACATTTTTGCTTGGTGGCCACAAGATCTTCGTCGCCAAGTTGAGATGCAAGGCTTGCGAGGCTGGAGGACAGGAAATTGTAAGAGTCCAGGATTCGCACTTCCACGCTTCCTCCTTCTTGGAGAGGGATCCACACTCTCACCGCAATATATTTCTCGCTCGTTCTCGGGATGATGCTGATTCGAGAAGTTATGTTGTGGAGTTCTTTGACGAAGAGATGTGTGTCGTACTTCTCCGTGTAGTGCAGAAACACGGCAACAAAATGCGACTCCTTAATTTTGAGATTGCACGAATTACAGATGGTGCTTAGAAATAATCCATTCTGGTGGTTATGGTGGACGACCTTGTAATTTTCGGCGGTGAAAGCCTGGTTACACTCCTCGCATCTTGTCGCCGCGTCATGTCTCTGTTGTTGTTCTGTTGTGAGAGCAGGTGGAGAAACGTAAGAGCCTTTCAGGCTGGGTGCAAGTTCTCTCGCGCATTCCGCTATCTTCTCAACAAAATGTTTTGCCGCATCAGGTCCGCAATACAAGATGACATCATTCAATTTTTCTCCGTAGATGGAGAAACTGCAAGGCTCGTGGTGAAAAATTTGGGTCGTGCTTGAGGTAGAGGGATCAGGGTCGCAAGACGTCATGGGAACTTGGAAGCTTTCAAAGTCGGCATAAAGGACGACGGGATGGTGGAGAAGAGCCTGGTGTTTCTGAAATTTCATCTTGGTTCCGGGTTCCGGCATGACATCTTCGGGTTCTGCATTCACGGAGCCAAAACACTTGTGCTGTTCTTTTATCTTCTTACCCCCGCGAAAAATTCTCAAACACCGATCGCAAATTTCCATCTTATCGCGATTCTTGGTGATCTGTCTTCCTACTAATCCTGAGAAATTTCGTATCAAACTATAACGACCATCTACAAGCAAGAGTCGAATTACATTATTCTGGCTTCTCGCAGGTCTTAACACACGAATGTTGTCGCAATCGTCAACCCCAAACACAGAAATATCGATATATTCTCCTTTTTCCTCTCTATAGTTTTTTTTCAAATTGATTGATCTTATTCAGGGGCACAGGATAGGAAATTCCTCTCATCATATTCTCGTATATCCCCTCGTATCCTCTGTAATTGGACAGACGTTGGGGGTTATTATTATTAGCTGGGTGTAATGCGGCGATGACAGACCATAGGAAACTCTTCTGATCATTACTTTGTATGTTCAACACTGCATTTTGCTTTTTTTGTTTTTTTGTTTTTTTTTGAGTGCTGCGTAATGGTTTGAAATTGCAGACTCGAAGTTCTAACATGTGGTTGTGACCGCAAAGACTCCATCCACTTCCTCTACCTTCAAACTCTTCTTGTTTTTGTGTCAGGTGATCAAATAGCCGTGTCACTATCTCGTCAAGATCCTCGTTATTGTCATCGTGTAAGGCTTCACACCCTACGTAAAAGCTGAAAGTGCTTGACTCGGACGAGACAACTTTCTCATACAGCAGAGTCAAGACGAGATGAATTTTAATTGCAACATTGACGAGGCAATCACGTAATTTATCGACTACCAGAGATTTCACATTGTTGAGGAAGATGCTCGAGTCACACTTTTCATCCCTTCCAGATTTATACGTTATGATACGTGCACTTTTATTCAAAGCACCGCCTTCATGCTCATCAATGCGAGGTTTTTTTGCCGGCGGGACTACGACATCATGATCCGGTAGACGACATTTTTTCAAATGCCTAGCAATGTTAGGTTTAGAAATCAACTTCCCACAGTTGCGACATGCCACTTTCTCGCCAAGACCGGAGGGACCTGGTTGCGGTTCCATTTTTTCCTTCTGTTATTTATATATACACAGAGAAATTTTTTGGGGGGGGTTGTGGTGATGGTAGTGGAAAGCGCACTGAAACAGAAGGAAAAAAAAGTTAAAAAATGCTAGATGTTTTTTCCTTCCACATATATATTAGACGCGAACAGTATGTATGTATGTATGTATGTATGTGTGTGTGTGCACTGTTGTAGGAGGTTAAAAATATACGACATGTAAGTGTGTGTCAATTTTTTATGGCTCCTCTGAATATGTGTGTGTCAGACGCAAAACAAAAATATTAATATATCATGAAAATAAAAACTTACCTTTCAACAGAGATGGAGAGAAACTTCAAAATAAAAACTTGTAGCTCACTAAAACTTCCACAATGATATATATCTATACTGCCAGACAAACAATTAAGAATACTGAACTCCCACGATTGACGTTCACCCTTCAAGAGAGATAGAAAAACTTCAAAATAAAACTTGTAGCTCACTAAAACTTCCACGATGATATATATGTATACTGCCAGACAAACAATTAAGAATACTGAACTGCCACGATTGACGTTCACTATGATAATAATGTACAAAGAAGAAACTACTACGTTATATAGGAACTCCTCTTTTTTTTCTCCTTCTCTCCTCCCTACTCCACGCGACTCTCTTTGGTGAAAACACAATAAGGGTTATGGTCAATATCCTAGCAAATAAAACCCTTGTTAACTAATTCATTCATGCCATATTTTTTCAACAAAAGATTTTTGTGATGTGCACAATATTCTGTAGGGACAAATAACAATAAGCGGGGCGTTGACAGTTCCACCCATGCATGTATTGTCGTTTATTTCCCCCTCGGCCTCTATTCCACACCCCGACGGGGCGTGGTGTGTGAAACAAACGATTCCCAGCACAAAACTCAAAAAGCGGAAGATGCTGCTGTGTTTGCTTCCGTCGCATTCGCTTCTGAATCTATTGTTATCGGGGATGTAATAGATTCTTTATTCAGAACCGTGGGAAAGCTGAAAAAAAATAAAATCTCTTCGGGCGAAAAAGGATGTAAGGTGAATGGGTTCGGGGAGGGGTTGCTGTCGATAGTTTGGTCCGTGATGAAAATGTTACATTGAGCGATGAAACACAATTTCTCCACAGGGACAGGAAAAATTTCTACCGAGCCTCGCTATCCACGCGAACATTAGAAATTGCCTGAATAGCTTGGGGGCTTGGCATAGGATTATCGATTTTTGTTTTAGAGAATAATCTATGTAAGATTCTAGCATCGAGAATAAACAACATTGATTAAATTTTTGACAACATTCGCAGTACAAATCTAAACTCGTGATGATTTCGCCGTTAGAACCTTTTTGGGTTGGGCACCACGCACCCTGGCGGGTTAGGGGCCAGGTATTCTAAAAAACAACAATTATTATTTTGTTTGTTTGTTTGCGTTACAATACGGAAATAATAAGAGGCATACGCGCGCGCGCGCGCGCGCGCGTGTGTGTGTGTGTGTGTGTGTGTGTGTGTGTGTGTGTGTGTGTGTGTGTGTGTGTGTGTGGTACATCGTTCCCTCCCCGAGAGAAGAGGTTTACGAAGATCACGATATATATAAACATTTGGCCCCGTTGATTCCAGCACTCCAACTTCATCTCTCTAAAATGTTGACGACAATATTCTAAAGGTAGAGAGAATGAGAGAATGAGAGATTGAGAGATTGAGAGAATAAGAGGATGAGAGAAGAGGTTTACGAAGATCACGATATATATAAACATTTGGCCCCGTTGATTCCAGCACTCCAACTTCATCTCTCTAAAATGTTGACGACAATATTCTAAAGGTAGAGAGAATAAGAGAATGAGAGATTGAGAGATTGAGAGATTGAGAGATTGAGAGAATAAGAGGATAAGAGAAGAGGTTTACGTAGGTCACAATATATAAACATTTGGTCCCAAACTTGGAAAATTACGATAAAGTGCACTCATCTTTCAAAAAATAAGAGAATGAGAGAATGAGAGAATGAGAGGAGAGGTTTACGTAGGTCACGATATATAAACATTTGGTCCCAGACTTGGAAAATTACGATAAGATGCACTCATCTTTCAAAAAATAAGAAAATAAGAGAATAAAAAAATGAGAGAATAAAAAAAAAATATAAGAGGATGAGAGGAGAATAAAAAGAGAATGAGAGAACAACGAGAAAGATGAGAAAGATGAGGAGGATGAGAGAACGAGAGCTCATCTTTCACTCATCACTGCCTTTTTGCCCCCGTGAAACGTCGTCAGCGCAATAAATGAGGCGCGGAACGGGGAGAGAAAGTGAGTTTTTTAACTTTTTGTGGTCGTTTGGTCAAGAAATCAAAGTTGTGGTGGGAGTCACAAAAATACTCTACTTTAGACATCTTACGAGTTGATCGGGAACCATCTCAACTCGAGTTTTATTTTCTTTTTTAATACAACGCCCTATAGGTGTCTGAGAAAATACCAAATACATGGCTTCTAAAAGGCATTGGATGTGGTACACATCTGCCATAAATTGTTTAAGATATTTTTATACGTAGCTATGGCACTTTAAAATTAGAATGAAAAGAACTGAAGTGGAACTCCATAAGTATTATATATTTAATAATGTAATTTCTATATCCATTGGGTGGGAGATGATTATTTCTGGTTGGGGTGGCCCTAGATCCTCCTCATCCCCTTTAATCTCAACCTGCATTAAAATGAATAGATGTATCTTTGTTCGCAATTTTCACATTTAAAACTCCTGATTTTCCGTTCCGTTAAATTAAATCAAACCCCGAACGAGGTCCAGAGCTTTATGTTTCAGAATTTTTATCTGGTTTTAAAATCTGTTTTTTTTTTAATTCTAAGAAAAACAAAGAAAAAATATTTATGCAAAATATGCATTAAATAACAGGACATTCGTGTGTGTTTTTCTAAAATATAATATTTCACATTATACTTAGATATCAAGGACGTATTTAACGGGAGGTTCCTGATCCCCCTCCCCGAAAGACTTACCAAGTAGTAAAATTAAATAATCAAAATATTGTTTGGCTTTTGTTCCATGATTATTTCCGCTGAACTTATTGAAAGGCAAGGAATTTGACGGATACAGCTTTGAAGGGTTCCAAACATTTATGGACACTACTAATATCATCCATAATCAGGAACTTTATTTTTCATTAATTGGATCCAACTCCTTTTTTGTTATTTAATAAATATTCAATTATTTTTCTACTTGACATTAAATTCCTTGCCAGGGCAGTTGTTTTTATGCAAATCTTGTCGATCTTAACTACACGTAAGCTAGATAATGAATACGTGCTGTTATATCTATATTATTTTACTATATTTTACCTATTCATGAAATAATAATAATTCATTATTAATTAATTTACATATTTAATTAATATTTTAATTTAATTAAATATAATAATAATTATTATTATTGTGACACTTGGTTTGAAGTAGTATGTGTGTGTGTGTATATATATATATATATATTGAATTTTGTACCCCCCCAAATGCAAAACGTTCCTGCGCCACTGCTCACATACAACGATGCCCAGGCTAGGATTCGAATCCGGGACCCCTGGCGTCGTAGCGCGATGTGCTAACCACTCCGCCACGGGAGCCGGCAATACATTGTTTTTATTATAACATTTATTAACAATAGTAATCTAATAATATGAACTGTTTATATTTTCGTGTGACACTAGTTAGTTTAAAACAGAGCACGAATTAAACATTTCTTCAGTTTGTCCAGTCAGTGATCACAACAGGTTCATTGAATGGACAGTGTTCCATAAGATATACACATATCATTCTGATCATGTACAATTAACTACACGTATGCTAAAATTGTAGTTTTACAACTTTGCTTTTACAACGAGAGCAAAGTTGTGCGTTACTGAATTAGTAGTCTTTCTGTATTATTTTCTGCAGATAAAGTTTATTTCGTGGTGAAGAGTAATGAATGAGATGATGAGAACAGACATTGCCATCTACATCGCAGGGAACGGAGTAGACTGGTTTTTCTCGAGGTACATTTATTTTTCTTGCTTAAGTAACAGTTTCTTATGTAGATATACCGGGTGGGCCAGACTCAATTAGGCAGCTTTTGATTAGATGTTATTTTTATTTTTTCTTCATTTTATTCTTATTGACAAATGTTAAAAATTCCAACGGCTATAAAATTGTTACAAAAATGGAATCACACACACATAAGTCATTGATTTTTAAGATAGTGGTCGACCTGGGCACCATCTAAGTCAACACAGGCTTGTAGACGCAAAGCAACATTTTCACACGCCTTCCTACACATGTTAACCTGAACATTCTTGAATTCCTGAACAATTACCTCACGCATATGTTGCTCACTGTCAATGGGATTAGCGTACACCTTGTGTTTGAGGTAACCCCAATGGAAAAAGTCTGGTGGGTTGATGTCGGGTGATCGGGCTGGCCAGTCCACAGGCCCTCGACGGCCAATCCAGCGATCAACCTCGTTCACAGCATACCGTATGATGCAGCCATCTATCGACAACAAAATGTACTTTCCAATTTTTCCGTATGCTGTTGGATTTATTGGTTACTAATGTTCGAAAACTGCCCAATTGAATCTGGCCCACCCTGTATACTATTCCAATTTTTGCTTATTTGAAGTACAAATAACAAGAAAAGAAAAAATTCTGACAAACAGGTAAAAAATTACTGGGCTACAAAAATAAAAAAAAAATCATACACGGACACAAACAATGAGCTTCTTAAATATTCATGAACAGCAGTGCACGTAGATACACTATGTAATACAATAAGAACAAATACATGACAACGAAATTCTCACAATAATTGGAAAGCGCCCTGTGTTTCTGTACATTACGTTACATAAGCTAATAATACTTTGCGAACAATTTATATGACAAAATCAGTCTCAAAGGTAAACGTATTCTCTGTTGCTATACAAAACACCTCCTGTGCACTGCAATACATAAATAAGTTCAAATTCATGAAGAAATTAGCCTCTAAATACTTACAATAGTAAAATCTGTTGCTGTACGTTATGTGTAGGCCTCCCAGAAATAACTACTTCCAACTATGCCACAAACAGTGCATACGTTACCTACAAAGGTTACCTCGTTTAGAAAGATTCTCCTTCTTGATCAGTTTGCCGGTGTTTTTTTTTCTTCCCTTCTATTTTGGGCTTGGATTATTCTCGTGGGATTTCGGATCTGCATTGAACACGTGTGCCGTGGATAGACAAGTTTTGGTAGTAGACACTCAACATAGAATTGTTGTAGCTGCGTTTCCATATTCTTCTTCCAGAATTGATCATCTCTCTGGATGTATTCTATTTTAACACCTTTCTGTGTCCACAGACCAAAGATACAGTACCTTCCCCGTGTAATAATTACTATTACCCTACACGTGGTAATAGTAATTATGTGTGGTGTTCACGATATTGGCGTTAAGCTCTTCGTCAAATTTCCAGAAAGTTACTTTCTTCGTCTTGATGGCATGTGCAGGTGTTACATATTTGACAGAAAAGGGACACTTAATTTCGATAATTGCATAACGAAATAAATGTTAAATACAGTGAAGTTTCTGATAGATATTGTATACATATTGTTATGAGTTGTAGTATGCATAAACCTTCTTTGTAATATCATTCAAAGCCGTGCTATCCCAATATAATCCTTGCCTTCCAATAAGTTCAGTCTCTTCAGATAAAGCTAACAACCATCATATACAACAAATGCTAAACGAGTATTGTTATCATTTTATTACTTGGTAATCTTTTCGTTTGGGGGAGGGGGTCCAGACGCCCTAAATAAATCCTTTATGTCTTTCAAAGCCTTATGATCTCAATCCTAATCATTGCCTTCCAAAATATTCAGAGTAAAAATAGTAGTACTTGATAAGTATTTCGGGTGCTATACTTCAAAGCCGTATTATATTTATAGCTATAATCCTTCCCTCCAATACGCGTTCAGAGGAAATTATCCATCGAATATGCAAAAATTGCTAAAGGAGTATATTTACATTATTTAATTTTAGTACTTCATAATCCTTTCGGGGGGGCCCGGACCCCCAGCAAACTTGTTCTACGTATTATAGCGTAATATTTGCCAAGGACACCGGTTTAATTGAATTACTCAAAATAACGTTACTGGTTTACGTACGTACAATGTAAACGTCTAATGGAAACCGATAAATACTTCCCCATTTGATTATGTAGTAAACGGATAGGTTTTATTTATATTTCATTCTGAACCCTTATTTTGCCGGCTATTTTGTAGCGCTTGAAACTTCATTGTTGTTTCTGCAGCAGACGATTTTCTCGGAGCCCACATCTTACGCCAAACACACTTGCTGCCGTCACCCATATTTTGCAATTGAACACGTCCAGTTGACGCAAGCACACTTCCCTGTCTCATGCGATCGTGTTTTGTCTTCACGAGCTATTTTGTTGTATCCCTCCGCGTTCTAATGTGGGTGGGGTTTAGAACGCTTCTAACTATCTGCACGAGATGTCACCACAGTGCAGGGACACTTTTACGTATTGCAAGGGTTTCGTTTTTTTCAAACAGTCTCAAAATAGGAAAACTGACTTCTACAGTGATGATGTTAATGTCAAGTACAATGAACATTGCATATCCCCAACAAAACAGTTTTCCATAAGCTTGTGTGGTTAACGAGATAATTGCATGTGAAAATTACGGTTTTCCCCATTTTTATGCCCAATTTACTTATTAAGCAGGGTCTTTTTTTAAATTTCGGCTTTGTAGGAAATACGCAGCCATATTTTCTGAAGGATAGAAAACAAACCCCGAGGTCCTATCTTTGCTCGTAACTGAAAAATCTGTTTAAAACGGAACGTCTGCACTGCGCGTTTTCGTCAATGTATGAAGGAGCCTTAAATTGCCTCCTATTTGACTTGTCCCTTTTGCCGTCCGTTTCTCTCAATATTTCAACTTGTAACTCGGTCAAGAAAAAGACGTATATTAGTCAAAACACGCATTCACTGTTCACTTATGCAAAAAATGGTCGTAAAGTACATACCTCGATAATTTGGACAATCGTACACCATGGTTAACTAGAGTTGACCACCGTTGAAATCAAAGAGGGAAAACGCCTTCCAATGGGTCGTCTCCATTCACGTACGAAGTATGCTGTCCTGTTACTAATATCTTTCCTTCTCCAACTTGTCCTATCTCACCTTCATAGTTCTGGTTGCACTCCGTGAAGGAAGAAAACTACGATCAAACTGGTCAATGGTCAAAGAATGCTTCGCTTAATCATCTTCGTTGGTTGGCGTCGTTCGTTCCAAAAAACACCAGCACCTTAACTTCTTACTATCACACGATGCAAAAAATGAACAGCTTCTCGTATTGTTCGAAGAAAGGAGGTAATCCTATATTACCAATTGTAATCGACGACGGAGAGTTACGTCTAGTCCCACGAGTCGCTGCTTCTCTCCAAGTTCATGTTGTCACTCCAAAAACTCCTTTACGACTCGCAACCTTGTTCGGAACTGCTGTCTCTCGTCGATCGTGATCTCAGAACAGAAAAAATGCCACTGGTGACCTCTGGCGGTCAATCGGTCAACTAGTATCCGATAACACTGACGCAAAGCATACCGAAGATTAAGAGGAGAAATGTGAGGATTTTCTACGCGGAAATTTAACGTAATACAATTTTATTACGATCCGCGCAGAAAAACGTCACATGTTACAGGTTTTCTTTTTTAATCTCCGTCGCAACTCTTGCTCTGACGCGAAGTTGCCTACTGGTTGGCGAAGGTTGCGCATTGAAGCTTGACTAACGGTTGAAACAAAGAGGCAGGAGATGAAAAGCCTCCGCTTTGCTGAGACCGCAGCGCTAGCCTCCGTGGTTGCTCCTCCAAAGGAAAGCTCCTGCGTGAGAATTACGTTCAGAACGAACCAGGAGAGTAGGAATCTGTTATTCTTGTGGAAGAGAAAAGGCTCCGATTTTTCTGTAAACATGGAATATGTCGTCGCAGAAAAAGCTCTGAAGGTGGGATAAAACCTTGGCTGAATTTTGGATTTGGAGATGGTTGAAGTTTACGTAACGCCATATTTGCGAGACGTATAAGTTCTGAGGGCATACCATGATGTTTTTAGTGAAATTACGTACAATCATTATCTGCGCTGCCTTCAATATACAGTTGAAAAAAAGTTGAATTCTCCTTCAGGAACGTTTGAACACATCCAGTTCATCTTAAATCACTGCCACACTAACCAAAATACAAGAGATTGTTGTTGTTTGAGTATGTTTATAAGTCCACTTTATGCACATAAAGGCTAATCTGGACTGGACCTATAGTTTAGAGTGGGATCCGAAACACCATGAGCCTCTACCGGGCATCAAACCCGAGACCCCTTGACTATAAGGCGGCGACGTTACCACTACGCCATTAGGTAGGCTTATATATAGATTGATTCAGTTGGTTGGGTTCCAAAACTGGGGAGCAAGGTGCCAAAACTAAGGGGGCAAGGACAGTAGATAAGGTTTAGCATAGTGCGGAAGCAAAAGTTGAAAAAATTGGAGGGGCAACTCCCCCAAAGCCCCCCCCCCTAATCGCCGCCACCGATTGACTGATTCTTAAGCATTTAAAATATTCATTGTGGCTGCTTGCACATAGTTCCGAATAATGGTGCACAATATCTTTAACAAAAAGAGCACTGATTTAAATCAATATTTTGAAAGAACGAATATTTTTATTGTAACAAATATTGCGAACTCTCTATTCAAAACAAATCGAAACACTTCCAAGAACTAATACCACTACACCACTGAGGCTTCAAAGTTACTGGATGTGCGTCCACGTTCCAGAATCTCGTTAAGGCATTCCAGATGGCGTAGTGGTAACGTCGTCACCTTCTAATCAAGGGGTTTCGGATTCGATGAAGGCACATAGTAGTTCGGTTTCCAATTTAAACTATAGGTCCAGTCCCGATTAACCATCCTGTACTTTCTTCCCTTACACCCCAAATGAGATATAGATAATACTAGCTAACTAACTAATTCTCTACCCTTTTTAATCACGAAGGTTTATGGCTGCAGCAACATAGGCCTTCCATCTGTCCCTATCCTGAGCAAGATCAATCCAATCTTTTCCATCCTACCGATTTCCTTTTGGTGCTTCCCAACGATATCCCTATATCTTCGTATTGGCCTTCCTACAGATCTCTTACCATCAGGTTTCCCAACAAGAATCTTTTAAACTTTTCTTTCCTCTCCCATTCGATCGACATTGCCTGCCCACCTAATTCTTCTTGATTTAATAATTCTAATAATTTATTAATATCCTAATACTATGTAGTATTAGATGAAGGAACTGAAGTACAAACGATAAGAATGATAGAAGAAAATGGTGTAATATTTCAGAAGAAATTAAAGAAATATGATATTTCTTTGTCCAGAGAGGGGGTATCAAGTAACCCCTTTACTCTCTATATGTTAGACAGTGCCGGATCTATAAATCTTGTCCCCCCCGCAAAATATTACCAAAGGCCCCCTCTACCTACCTACCTTCACACACACACACATATTAAATTATATATATTACACATACATAATGTATGTGTGGTATGTGTATTTGTGTAATTCTTGATCTCATGTTGACAAAGTCACATACAAGGGATACATTGTGATTCAAAAGTCCCTTAACACCTCCTATAAAAAGCAAGGGAGTAGGGCTGGGTACAATTAGTCATGATAGAAACAGGTTAGGCTTAGGAGGAACCACATAGGTGTGTTCCAAGCGGCGGATTGGAACACACCGCCATATTGAATTCAACTCAAGGAAGGGGGTGATGTGCATAGGTGCCAATTTCTTCAGAGATTTTGGGGTGTCCCAAGCAAAGTAAAGCATAGATACTGATTTCTTTTCGTGTGCGGCGGGTAAAGTTTTGATTGAAAATTTGATTATCATATTCGGCTTATAATACTTATTCCTACATTCCTTTATAGGAGTCTAATATCTTCACACATACGTATTTACATAAAAGAAGGAAGGGCCAAAATAAAATATTCACCCAGTCGAGGTCGATTTTTGGCACCCCAACTGAGGGGTCTAGTGAGAGAGGGAGCTATGCCACAAATCTTGAAAATTTTATGTTTTGCCATTTTCAGTCTTCTCCTACCATCTGTCATCTATCAAGTGAACTACAACCATGTGGCTTAGCTCCCGCTTGTTCTGCAGCAGATTTTCTGAGTTCTTGAATACGTCCTCATCAGTCTTTTGAGTGAGAGAAGGAGCTATGCCACTTACTGATGGTGTCTGCAATAGGAGTGGCAGAGGTTGTGTTGCAGTAACCTGTGCTAGATTTAATATCAGCCCTGAAGTTAAAAGATCTCATGGCAATAATGCCTTATATTCCTCCAGTTTTTCATGGTGTTCACCAAAAACTAAAATCCACAGTAACAATGGACAGTGAAGATCCTCCAGAAGACATATGAAGTTGTCTTTAGGTAGATCATATGTAACCCTGTGAACATGATTTACACTCAGGCAAAAGTATTTAAGCCTTGTTCAAAGTATTTGATGTGCTAGATTGATTTTTCCACATGAGATACTACAACAATATACCATACATGTTCATAATAAATGGTATTTATATTGAAATTCATATTTTTCCTTTTGGATAATTTACCTAACAATATGTTCAGCAAAAAAAATTACCCTTTGTTATACAAATTATGACTCAACGCAATGCTTTAGAAAACTCAATTTATTTCCACTTCTTGTCAAAGTGGCATAGCTCTCACTAGACCCCTCAACTGTCCACCCTGTCTCACGCCGCATCAACTTTCTACCCTGATCCAACTACTTTCCACCTTCGGCCAATAAGGACATGGCCGTGTTGTATATTTACGGTTTTAACGACGATAAATAATAGCCTTGTTTTTTCAATGCCTTATTGCCAAAGAACGAGTATATTGTAGGTTGATATCAAAATAACAGTAGTCTCTTAGTTTAAATAGCTACATGCTCTTGCAATATATATTGGTCATTGAGAAGTAACTTTTATTAATTTTTCCCTACTTAAATCCAACTCTTTATAAAACAAATATGCGCATTTATGTAATCAAAAATGAGGATTTGGCTCTAAACCGGGACGCCCCGGTCTGGTGCCGTCGAGGGCGGTGCCCCGGGCAATCGTTTGGGTCGCTCGGGCCTTAAGCTGCCCCCCCCCCACCACACACACACACACATACACGTGCTTTGAACGTTGGTTAAGCATTGGTATAAATATGCAACACTGCAACTTTCAGTCCCATCAATGCTGTATGAAATATCACACACATGTTCACAGGTACATGAAAAAAAAATACTAATCCTGATTATATAAAACAGTGGCATATTGAAAACGAAATATTTTCAACTCTTGCTTGACATTTCCGAAGGGAAACAAAGGTGCCTATTTTGCAATGGACTGGCTCATTCAGGAGCCTGAAGTCTACAGTATTCCCACGCTTCTTTCTCTATTCTCGCACATATTCATTCATAATATGCCATGCGTTTTCCTTACTTCATTGTCGGTTTGCAAAAGGAAATACTGAAATTGTAAACGCACAAGCCCAAGAAAGACACTCAAACTGGGTGATAGTTCCACATTATTGAATGTGCCCATTTCAGAGCAGAATCTTGCTTAATTTCTTACCTGTTGTGTGCGAAGTTTGATATGATCCACATTTTTATGTGACGTCACCAGTAGAAAATATGTCACTAATGTATTTATTTTTGTGAAGGAAAGCGTAATTTCTTTGTTATTATATGTAATAATGCACCTTGTGTGTAATGTATATCTTTTGTTTATTGTCTATTGTATTTTATGCTACATTATGGGTAATTTAATGTATCTTTGTTTGAGAGAGTGCACTATACGAATTTGTATTTCTTAACATGCATAGATGTCAGTCTTGTTGGTAGAATATTTTTGTAAATAGTGAGTGATTCATCTGTACTTGAATCTGTGTTCTCGAAATAGTATAAAAGCGAGGATATCGCTTAAGAAATATCACACTTTTTCGCCACGGATCGACGAAGCTTTTAAACTTAAAAAGAACTCCTCGGTGTTGTGCATACATCCTGGTATGGTAGTTCGGGGCGCAAGCTAGGCCTATGTGATCATAAGTACGCCGATAGCCATGCATTGATGATATGCACAATACTGCAACCATTCTACGTTAAATTATAAAGCTAGCCTAAGGATTAATTTGGAAATAAAAAGGTAAAGAGCAAATATTGGCTCAGTTATCATTGCATATCTCTTGGTGTGGTAGTTCGGGGCGCAAGCTAGGTCTATGTGATCATAGGCTTGCCGATAGCCACGCATTGAGTTTATGCGTTTTAGTTGAGTCAATTCATCGACAAAGCGAAATCCTCGCCTTCGTCTCAAGTATATTTGCATTATAATTGCAATAAATAAAGAATAAAACCTTTCAGTTTATACTCCTACATACTGCAGTAATGTGGTTTTATTTCTCTGTGCTGTGAATATTGTCTTTGCCTAACACTATCCCTGTACCTGAGAGGAGTCTGTGTACTTCACCGAGTCTCATCGTTCACCGCTGAGTATTATTAAGTTAATATTAATAGTATAATAATACGACGCGTCTAATTACAAGAGAACGTATCAAGTTTCTGTGTGCAAAGGCTATGTGATATGTTTGAAAGTTATACATTCTGCCCCCTATAAAGGGGGGGGGGACGAGAGCTGGAGAGACACGGGCTCCCCTGGCCCCATGGTTTCGGCGCCCGTGGTGATGTTATATATATATATATATATAACACTGTTTTCTCCCACCCAGCCTCAAATCAAATGGTACCCGATTGGTGGTAAAGGCGGGCGGGGCGTGGTGCTGATCACATCACTTCCAAGATGTCGTATATCGAAAATATGTGAGGCCCTACCCCCATATACCCTAAATGTGCCTTCATGGCACGGTGCTATGTGCACACGGAACTTTAACTTTACTTTTACCTGTATATATTGCATTCATTTCTCTATCCCTGTGTAACTACGTTTATTTTTTACATACGCAAATACGAACCATCTACTATGTCAATGGCTGAGGGCCCCCTAAAGGCTTACTTGTTCCCGGGCCCCCCTGCACTGCGGGGTTTTGCGGCTTGTAGATCCGGCACTGATGATAGACTTCTAATGTTATAAGGGAAAATACCATACGTTGTCAAGTAAGAATGGCTGAAGATGTTATACTAGGCTTTAGCAGTCTAGAGAATGAAGGACCATATAACCATATGGAAAAAGAATTTATTTAAAATGAGCATATTCGACATAAGCAAAATTTTCCCAGTGGATAGCACATTGCGCTACAACGCCAGGGGTCCCGGGTTCGAATCCCGGTCTGGTCATGGATCATGGGCGTCGTGAGGGATGGTCGGACGGGTCTGTGGACCCCCTGAAATTTACATCGTTAATTTAAAGACACAAGAAAGCCGAAAGCTTGTTACTCTTATTGTTAAGAACAGAAACAACGTTGTTCATTTACTTAGTATTCGAACAGAATAATCGAAAACATTGAGTGAAAAACACAGGAACAAGTTTATATTCTACTGTTTCATTCAAAGAACAAATGGTTCCACAGTTTTTAAATTTCTAATAATTACAGTTATAGGTGAAAGGTCACACAACAAACTTTATGAAAGAAAATGCCCCTAACATCTAAAGCCTTTTCTTGAATGAAACTTGCAACATTTAATATCAAAGTGCTTTTCAGATACTAACTGCATACAATGCAAAAGAAATAATGGAAAATAGTTGTCCTGTTATTCACTCGTTTGGTGGATCGAGTCTCCCCGTTTACATAATAATAATAATAATAATAATAATATCGAATAAAATTTATTTTTATTAGTTTATAATATTTATTATTGTATAATAACATTTATAACCGTGGTAATAATACTTCTTATTTCTCTACTTTTCAACTTTTATCATTTGCCCGACTCCCCCTGCAAAAATTTCTGGCGACGCCCATGGCATGGATGTTTGTGAGTGTTGTTCATTCATCAGTTTCATCATATCATCACTCACCCCCATCTTCGCAATTAGCCAAAAGTGACACAAAAGCGAAGTAAAATAAAGCAAATCGTGAAGCAAATTTTCCCGGTGGAGTCATAATGAATAGGTGTTCGGTTATCTCTATAAACTGTAGGTCGGGTCCCGATATGAATATAAAATGGACTTTCAACAAACATTGACTTAGACAGTGGTAAATGTAGTACAGCCTTCGTAACTCATAAGAAAAATCGAAATATGTAATAGTTTCCTTTCAAAGCTCTGAATCTAATAAAGTAGTAGCGACACACACTGTTTATGCTAAGTTTTTGATCGACGCAACAGATGGCAGACCTGTCGCTTTCTATCCTAGGTGCTGCAAACATACGGTCTGTTTTTCTTCCTCCCAGTGTCTGGAGTTGAAAATTTCAAACGTAGTTTTGGGACGAGAAAGTAGACGAAAGTGTTGGTAGCGACGGAGAGATAAAAAAAAAAAAAAAAAAAAACTGGGATAGAATGTGGCATTCTTCCAACTCTGTAGACAGATGACATCGCATAGTGCGAGTGACTGGAAAACCAAGGACGTGGTTTATGCAACGAATCTTGCGTTTAAAGAGATCAGATAAGGTACGTGTCTTGTAATGGGATGATGGATGCTGAAAATTGTTTTATTTTTTTTTCGGAGGAAAGAAGAGAAGGAGCGAATAAAGAACTGGGCGACTGCTGTGAGATGCAAAAAAGTGGCGACAAACGATCAGTCACGAGCAGTTCTGCTACGTTCTCTCGCGACAGTGTTTTCTGATTGATTTATTGTTTTTAAATTGCGTTTTTTAAAATAAGATTAAATGTCGCCAAATGTAATGCTTTTATACAGTGCGTAGGAGTGCTGGGAACTTCATCGTATTAGCACTAGATGAAAGTTCAAAAAGATAAAGATACACCTTTTGTGCAGTCTCGATCTCAGACATAGTGGAGATTGATGTTGTCATCACCACGCTCCAGCAACTTTTACCTCCTCTCCTCATAGTTTCCCACAATGGCGATTGAAATTGGTTTCCTGAATAGAAGTTACTTAAATGCACTGATAAAAAGTTGTCAGTAAAATGCAAGGCCAAAATGAAGGAGAAAATAATTGAGAATTGTTAAAGCACTTCGTTCTCCTTTGTCAATGAGACACAATATAGAAATATTTCTATGTGTGCTTTCTTTTCTTTTCACTTACGGTTCAGCCACGCTCCGAGGGCCTGGGCATAGGTTTTCTTTGTGAGTGTCTATTCATCGATTTCATCGTATCATCGCTCATCTTCATCTTCGCAATTAGTCAAAAGTGGCATAAAAGCGAAGTAAAATAAACCAAATCTGTCAATCACAATTCTTTATCGTAGTGGCAGCAACGTAGATACTTCTTATGGCAACAATCACTTCCTTAGGTTTGAGAAGGCACTCAAGACTCAACCTCACATCCACGTAGTCACCCCGGCAACTCCAATTTTGCAGGCCAATGAGGCTCTGGCGTCTTGACCTACGGCCAGTATAATAATCCATAGGGCCGTGTTGTTCTGTGTTTGTCCTCAGCTTTTAATTAGGTAAGGAGATTTTTAGTCCTCAGAGACAGATAACGGTCTGGACCCCTGTAATGTGACGAGTGTAAAATAACCTAATTGTTGACGCACCCAACATTTTCAATTCAATCAATCAATCACTTTCTTAAATGATACATGAAATTAATAATGAAAATTAGCATTTCAAACGTGAGAACAAAACAATATAGGTTTTATTAATTCACAGCAGTGACATTGGTGATTTCAAGAGAAAATGTCAATTATGATTTCGTTGAGCTTTTAAAAAACAGTACTCCTCGTTTTGAAGAAACGCGCTTGAATTTCAAGTTCTGCAAAAAAAAAAGATTTGCAACAACCTCCCCGAACGCGAGAAGGTTTTCAACTTACGAGTTGAAAGCATGTAAAACAAGCATTTTCGTTTAATACGTAATGATTTCATTCAGAATATTAAGTTCAGTTTCTTTATTTTTCCACTATGTGGCAACACTGATCGAGATGGTGTAGGAGGTGGAGTGCCTGTGACGGTAAAGGAAATTAACGCCACCCAGTGACAAATGAAATCGTCCACCGCAAGCTGTTGTAGGGTGCTATATTTCTTCCACTTTCGCTTATGCCGGGCAAAAGCCCCTTCCAAGTCGCGAGTGTGTGTTATTTCCTTTGCAGTCTTTTCGACACGAGTGGTGTCGGAGATGTGTGAAAGCAGCGGAAATAATTTCGAAAGCATCGTGAGCATTCGGAAAGATTAAGTTTTGAATCATCAGCCAAGATTGTTTTGCATTTCCACACGAAAAACGTCTATTTTCGATGATCAAATAGAATGAAAGTGTAGCGCGTAACACAATTAGAGCTTTCACTACATATAGTTTATTTTATTGGGGTGCACGGCTTTGCGCCAATCACTCTGTAAAATGGTTTGGTTTTGCGCCAATAATTACCGGATCCTTATCTTTCCGTACATGGTTTTGCGCCACTACAGAAAATCGTAATTCAATGACTTAGATTGGCAAGCATGATTTTCCGTCCCACTTAAACAGGCTGCGGACAGTCACCGAGATGGCGTGGTTAAAAATTATGCACCACCAACCATAAGTATACAAAATTGCACTTGTCAAACTGCAGTCTCTTACATTGGAACCTTTGTGGCATGTGAGATCAATTTCACGTAATGCATGCGTGAAATTGCTTTGCGATTATATTGATCAATGTAAGATTCAATTTTGAGGTATTTTTATCTTAAAACGCTCCTCTTACGAGCGGGTTTTTCGAGGCCATTTATTTTAAGGTAAGTGTCGGTCTGGAGGTTAATCAATGCATGTACAAATTTGAAAATATCAGGATGGTTGGTGTAAAACATGGCATTCAGTTTACTGTGAAAGGCTTCACATGCATTTGTTGTGCGATAGGCCGAGGCAGAAAAATCTGCCCATATGTGTGGAGGGTACGTAGAATCTTCTGCAATATAGTTTTCTACCAAATAATCACAGAACTTTGTAATTTTCTCATCTGATCGCTTATCTTCGAACATGTCAATTGCGAAGCAATCAGAGACGTCATGGGGAGGTAAGACAAACCAAAAATATAATTGAGCCATTTACCTTCGGGACCTCTTTCCTTGTAGATTTTCGAAAGACCAAGGTTTTTCATTTTTCGCCACCAGGCTTGGCATAGGTGAAACCTACATCCTACTATAACACATCTCCCACACCATACTTCATTAATGGCACTGTGAATCCCTTGTTCAAAGTCAACGCACAGCATTGAACAACGAAGTATACGTACTTTTTAATTTGTCCTTTAATACGCAGAACAACAGGGGCACATGATGGCTTTTTTCCAGAATATGAATCGTGAACAACTGAGTGAAATGTTTTGTACAGTAGCTGAAGGTCCCATCCATATAAAGACAATCAGCATCGCAAAGATATTTTAGATTTGATTCACAACCGAATACTATAATGTCCTTTACGCTGTCATTAATTAGTACGAAATTGTACTTGTACTTGTACTTCTACTTGTAAGCCTTTCTTCGTTCAGCGCCGCGTACACAATGCTTGAGGGTTGTTCATGTAATGCACTTGACGCCTTCCGTTTACGTGAACCACGAATTTGTTGAAGTATTAAACTGCGTTCATTGCTATCGTGATTATGAATTATCTTCTCACTTTCAACCATCATGTCACTGTTCGTAATTATTATTGCTGTACACGACTTGTTTGTGCAACGCCACCGAACACGTCCATCTGAATATGCGTAAGCTTTCCTGAATTTATAATTGTCCTTACTTATTAGATCCTTACCTCTATTCGATGCCTCTGCGAGCAGTTCCATGGTCGACCGGACCCCGGTGTAATGAAACGTGTAACGTTGAGGTGAAACACAGGGAGGTAGACGAAAGCCACGATCAGTCGTTGCCCTTGAGAGACAGGATTGCCAACCTGTACAATTCTTAGCTCGGCTAGACATTCAAGAGTGGCGGAAAACATTCTTGGCGCAAAAGATACTGCGGCACTAATATTTACAATTTGTTCATTGGCGCAAAACACGCGATTTTGGCGCAAATGCATTGCACCCATTTTATTGTGCATTTACATATTGTGACAAATTTATCATGCAACAATTTCCAATTCTAGCTGTATACACCTTTACGGGCTTCCAGTTCCCAAACTATAAGAAATATACCTAGACATATTGCGGGTAAAATATGTAAAGTGGCACTAAATTTCAATACGTCAGCTAACGTTAACAGTTTTTTGGGTTTTGGCTAATAATTTTGTAATACTATTATGCCGGCCGATTGCGTCATACTGCATGACGTCATAGAATAGTTCCTTACCATTAGTTAGTGGTTATTATTGTATTGAAAGTATAAAACTGTCAAATGCTTTTTTAATAGATTGTTGATTCTTGGTAATTGCGACAATGTGTAAAGTATTAATGTGAGCAGGATGCTGTAAAACATAACTCTTGATTTATGTACAGTCCGTGGGTTATACTAACCTTGGGTGTTGATATAAAGGCAGAAGAAGACCTTGGTAGAGTGAAAATATTTTCGTAACATTTCTCGATGTTATGCATTGGCAGCTTGGGAACGAGTCAAACTTCCAATTGCTCCAATCAACAGCTGAGTCGCTGACGTCATCTCTACCCAGCACCAATCGCTAGTCATCTGGATATGTTCCGATAGTAATACAAGGTTCGCCCATAAAGAAACGGAAGTGTCAAAAAAAAGAAACAAGAAAGAAAGGTACCGTATTCTGACAACACTGCAAAGAACTATATCTAAACTTCCCGTCAGTGCATGTTTCAACCTGTTACAGGCAGTCGGTATCGGGGCAAACTTGCGTCAGATGCAGGTCTGTGTAGGCGGCGTACAAAATACGTGCACCAAGATGGAACAACGTTACAGCATAAAGTTTTGTTACAAATTGGGTAAATCGTTTACCGAAACGTTACAGATGATACGGGCAGTGTATGGTGATGCAGCATTATCAAAAAGAGTGCGCAGTGGAAAGGACAGTTCTCGCCCGTAAAGAAAAAAGCACGGATGTCGAAATCGAAGACAAAGGTGCTGCTGATCGCATTTTTTGATTCCCAAAGACTGATCCATCATGAATTTGTCTCTGAAAACCAACCAATCAATCAGTGGTATTACAAGGAAGTGCTTGGTCGACTCAGAAACATGATGAAGCGGGTTAGGAAGGACCTCTGTGATTCTGGCCAATAGTTTCTGTTACACGATAATGCTCGGCCTCATACCGCATTGTCTGTGCAACAATACCTTGGTAAGCATTCAGTGACAGTTATCAATCACCCTCCATATTCTCCTGACTTATCGCCTGCTGATTTTTCCCTTTTCCCAAACTTAAGATGACTATGAACTGCGAAGATTTGACAACGTCGCGGACATTAAATCAAAATGTTACGCGTATTTTGCGAACACTTACTGTCAATGACTATCAACAGTGTTTCCAAGACAAACGCTGGTCAAAGTGTATTGCCTCCTCTGGTGATTATTTTGAAGGTGTTGAAGGTAATTACTTGTTTTCTTCCCAAAAAAAAGTTATGTTCTTTTTTATGGGCGAATCTTGTATGACTCTCCTTAGTATGATGTAAAGAGACATTTCATCAAACGATACGTGACACGTTATCCACGGGTTAATGGCAACCAACGCTGCTCTGTAAACGTTTTTCTACTGAAGTTCTGTTTCTAAAGCAAGCGGAATTTGTAACATATAAAGAACAATGTGACTGAGATTATCTGGAATTAATGAGGAAGTAAGTTTCCGAGTAGGCACCCTCCAGCTCTGAAGATGAGACTGACGCTTGGAAATATTCTGAAGAAGTCTTCTAGTTGTTACCGCGAGGCAGAGGAAGGGGATGTCAAGCTTGAGCCATAAGAGATACCGCCATGCCACAAGTCACTCATCTTCAATTGAGATGTTCTTTCCACCGATCTCTCTACTTTGGGGGGGGGATTCCACTCTGGCCTGTAACATGAATTAATTAAGGAAACGAAGTTAAGATAGTTAAAACGTGCCAATGGGGAAAACTTGTGAATCAGTCCGTGCTACGTATTAAAGATCATATTTTAGACTACGAGACTTTTGAATAACCCTGTGTGTATCTGTGCATGTATTTTGGATTCGTAGTTAGTCCATCATTATTCACAAGTAAAACCTGCATGGCGCATAAGGTGTGTAAAAGAGAGAGAGAGAGAGATAAGAAGAAGAAGAGGGTGGTGGCTACAGAGGGGGTAGAAGGCCCTTTCTGTCGCCCCTTAAATTAACCAAGAGGAGGGTTGTTATAATATTCATCATGTCAGTCCACCCGATCCGATTCAAATGCATTAGAACTCTGTGACAGACGTAATACAGGTTTTCTAATTTTGAAAAGGATCATGGCTATAATAGAAGACTGGCTCCTAAAAAACAATAATGTCATTACAGTTATATCTCCCCTTTTAGCAATTTCCCAGGCCCGCCATTTTATATGCGATGTATAATATATAGGAATAATGATGGTATCAATTTATGACTTCAATGCTTTGAGGAAGAGCGCCTGAGTACTATGAAGGAGTTTGAGGTTCGATTCCCGGCGTGGGTGCTCTCAGATGGAAACATTTCCGACAAGGTTCCTATATAAATCGGCACTGGGGATCGTCGAGTCTAGGGGCAAATCGGGGTGGTAGAGGCGGAAGAAGCATGGTACTGACCACCTCCACATCCTCTATTTGTCACTATGGTACAATGCACAGTGATACCTTAACCTTCTTGCTGAAGTTCTTTGCTAGCAGTGTATGTGGGTTCTTATGTACCTCGCTGTACTGTGCTCCGAACGTCGTGAGCAAAAGACTCAGATAATCTCAAGTCGTAATAAACATTTAACCTCGCACAAAACCCACGTCGCTTTTTTTCTCCACTTTCATTACACCTGAGAATCCGCTGCAGTGCATATTGACAGACTGTTGATGAAATAATTCATTGTAAATCTCATTCTCAGGTTGACATCTAAAAAAATTGAATAATAAGTAAGGTGAATTTGTACGGGTTGGTCTAGATGAGGTGACACCAATGAGAGAGAATATGACGCAATTAGATAATGGATTTTCCTTCTGGTGCTGGTTGTCTGTGACACACTAAACGGTTGACAAAATATAACATGACTGAACTAAAAATTCCAAAGACATGCAAGATAAAACTGTAATGTAATGTTCAGGGCATTACAGAGCGCATGTGTGTGGCCACATATGAAACTGTACAACACCAGTGCAATGCGAATTAATAAGAAAATAACTTAGCTAATGAAGTGCTAAGCTTTTCCAAGTAGAGCAGGATGTTATAATGTGCAGGTGGAAACTTTCGCTTTCGCAACACCATGCTTCTCGCAGCGGGACTGCCTCTTGGCAAATGGTCTTGTGTCATTCCGCTGCGCATCCACCAGCAATCTTGTTTCTCAATCGCCCTCGTCCGCCAACTTTCTTTCCGCCGATCTAAAGATAGAAGATGGCAGAACACAGGGCTTCCTCCCCTCTGCCTCGAAAACAATGACCCTAAGGTTGTAAGCTGGCTGCCAGGCAGGATGGGCGTAAATGAGAACTTCTCATTCACCTGTGGGAACAAGCTGCTCCTTATGAGCTGGCATCATTGTGGCACTCTGTCAAGCCTACCCGCGTGTGATATTGAAGTTTCCTGGTCACTCGCTCGCTGTACCGTAGGCTATCGGCTTGTAATCAGAGGATACAGGGTTCGGTTCCGGCTGATGAATTCGTAGAAAGCTAAAAACATTTGATAAAACACTGGCGCCATCTCCAAACAGTTTGGAAGATTAAAAGTCTGCTTGGGGAAAGCAAAATCGGCACATTCAACAAGAATATGCCGAATACTTAAAACAGCATTACAAGCACGACACATCGGAGGGTCCAGCCCATGCAGCAAGTGACCATGTGTTAGACGTCTGTGTCCAATACGCAGTCGAGTGAGAAGAACACGATGGTATTCTAAAATCTGTTGATATTGTTTCCTGAATCGTAAAGGACTTCGAGTTTTTGTTTTAAGCCAATTTTAATCACATATAAGCTAATCGAGACTTCACCTACAGTTTCAAGTGAGATCCAAACCACTGTTCAATGTGTCTCCACCGGCCGGGACCCCTTGATTACAAGTCCACGACGTTACCACGCCATCGGGGCATAAATTGTCAATGTGATTGTGAATAATCACGAAGAAAAATACACATATAGACGTGCGTTATTGAAAACTTCACCCTGTACTCTCAAGCACATCTGATTCATAACTCCTCACGATTGACGGAAACAGAATCATTCCGAATGGTCGCACTTAAAAGTTTTCATTTCCAACGGAGAATGTAATATCATTCTGCAAAGCACTGCTCATGTTTTAACTTTTGCAGCCGTGTCATGAAAGCTGTATTTTTTCCCACCGCACCTCCGACATTCCAGGAAAAGCAGAAAAATAATTTTGCTCCGTCGGTTTTCAACGTCCTCATTCCCCTGCATTATATTCTTTGTTCACCCAACGAATTGAATAATATGTTCCCAGCTCAAAACTGCACTTTTTTGTTGTTCCTTTGTTAACGGGTATTAAACATCCACGAGGTAAAAGCTCGACACCTTAAAAGTAAATGGTTTACGAAACAAAGGAATAACGTTATGCAAAGTCATTGTTGGTAATAATATCGAGTTTTTGTAAATCTCATAGGAGGAAATGTCCATTTCAGGTTACCAAGGGCAATAAAAAAGAGATTCGCTACTATGGTGAAATGAAGGGTGCTCGAAAAATAACCATCGTTGGATAAAATTGGATCAGTGTACAATAGTATTTAAACAAAGCATATATTTATAAGTTTTTGATCCATTCAAGTGCCAAACTCTTATACTAACAATGGATACTGTGCATTGTTGGGTAGGAAGGCTCTGGGGACTGGAACAGCAAGAATTCATTCTGTCTACGATACCGTTAGGATTTGGGGAACTCCCCGATGGCGTAGTGGTGACGTCGTCGCCTTGTGGTCTAGGGCTCCCGGGTTCGGTAACTGGTGGAGGCACATAGTGGTTCGGTTCGCACTTTAAACTGTAGGTCCAGTTCCGACAAGCCTTTCTGTGCATAACGTGGACTTCAAAAGTACAAACTCAAATTTCTTCCGTTTTCTTAACTGAAGCTCTTATCGTATAAATGTTAACTTCTAATTTTGAAGCTTCTACTATATTTGTATCATTAATATCAAAGGATCCAGACATGTGTCCTTCGTTAGGCCATTGTAGACACTTGTCATGCCCCCTATTTGTTCAAGGGTTTCTCCAATTGGCGCCTAACGGATACAAAAGTGTCATTTGCTCATGTACTCAGATAATTGCAATACATACCAGTCAGTCAATCAGATTGTTCCTTCATCAGTCTTATCAACCTTCATTCCCATTTTCGCGATTAGCCAAAAGTTGCAGCGAAGAAAAATACATAAAACCAATCAATCAATCAACCGATTTAGAAGTTAAAATTTCAACCCGAATCTAGAAATCAGAAAGAATTTTGCAATATTGCTGGCTGAATGCTATTTTGTCGTATGCCCATGTGCACAGATTTTGTAGAAGAGCTGAATTTTGAATTCACTACACGATTTGTGCAAATCCTTTTTTAATGTTAATAGTTCACATCAGTTGACAGTCAGATACATCGTTTCGGAACGTGACGCGTTAACCTATAAGGAACACCATAACATCGTCAACTAACGTCTGGCGAAAAGTGGTGATACGACAAAGCAGTATTCAGCCGGCGACATGAAACTAGAGGGGAAAGCTAATACACCTTGCGGTACAGTAACCTTTGCACTAAGTAGCTTCCGTCCTTCCTCTTCAATGAGAGTACGCACTTAACATAAGGGCACAGTCATTTGTTTCTAAGGTTACTTACAGAGTGGCGCATCAACAGCGGGACAGCGAAAGTAACTGTATAACACTGTAGGACAAAAACAGCTGATGGATGGTTGGCAGTCTTCCAAACTTGGCGCAATATCTTAACGTCTTTCTCTCGCTGCCCGCGCTAAGTAGCCACGGGAATTGGGAACGGTTTAGGTCGGGAGGAAAGGGGAAGATGTTTTCCAAGCATCCCAGGCTCAATTATTCGGCACCGGCCGCCCCACATTCGGAGAGAAAGAGGTGATTGCGTTCGAGGCTTTCTGGACAGTTGACTGCCGGCGCCCTACAAGACGAACTGAGGTGGACCGTGTCGGCGACACAGGTTGCTGCCGCTTGCAATTAAACGCTAGGTTAAGCCCTGCCTTGCATAACGGCCTCAGCGCACGTGGACGCACATGCACAAGTGTTTCCACCTCCATCGCACACCCACCGCGAAATGGTGAAGGTACTAAGCCCATTGAAGCAACAGGCCTTAGAAGGTCGACAACTTGCCAATCACCTGGCACGTGTCACCACACCGAGCCTCCATTTATGAGACTCCAGTCCAGCTGGCAGGTGAGGAAATATGGCCAAATTGTGGGTTTCATGTTACAGACATGAAACTTGGTTGCCAAGTGCTGTTGTGATTATAAAATGATCCCGAGAGGAATCGAACCGGTGATGCCCTTCTGAAAGTAATAAACTCCTTGCCGAATGGATTGTAGGAACTAGTCTATTTTGTTTCCTTGTGAAAACAATTCAATGACGGAAAGAACTTCGATTTGGGGCACACGTAATGTAGATGATTAAGAAGATCTTGATTATAGAGGCACCACTGCCCCCTCGCCCCTCTCTCTCTCTAAGAGGAATAACGGAACTTTTTATCTTGCCTGTGTGTGTGTTCAACTAGATTTACACATAGGCTTGCTACTCTGAGCCAAGTGTAATGTCTAGAGCTAGGAATTTTAGGTGCAAAACTTTGCCAATAAAGGTGCAAAAAGGTGCCAATTTTTGTACAAAAAAGGTGCTAAAATAGGTGCTAATTTTCAGATGTAAAATTTATTGTGAGCAGTGCATACATATATGATTCAACTTGTCTGGATAAACACATAGAGTATTACCTGGTTTTAAATCGTTTAATATATCTAAGCAAAGAAAATTCTCTGATACATTAGAAAGCGACATAAAGGAAAACATGCTTCTTCTTACTTCCTTAGAATTAGTCATCTAGAAAACTGTTAAAATAGATTGCATTCAAAATTTCTATGTTCTTCTGAGTGAGGCTACATCTGCGGTCACTAGGCAGATACTTGTAAGGTGAAAAAGAACGTTCAACGTCAACAGACACAAGTGGTGCGTATTTTGTTTTCAACCGGTAATCCACATCCTTGTTGGTTGCGACTTCTTGAACATCAGGGTTTTTGGCTAAACTTTGTTCTACCTTCTCTTTCCCGACCCCTTGCAGCTCTCGTTGCACATCCATCAAAACAACCCACTGTGCTTCCTTTTCAGGACACTGCTCCTCCAGTTTTGTGATTGCAGTAGCAAGGAAAGAGAAGCCATGTACAATATAGAGTTCATCTTGCAATTCCTGTTTAAGTGCAAGTTTTTTGGCTTTTTCTACAGCTGAGGAATCACTATGCAAAGCATCTAAAAATTTTGATATTGTATGGAAATGATTGCAAATAAACACTGCAGCTTTTAACCATGTACCCATCTAGTGAGGATGGGAGAGGGTGGTAGTGGAAGTTTCGTAATTTCTATGTACTTCTGTATTCTAGAAGGAGCATTTTTCAGTATTTTCTTAATGCTAGAAACAAATTCGTTCATATATGTATATTCATCTTTAAGAGCTTTACAAACTCATGCAAAGCATGAACAATGCAGGTCACATGTTTTAAGTTAGGATACATATTCTTCAGATTAGAAAATGCAGCTAACATGTAAGATGCTTGGTCTGAAAGAACTAACCACACACTATCATATTTTACGCCCTCCGGCCACAATACAAAACATGCATCATTGAAACTTTGCATTACACTTGCATTATCTGTTTTGCCGAGAAAATAAGTTTTTAAAAGCATGGGTTTCACTTGATGTCCATTGAGAGGTGCTACTAAAATGTTCAAAACGTACCTGTTTTGCCTATCTGTGGTTTCATCTAGTATGAAATAGACTGGATGGTCAGCTACTACTTGCCTGATCTGCGAGATTTTAGGTTCATAAGGAAATTGAAGGTAAGATTTCCTTAAGGTGCTCTCATCTGGAACTGACTTTCCAGTATATTTTTGCAAATATGATTTCATGACAGGATTGTTAAGTTTCGAAAGAGGTATTCCACACGCTATATATATCCTTGCTGTCTCACTGAAAAATTCATTTGTATTTCTGGAACTCGAAGATGCAAGCGCCTCACCAATGAATTGCTGTCACTTCCCACCTTTACCATCTCGTAGTTCTTTATTCCTGACGTGCTTCCCAGTTTGTAGATGCTGCAAAACCCAAGTGCGTTGGTGTTTGTCATCAACAGCAATAGAAATGTCACACCTCAGAATAGATCCATCACTCTGAATGCCGTCACCACTAAACCGTTTAACAATGTCCTGCAGTTTCCCAACATTTACTTTATGTTTTGGCATGGTGAACAAGCAAATCCGATGCATCGATCAGTCGATCACAGACTGCAGTTACCTTGCTCGCTGAGACGGGAGAAGGAAACGAAAACAAAACAGCTTTCGTACAACAATTCGTAAACAATACAGCATAGGACAAGAAGAGCACAACTTCTAGCAATTGTAACGCGTCATTGTTGGCACTGTTTAAAGTCCACGCAGTTACTACATTAACGTCCAAGAACTGAAGAAAGCCGATTCATTGTTGTGCGATAAACAAGAATCGCGTGCCAAGAAGCCGCGCCTCGAATGTGGGTGGGGTTAAACAGCTCGCGAGTTGTATTAAAAAAATGACAAAGATGCAAAAAGGGCGAAAAGGTGCAAAAGCTTCTGAGATTGTGAAAAAGGTGCAAAAATGTGCAACCGAAACACCATGAGTAGAGTTCAATACGTGCTTATTTTGGGGATGAGTCACTTTTTACCCATTTTCACACAAAAAAATTTAAGGTGCAGCACCTAAAATTCCTATCTCTGGACTAATGTCGCTGTATAAAAGAAAGTGTAAATTGGAAATAAGAAAGGAATATACACGTTCTTCCTCTTCACTAAAAGTTTGAGTGTATACATAAAGTATATATATTTCTACCCACAGATATCTACTGGAAGCGGTATGCTTTTCGTCTGAAGGCCCACATCTTTGGTCGCGCATTGCCCGGGGTTATAAAAATATGACGGGGGTGCGCACGAGCCTGTAGAAAGAAAGATTATGATTTTCGTACGTTTGTGAAATGCGTCTCGTATTACCTATATTACTTCAAGATTGTTGTTTCTACTTTTTACAATGCTATCGGAGCTCAGAACACATATACACGATATGTAAACAATTTTTGTATACTCGAATCTGTAGTATTGAGATTGTAGTATGTTGAAATTTCAGTTTAAACTGAGTGATGATTTTAACAAGTTGCAAAGGAAACTGAGAAAGGGGTTTAGAAAACTGGAAATGAATGTGGAAGTTAGTTTGATGTTTGGAGTCACTAATACGCACCTTTTAATGTGCACAAGATTGTGTCTTGAAAAGTGGGTTGCGTAATGGCCGAACCAGCAAAGATTTACTCTTCAAGCCCTGGCTTTGGCATAAGTGAATTTCTTATCGTCGCGATTAGCTAAAATGGTATCAACATGTAAGTAGGAAAATACAAATAGAAATACCTAGGTATAAGTCATCACCCTCGTATATGTGAAGCTCGTTTCACGTTGTATTCACGCGCAGGAGAGGGAGAAAATTATGGAAATATAAATCGATCGTGTGTAGCAAACCGAACTTGCTAAAACAGTCACGCAGAGAGCATATTTATGCGTTAATGGTAATACTAAGAGCACTAAAACTGATCCACCTAACAGGATCACAGCAGAATTACATATAGGAATTTTGGTCCTGAAAATGGGAAACATATGTAATCCACTAATACGACCAAGCTGAATTTAATCATTATTAATATAGTTTATGAATTATGCGTGTGGAGAGATTGTCGAACGTAACTGCACGTCAGTTGTAATTTTAGTACGATATTAATTTATTAATATTGAGACAGATGTACCGTATTTCTTGGAACAAACGTAATACAGAGCATTCCCTGACATTCGCTACGAGGCTCGGCAGCAAGCGGCCTGGCATCAGCGTTTGTCTTTCCCGATGAACGGGTCCGCGACAGTCGCTAGAGTCGGCTATTAAAATTACAGTTTTCATATTGTGTACTAACCTTGACTACAGAAGGTGTTGAAAATGATGTCCTTCAGCTGCAACGCATTCCTGGCATCTCCGAAGGAAATTGGTATTTACACGTGCAAGTTCGTCTACTGTAATTCTCCGGATTTCTTGTACAATACTGTCTTTTAACTCACGGATGGTGTGCGGATTGTCTTTGTAAGTTATACTTTATTTTTTAGATTTCCCCATTTTTCTGACTGACCCTGTTACTCTAAACTATTTTACGAGGTTTAATATAGTGGTCCTATGTGGAACGGGAACACCAGGAAAACGTCGTCGCACTTCTCCACAATTCGTCTTTCCGAAGTAACACTCGACAAGATAAATCCTTTGTTGCAATGTAAACTTTTGTGCTACCATATTAAGCCACAATCTTCAACACACGGACACGACACAGCACAACTTCCGAGGGAGGATTATTCTGGCGTCAGTCTGCAACGTCAACAGAAAGGGAAAGAGAGCGAAGGCAGGGAGAGCAAAAACACAGACTGTAGCGTGCGACTGTCGCGGACCCGTTCACCGGCAAAGACAAGCGCTGATGCCGGGCCGCTTGCCGCCGAGTCTCGTAGCGAATGTCAGGGAATGCTCTGTATTACTTCGAGCATCTGGTGAACTATATTGAATATGACAGTCAAGATACAAATTTTACTATTCAGAGTGTACAAAAATAAGATATTTACAAGTTTATATAGTATGTTGTTCGTATGATTATGAATATAGGTGTGGTGTACCCGGGGTTAGGCATTCTTCTCTCTTATCGAATTATCAGATCAGTCATTAATATTGCTGCATTAACGAACATTCTCATTAGCTGCAACATTCAAATCTCGAACATAATTGGAATAACATTGAAAGTAGTAACGTAGACTTACCATATTTTTTGTTGGTCCAACCCAGGACATATTCGCGATCAACTCGTTACTGCTGAATTTCAGGTTTTTTTACAAAAATAAATTGAAATTACTTAAAAGTCTTAATATTTTATTGGAACATTAAACTATAAATTGTACAAAAAAAATATTATTTTCTAAAATCAATCAATTAATTTTCAAATGTTTAATTGAATAATACATTTTCTGATGTTTAGGAAGCCTCTCTGTTCTAGGTAGCATTATCTGTTCGTTGACTCAGTTGCACTTTTCACTAGACATGACTTTTTCAGAAATGGCTTGTTTGTTTTAATAACATCATAAAATTCACAACATGAAAGTTCTCAATTAATTTTAACTTTCAGCAGATGTTTTACAGTGGATACTAGAAGTCTACCGCTTTCTGCAGACCAAATATTCCCCATAATTGAAAATACTCTCTCAACTGGAGCAGATGTTCCAGGCAAAGACGTAACAAACTCACCCATTTTAGAAATGTTGTTACGTGAAATATCAGTCTTTTGAAACACCTTAAAAATTGCTTGCCGCTTCTCTTCAATAGTATCTGGTACTTTTTCAGAACTTGAATCGCAACCTACCTTTTGGTTTTGAATTACCTTGTTCATCAAATAGGTCATCAATATTTACGGCATCTTTTACAATTGCATTAATAACTTTTGCAGTCTCTTGTAAATCAGAAAAGGTATAATCGATCCTTGCCGGTCATAAATTTTGGTCGTGAATATTCTATACCGGTAGCTATTTTCATGTTCAGACTCTCAAAGCCCCGGACATTTTGCAATCCCGGACAGCTCTAAAAAACCAGGACTGTCCGGGCTAACTGTAGGCAGCTATTTTTCATTCTATTCGCATATTCTGTAACAAAACTTCTCTCCCCATAAAGTTATAATATTGTTTGCCCTCGTGACATTCGTTCATGTTTTACGTAGGTTTCATAACTGTACGAACTTTAACTTGCACAATTAGAATAACATACAGTTACGCGTGTTTCATCGGTAAAGAGAAAGGGCGAAATATGCTTCTAATTGTTTTCATTGATTGTGGAGAAATTATTTGTACTTACTTGTTAGTGGAATTCATACAGTTATATCCCTCTTGGTAAACTTAAAAATTGCAATCGTGTATGACGAAATCGCACAATTTTGAAAATAGTTGTTAAAACTGGAAATATGTAGGTGTGATGGTCGCCATCATACTCGTAGTATCACCCGGCTTTGAAATTTTTGGCTTCAATTTGACCCATGTTTAAAGTCCAGCGTTTCCGGTCTGGTAACTGGAGCCTTGTGTTTCTACCGCACAAAAATGTGGAAACAGAGTAGCCTTCTCGTCTTTAAATGTGCGAAGAATCCGATATACTATAGATAGATTTATAGGCTAACAGTGTTAGCCCCTGTGACCGTACAGATGCTTGTGAAAGCACAAGTATTAGCATGCAAATTGTCCACACCACGTTTATTCTATTTGTTTGCTTACTGCAATGAGAGCTTCACGAATTAAAACAAAAAGTCAAAAAATCTGCTCACAACCTTTGCAACATCTTTTATAAAAAAAATCATTCTTTAACATGTAGGATGCAAGAGAAAAAATAATGAAAATAGACATGGAGAATTTCCTGGCCAATACTTGTGCATCCCACTGTACATAATTAATCGAACATATATATACAAATAATATTGCAGCTGAGAGTTAATAGAATAAATATATGACACAGTTGCCGGGTCATTGCTCTTAATGACACTGTGATGAAAGTTACATGATATCAATATAATATGCTATGAAGATTATTCAGGCATGATTCAAAATGTGCAATATGCATGCATAAGGATCTATTATTATCAGGCATACAAAGGTTATGTGTGAATTCTCTCTAGAACGCTGTCAGCTATACTCATGCCCAGATGCCTGGTCGTTTGATCATTGGTGTGTGTACATTCGTAAAGTTAGACAAACAACGCAATGTACAAATGTATAACTAACGTCTATTTGCCTCTATATTTTCCTTCGTAATCTGGTTTCGCAGGAGGAAACGCATTTTCCTGATTTAGATTCTGTTTGACGAGCGCATTCACCTCGTATTTTCACATTTCCAACTTTCTCTCGTTGAAAAAGAGTGCTCTGGAAGGCAGGGGTGGGGGGGGGAGGGAATTTTGTTACTGAAAATGAAGGAACCTTAGCCTCATTTTCTCTCAAATTGAATTCCGAAGTTCGTCAAAGAACACATGAAGGAGTTTTTCGTAACTTTTTTTTTTCGTGTTTTCCCTTTCGTTTCTTCTGCATCTAATCACAAGACAAGAGGAGGAAAGATGCAGCAAACGGAAGGAGGGGGTGACAAGGGACAACAATCGTTAAAAAGCTTATTGTTAATATGAAGATGAAATACACGGGATTTTAGGGATTCGCACGGTAGCAAAAATTAAGTTCGGGAGAATGGCAGGTCGAAATTTGAATTTACTCGTAGAAAAACAGATGAGAGGGTATATGTGCCTGTTTATTTTTTGTGAAGCATTTATTCCTACTCCATATTCCTGGTTTATTGTTACTTTTTGAAAAAAATCATTCCACAAAGGTCTGAAAATTAGTAACCTGTCTCTTACAAAGGAAAACAAATTTGCAGTTTATGTACATTTTATTTTCATACTACTATTGTGCATCCTCTCTCTGGAGAAGGTAATTGAATTCCATTGCCCTACATGATTAAACTCTTTCGGTCATAAAAATAACATTCCATATCAATTAAATGAATTCGCATATATGGTGCATGGAAAGATTCTCTTCTCATTCACCTCATTTACTTTTCTGTGTCGTGGAATATGCAATACTCTTTTTTTTGTATCAAAGATTTCCACGAATTTTCCTTTTTATTGGAAGGTCATTTTTCTCCAAAAATTTACTTTTATGTCCAGACTTTTGTGTTATCATGTGCTACCAAGAACATTCACGTTTGTTTTCTCATTTCTGCTTTTCCCCTAAACTTGTGCTAGATTTCATATTTTCTAATACAAACACACTGAGCAAACAATGTCAATATTTTCCCAGGAAAATCCTCCATGCGTTTATCTAGAATTTCTTCAAATATTCTTTCCATTCCCTTTGAACTAGTGACGTTACATTTTCCTGTTTTTACAAGAGAACAAATTAAGTTTCAAGAGACACTACTTTTTCCCTCTATACAATTTTTAATCTTTCACATTTCTCAAGACTTACCGAGTTTTTCGTCTGCACAGTATAAATATATAAACCTACACTGATGTAGTTAATTAATGCCATAGACAACAGCATAACAGGAATGCCCAACTGTAACAGTTTTACCATTCATAGGACACACCTCTCGAAACGTTGGAAGCTAATTCAAATTTAACCTGGCTGGTAACCTGAGAACACTTGTTCGAAGCATAAATTGGACTTATCAGGTTTTCCCCTCCTGTAATCGTTATTTGTGTTTGGACAGTTTTTCGAAAATAATGGTGAACGTATTTGTAAATCCCTCCTATCTCTCTCTCTCTCTCTCTCTCTCTCTCTCTCTCTCTCTCTCTCTCTCTCTCACACACACACACACACACACACACACACAAACACACATTATATTCGCAACACTACAGAAATCGTCTTCATGGGTAACTTATATGAATAAAATCAGAATAGTATTCAATGGTGTGATATTCTGTCATCTGCTGCTATTCTTCAAGCATATGGGTGGGAATATTTATAAACTATTCGCGGAATATACACAGATGACAAACTAATAAAGCATATTGTATACATCTCACGAAATGCTGAATGCAAGCATTGGTGCTCTACAACATATCCTTTCATCCTGGTAGCCGAAAATAAAATAGGTGGAAGTTCAGTGACCAAAGACTTAACAGACGACGGTAGCAGAGATGTCGAAAGCGACAGATGGTTGATGTATCTGGGACAAGATTGTGCTGCATCTAAGCATGTTTGAATTATTGTCAACTTCGTTTGTAAAGCGGGACGGAGGTAGCCAGACGCCTAGGAAAAACCAATAATGAGGGCTAAGAGGACCTAAAAAGAGAACAATGTGCTCCTGATCACTCAGTTTCCGGTAAGAGCTGGATGTGGCTCTCACATGAACTGCCACCACAATGTATTCAGATATACTTCACGATGAAAGCGTCATAGTATCAGGGTATATGCTGTAAACGAAGTTGCTGAGAAAACGTGAGATTATTTGCTCGAGGTTCGTCTTCGTGCCTCGTATCGGAGGAATTAAATAAATTGAAATGTGTAGAAATTTTAAATCTTCTTGGTCCTGGTGTTGATAAAAGTGGTGGGGTCTGCATCATGCCCTGGTTGACTTCGCCCTTTCAGAGACTATTTAAATCGGAGGGTGCGTTATCGCTAGATAACTCAATCAAAAATCACACACTACGCTCAAATTCTGTGCATATAAACGTTCTATTTCTTTGTAAAACATTTAACTCTCTCTGTGGTAAACAGGTCTGAGGGTCAAGGCATGTCAAGCGGATTTTCACTAGGTGACACGAGGTATCGCATCGAGTTCCATCGCCGCTGTTATCATTCTTGCGAAACCAAAGTCCACTGCTTTTGCTTCTTGTAGCTACTCAGTTGCCGTTACCATCCTGGGTGAAACCGAAATTTTGGAGTTCCTACCGTACCAGGAACCGATTGCTACAAAGACGAGAGCGCTAATCTTTTGGCTACGTAGAAGCTGCATGAGGTAGGGTAACTAAAAGAGAAGGTTTTCTGCATACAAGTGGTTTCAGCAACCAACGCATGGGAGAACGATTACATGACTGAAATATCGTAAATTATCCTCTTAGACTTAGAAAGGTTTCTGTAATATTGGATGATGGACAGCTCTTTTCACAGATATGTCACGTATTGTCTTCGTCTATATTTACTCGCACATTTACACTGACGGACTAACGTTAATACTTAGTAGTATGTAATAATGAATTGGTGAATACGATAAGTTTCTTCTTCTTAAGGCCCGGCTGTACCTTTTGTTGACGGCAGAGAAACAGTTTTCGAAATTTCCTCTCCTTTCCAAAAACCTTTATGATATTCCAAATTTGAAAAATTACATATGCTTATCCATCTAGAGCATTCATGGGATCTTCATGTGGTTTGCATTCGCTTTTGTCCAAATATTCGCAGTAGTTTCATAGGCTTGCATGTTGCGAATATCTAGACAACTACGAAATTAAGTCACACGAAAATTGGAGTGAATGCTCAATTTTAGGAGTAATTCTAAGGACATGTAATTTTTTCAGGTTTTGAAATATCATAACGGTTCTTTGAAAGAAGATAAAATTTCGAAAACAGCTTCTCTGCCGTCGGGCAAAGTTCCAGTGGAACGTATCGATTTGCTCAAGCTCATTTCGTATTTATAAAATTACCCCTCCCCCGTTATTTCCTTGCTCACTTTAAATTTTCCATCTCCTCGTCTGTCTTTGTTTCCAGTGCTTTCGTATTTACATAGGTATGGTCGTGGTACTGGTTTATACTATACTGTTCTTGCATTTCTCTACAATTTTTTGAGCATCAAGAGTAAAACACAGAACTTACATCGTCCATCCAATAATGTTTGTAACTGCTCATTTGCTGATGGTTGACATGGACTCAGCCGGCTATTACACAAAACAAAATACTTATAAGGCACTGTGCTTGTCCCAGTCCACAATTGAATCGTTTACTTCCGAAACTCCCACTTGGTACAGTTTCATATAGCCCTTGCCAAGACCGCGTTAGGTTACATTATCGATTTCTGCATCCAATGAAGGATCTTGGCATGGCTATATGAAACTGTAAGAATATCGTTTTCGCCAGAAGTGGTCAATTGGGAGTTTCGGCATTAAACGATTCAATTGGTGTTTTAGGGATATCAGCGACCATTCATATCGAAACATGAAAGCTTCACGGGCGACAAGCAACAGAGCTTTGAGCAAACGATCTTGTGGTATTGAAAGGTCGGCTGTTCAAACGCCATTACTACGGGGAATTAATTACTGAAGTGAAGTCTTCACTTCAGAAACATCCTCTCGCGATTTTTATGTCTATCGGTGATAACTCGGAGATGAAAAAGTTTGCAAGGAAAACTTTCCAGTCGAAGAAATAAAAATCATAGAAGCGAGGTTCAATTGTTTATATCTTGAGGGGACGAGATGCAAATGGACCTTTGACGGAGGCCCTCGAAGATGCATAATTTATCGAAATCATCCGTTGGAAGGTTGCTTTCATCTGCTATTCTCAAAGGTCTGATCCGCGGAGAGTAAACGAAGCCGGGGGAAGAGGAAACGCGTTGCAGGAAGCTAGAATTTGCATAGCGGAAGCTTAGTCAAAAGTGGTTCGGCCATTAACTTTGGTTTTGAAGGATTTCCTCGCTTACTCCGAAGGGAGCTCCGACATATTTTTTATCGCCGTTCGGCAACAAAACCCTTTCATCAAAGACCGCGACAAACAGAATCCACAGACAATACTCCCAACGTACCGGAGATCTCATGATAAGACACAGAAGAGGAAGTTTAGCGCGTGAAGAGGTAACAACTGGGGACATTGTAATCCCTCTCGATGGTGGAGTCGATCCTTTGGTTGAAAAGCAGCCGAGTCCTTTGCCAGACAGTTTTATTGGTTTCAGAAATCGCCATGCGCGATAAACGTTAATATAGTTATCTGATCGCATCCACTACCTTTGGTATTCTCATATAACCCGCGAAGGCTTAACTGCCTGCATTAGGATCACGAAAACGGAACTCAGTGTACCTATTGGATCTGCATTTACTGTGTACTGAGAACCGATCTCCGTGGTGGAGTGGTTAGCAAAGAGCTTCAACTCCAGGGATCATGGGTTCGAATCCCGGATAGCGTATAGGAAGTTGTTCTTTGAAGAACACCATTTCTATCATGGGTGTTCTTCATAAATTTCATATGTCGTTCTCATCTTCGCGATTAGCCTAAAGTGGCAAAAAAGTTACGTAAAATCAACCAAAGCAGTCGCACATAACTATCCCACCGAGGTCTCTTGAAACCTGGAATTAAATGCGATTGTTTATCCTGGTGTGCTATTAAGTAAAGTTTGAAGTGTTTTAAATTCTTGAAGTTGCAATCAAATATACTTGCTGCTTTTTTGCGGTGTAGTAACTTTGTCAATTCTAATAGAAAGCGCGTATGGTTTGCATTTGGCTAGTAGACGGGACAGTAGTGGAACTAGTTACTCAACTGTCTTCTCGACTCTTCTCTTCGGCGAGTGACTACACACATTTTACTCTCTTGCAGCAAAGCAGAAGAGCAGAAGAAATAGTGTTGTGGTCGTAGGGTTTGGTAACTTATAAAAATAGAGATCTTGTACCAATATGCATTGAAAATATTTCAACTCTGATGCACGAGCCTCCCCGATGGTGTAGTGGTAGCGTCGTCGCCTTGTAATCAAGGGGTCCCGGGTTCGATACCCGGTGGAGGTACATAGTGGTTTGAATCGCACTATAAAAAACTGTAGGTCCATTCCCAATTAGCCTTTCTGTGCACAAAGTGGACTTAAAACAACAATTCAATCAGTCAACTCTGATGCACGCTGTTTTCTTTTATTGCGTATTTATTTATTTCTCTGAATATGTTTGCCCCTGTTAGTTAATTGCAACGACAGCGATATTGATTTATTGGAATTCATGAAGGGACACGCCCAAGTCGGGATTCGAACCCTAAACAGGTGGTGGCGAGATCGTAGCACGCTCGTTGCTTAAGAAATGAGAATTATATCATACATTGCTGATATTATGGTGTTGTAAAGTAGGGCGTCAAGGAAATCAAGTGATGTTTTTTCTAGCTCGAAAAGAGGAAGGAAGAATCAGGCCGCAATCGAAGTTTCGTGCGTGGGTGGCGGGGGTTTTGGGGGGGGGGGGGTTGAGGAAGGGTGGTTCGTGGAGAGTTTCCTACTCAACAGGAATGCTGTGGTTGAAGTTTCAGCGCGATGCGTCTTAGAAATCCCGGGCCTGCAGGATTTTGAACGCTCGGTGGAACTTTCGCAATGTGAAACATGTGCAGGTGATGTTCAGAGAGGAAGCTTACCTGGAAAGGAGGAAGGAGGAATTTTATAATGAGGAGAACAACTTTGTAATGAGATGATTACCATACGGGCAAATCTCATGTTCATAAGAAGGAATACATGTAAACGAATATTTCCCAGAACGCGGCACACAATATTTGACCTAATCGTGTACAACAAGTACATACGTGTTTATGCTAATGCTGTCAATCAGTTGCATACTGAGAGGGGACTTTTGTGGTTCTAACCTTCTTGAATATCTACCTATTAGAACCTCGTAGTACCGAAATAAAAAAGTGAAAAATGAGCTCCATTTCCCACTTCTTTCAAAGTTTCTTTTCCAACTTTACTCCATTCTCTTAATTACGATTTCTTGTCCACAGAGAGAGTAGTGACGTTATATAGAAAGAAAAATGACGGCACTGCATCGTAAAGGAAACTTTCCAGATTTTTATAAACCACTTAAGTAATAAGAGTAAAAGATCTTAGAATCCACCAGCTCTTGTAAAAAACCACGTGAAAATTTATTTTATTTTGCGCTGCTGGTGACCGAGCTAATGTCACCATATATTTTTTTTTATTATTATTTTTTGCAAAACATGTGAACACCTCGAATCAGAAAATCGTTAACACACACTCTAGATATTTCTTTTCCATTGGTAAGAAATGAAATTATGATCAGCACGCGTACTGGAACTACCATAGAAGACGTCTATGTCTTTTTTCATCCCATGAGTTGTAACATAACTGCAAGGTATGTTTCAGAAACCCGGGAAAATTCAGAGAGGCAGGAAAATGAGGCCCCCGTGACGAAGTGGTAAGCACATCGCGCTACGACGCCAGGGGTGATATGATGAAATTGATGAAGGGACTCTCTCAAAACACCCATGAACAGGGCAGGGTATACTAAAACGACGTCAAGCGACATGCATAATGATATGAAGCACGTGCAAGAGGTGAGGGACACCTTATGGCTGTGTCCGTGATCTACAAACTAGCATTCCTTTCATCTACTATCATTATACGTATGAATTCCACTAAGGATATTAATCAAACATGAGAGAAAACAAGTATCCTAATATATTGTGCAAAATGCCAACTCCATATGTGTTGTGGGTTGCCAACCTGTTCACATAGTGTGGTAGTTCATTTCTACGGAGGGTGTCCAAAAGGTCAGGCAACCGAGATTTTGAACGTACGTAACTTTTGTTCAAAAAGCGATAGAGATATCACTCTAGCACTGGTATTAACTTTATAAATGTGGATGGTTTTGAGACATGAAACAAGATATTCATGCTCTACGTGAAAGTTCAGTACCCGGAAATAGTTACTAAAGTGTAAGAAAAAGTTATTGTACGAAGTAATAACAAACATGCATAAAAGACAGCTGTGAAATCGCTTGGAAAATTTTCGATATGTGTGGGTATTATTCGAATTTATAAAATAACGGTTTGATGAGGTTTATTATGACATATTAAGAAAAGAAAAAGTATGTTTTTTTCGAAATTACGAGATGTACTGGCAACATTGGTCGTACCAGAGAGATGAAATTTAACGTTCAAAAATGTAACCTATCTATCTAACATACCCATCTTTCTGTACGATCTCTGAATTCCACCCTACGTTTGCTTGCTTGTAACTGTACATATTTACGACTATTGTATTAATAGGCATTCGGATAAACACAACGTTTGTATTAATTTATCTTCTTTTACTTTGTTTCAGACGGAGCAACTTACTGTTCTCTCCATCCTATTTGCCTTGATAGTTCTGGGAAATTCCGCCGTCATCGTGGCGCTGGTGGTCAACAAGAGTAGGAAGTCGAGGATGAACTTCTTCATCATGCAGCTCGCTCTAGCAGGTCAGTTGAAGATAACTAAGCAACTGAAGAGTATTCTACAATATTAGAAATACATTTCAAAGTTACAAAAATATTTATCTCTGTGTGTAGATGTGTTCACTAGATAGCTCAGTTACCTTCGAAATACACTTTTCTAAAATAAACGAGATGTTGGAAATCTAAATGTGATTGGCATGGAATTACTCACAAACACACACACACACACACAATGAAATAACTGTATTGATTTGGTCACTGTGCCGCTAGAACGTGGTCCGAGTAGCGTCTGGAAACACGATGCTTGCCGGCGAAATTGGATGTACGTAATCCCTCAACTCAAGCTCTTATATTATTTTAATTATTTCAATTAAAACATGACACAATTACAAGAAAATAATCATGTACTTTTGTCACAGAAAATGTTGGAAAATTCCTTGTACTGGTGAACATTTTTTACATACGTATTTACAGAAAGTTTCCTTAAACGTTGTCTCCTCACACTTCTGCACACGTTTGATTTCACATAAGAATTATACCTGTTCACAAAAAATCATTGTTCTAAAGTGTACTTATGTCTCGGCATTATAGCAACACTAATAACACTTATCAACACTCCACACTAATCGCTTTATCAATTATCACCTTAGCAAACTACATAGAAGCGGTTACAAATGTTTCTTTAACTTACGACGACCAACCTGTATGTGGAACTCTTGGAGAATAGAATGAGCGAGAATAATGAATGTTCGTTGTTGTGGACATGTACAGTGTCTCTCAAAAGTTTTAGGACAACGACATTTTAAACTAGGCAACCCAATTTACACAAGGCGTTGGTGGGTTGCGTGTAGAGTTAGGCTCAATTTCAGGGTTGCCACATGCACAATAGATATTTATAAAATACGCGAAAGGAATAAAAACAAGTAATATTGTATAAAATTATGAAAAATATCACTATTATATCGCAAGTGACAAAATTCTTTCTGAAAGAAAAAAAAGGTTTCTTAGTATTTCATCGCTGATCAGTCTACAGAAAGGAAAAGAGGTGAGAGAAAACGAAAGGTGACAAAGGAGAGGAGAAAGAGAAAGCGAAAGGAGAAGAGTAAAAGTAGAGGAGAGAAGAAAGAGAGGATAAACGAGGAGAGGAGATGTAGTGAGGAGAATGGAAAAAGATTCTAGGAGAGATGAGGAAAATGGAGCAAAGAAGAGAGAAGAGGAGACGAGAAGAGGGGAGTGGAAAATAAAGTAAAGGAGAGAAAAAGAGAAGAACGAAAAGAAGAGGAGA
Source organism: Lepisma saccharinum (assembly GCF_977018435.1). Lineage (NCBI taxonomy): Eukaryota > Metazoa > Arthropoda > Insecta > Zygentoma > Lepismatidae > Lepisma > Lepisma saccharinum. The sequence continues at coordinate 19,540,288 of NC_139245.1, forward strand.
AGAGTGCAGTGGAGTCGGAAATCTAAGACAGGAGAGGAGATACGAGGAGTGGAGATGAGTGGATGGAGATAAGATGCGAGAAAAGTAGGGAATCGATATGAGATAAAAGCAGAGCGAGCAGAAGGAGGGGAGAGGAGAAGGAGAAGAGAAGAACAGAAGGGACTGAAGAGAAGAGGTAGTTGCAGAAAATATCGTTTCAGCGTCAAGAATTGATGCATTGGTCAAATTATCGACATGAAACATTCAATAACATTTTGAAATGTATTGGAGAATGTATTAGATCGGTTCGAAATGCCTTTTGGCTCAGTTCAGAGCAAGGTAAAATCTTCCATGTAAGATCTTTGATTTTACCTGCGATTATACCACTAAAAACATGAATGTAATTTGAATATTTATAAGAATTATCCAATTTTTGTCCACTTCTCGGTTCGTTGAAATGGATATTTTGTAATTTAATATTTCCCCTCCCCCCATCGTTAATTCCAAACTGAATCATTCCGTTTCACACGGCGTGGACAATGAACACAATGGGATAGGTCTAAAACTTACGAAAATTTTCTGCCACCGGAAGGGTTTGAACCTACGACCATCAGATTGACAGTCCTGAACGGTAAACACTACCCTACTAGCTTTCGCTCCTGGAAAATAAGTAGAAGGAGCTGACCAATGTGAAATGTAGATGCAACTCTCCTCCTACATATAATGTGCAAAAAAATCTTGTTTGTAACAAAGAAAACGAAGGTAGTACGACTCGGCGAAAACATTTAATGGAGAATTGCACATGATGAAAACTTTTCATTCGATATTTGCGGAGGTATCCTTGCATTGAACTCGAGTGGGAAAAGGGGTAAAATTAGTATGTCCACAAATATAAATAGTTATTTCATTAATATTTGTCAATGTCTTTGAAGCAGTACACAATTATCGTTAGAGTATCATAATTCATGATCTTATACATGAAAATATCCCTTTGAATGTGTGTCAATTCATTTTTTATTTTGTTTATTTTTTTAATAATTCCATATGCAGAACAATGTAGCCACTATACACTGCTATGACAAATAATGTTACCATGCTCTTGTTTATAATAAAAGGAGAATTAAATAAAATAACACCTAGTATGGAGGATCGAATGCTTTCAAGAACTCTAACCAATACACTACCCCCTTTGTTTCCCTTGGAGCAACAGTTCTTAATTATTCTGTCGCGTCAATATTGTAAACGTTATCCTGCAAAAAGAAGTTCAATACTCTGAAATAGCTCTGTACTTCTAGAATTACTCTATACACATGCATTTGAAATTTTACTCTGAATTTATTTCTTCGTTGTTAGTATATCTAAGCTTGTGAATATACTTTATTTGTAATTTTATAATGGTTACATGAACACCTACGAAATAGTTCCTTATAATAACCTCCGGTTGACCAAGTTGCCAATATAAACAAATGGAATACAGATTGAATACAGGAGCGGATACGCATATTACTATATAATAATAATCCGTTGCGCAACAGCCCATGAAGGGCCTAGGCTTACCTACCGACTGCCGGTCTCCCTCCCACGCTTTCCATCGTCACCTCTAAGCGTGGAGATCTTCAACCAGTATTGGAATAGTCGGGGGGTCGGCCCGACGTATCCCCAGCCGTTATAGTAGGTCTCCGTGACCGGATTACGCTCACTCACTCGGAGCTCCCCAATTTCCTCACGATGGTGGGTAATCCGGTCGCGAAATCCTACAACGGCTGGGGGTCTGTCGGGCCGACCAGCCGTCCCCCTAGTCTGGCTGCAGATCTCCACGCCCCTCTGGTTGCCCCTCGTGGGAGGGAGGCCAGCAGTCGGTAGGTAAGCCTTGGCCCAATATTGGGCTGTAGCGCAATAGGATTATTATTATTTAAATAATAAAATTTAATAGAAAGATTCTCCGAAATTTCTCTCCCAATGTCTACGTCAGGCCAGTACCCAAGGGGGGTAGGCATGCCCCCCTCGAACCCTGAAAAAATATTTAAATGTGAACCTATCAATAACTACGAAAATAACATAGTCGATTTTAGAAATGTGTAAAAATTTCAATTTTGTTCTTACATAAATGAATCCGTTTATTGCGCAAAAGTCTTCAGGCTGCAATATTGGGTAGTTTTAGTTTTATAATCATTGATGCAAGGCTACCAGACGTCCGATTCAGCGATTTTGTCAGGACAGTCCGTTACTTTCAATCCCTGTTCCGACTTTTTCGAACTGCAATCGTGATGCGAGAATGTCTCTTTATTATTGCTTTTTCTTAACTCACAATTAGACATGTTCTTTATTGTAATAATAATTCCTAGTATGCAACATTTAATTTATAAATATATTATTTTCTAAACATAGAATTATCATGATTTTTCAATGGCGCTCGGACTATTTGAACTATTTTGTAATATATATATATATATATATATATATATATATATATATATATATCTTTATATATATATATATATATATATATATAAATAAAAATTATAAATTTTCCCTCAAAGAAATCCTGCGTATGGGCCTGGTCTATGTCAATGACAGAAATGCAAGCAATATTTGTATTTATTTTTAACCCAATTAAAGGAATGTGGAAGAATTTAAAAGAAATAAGAAAGAGCAGAACGACTATTACTCTACTTTAAAAATTGTTGTTCTTCGAGGAAGAAAAATAAGAAGGATTTACTCCAGCACCTTAACACAGTGTCCCACGAGTCTCTCTTGACTAATACTGTCAAATGTGAAGTGATTTTATGAATAAAATTTTCCGCCTGTTTACGTCTAACGTTGCGCAGATTTGGTAGTTCGCAAACGGTGTAATTATTTCGTGTTACCTTACGCAAGAGCAAATACATTTCAGAAGACTGTTCTGAACACGACACTTGCGTCAGTAAACAAGCATTTCGTCTGTTGCAGTATCACAGGAAAAGAATATCGTCCTGCAATGTTCAAGCCTCTAGATATTTTCCATTAATAATGTCTAATCACAATAATAAGTTACAAGAAATAACTCGAATTCGTAACTACCAATATTCTCGTTGTTCTTCTTCACTTCGAAAATTATTTCTCGAAGATATCTGTTATACTACAAGAAAGCAATTCAAAATTAAAGTAAAAGTTCAACTACATGTATACCCAACGACATTTACAATATTGGTGGGACAGAATACTTAAAAATTCTTGTTTCAATCGAAGGTAAGGGCGTGGTGTAGTGGTTAGAGTTCTCGATTGGGCTGCTAGCGGTCCCAGGTTCGATCCTCCATACTGGGTGTGGAGAGCATGGTAACATTATTTGTCATAGCAGTGTATAGTGGCTACATTGTTCTGCATATGGAATTTATATTAAAAAAAATAAACAAATAAATGAATTGACACACATTCAAAGGGATATTTTCATGTATAAGATCATGAATTATGATACTCTAACGATAATCGTGTACTGCTTCAAATACATTGACAAATATTAATGAAATAACTATTTATATTTGTGGACATACTAATTTTACCCCTTTTCCCACTCGAGTTCAATGCAAGGATACCTCCGCAAATATCGAATGAAAAGTTTTCATCATGTGCAATTCTCCATTAAATGTTTTCGCCGAGTCGTACTACCTTCGTTTTCTTTGTTACAAACAAGATTTTTTTGCACATTATATGTAGGAGGAGAGTTGCATCTACATTTCACATTGGTCAGCTCCTTCTACTTATTTTCCAGGAGCGAAAGCTAGTAGGGTAGTGTTTACCGTTCAGGACTGTCAATCTGATGGTCGTAGGTTCAAACCCTTCCGGTGGCAGAAAATTTTCGTAAGTTTTAGACCTATCCCATTGTGTTCATTGTCCACGCCGTGTGAAACGGAATGATTCAGTTTGGAATTAACGATGGGGGGAGGGGAAATATTAAATTACAAAATATCCATTTCAACGAACCGAGAAGTGGACAAAAATTGGATAATTCTTATAAATATTCAAATTACATTCATGTTTTTAGTGGTATAATCGCAGGTAAAATCAAAGATCTTACATGGAAGATTTTACCTTGCTCTGAACTAAGCCAAAAGGCATTTCGAACCGATCTAATACATTCTCCAATACATTTCAAAATGTTATTGAATGTTTCATGTCGATAATTTGACCAATGCATCAATTCTTGACGCTGAAACGATATTTTCTGCAACTACCTCTTCTCTTCAGTCCCTTCTGTTCTTCTCTTCTCCTTCTCCTCTCCCCTCCTTCTGCTCGCTCTGCTTTTATCTCATATCGATTCCCTACTTTTCTCGCATCTTATCTCCATCCACTCATCTCCACTCCTCGTATCTCCTCTCCTGTCTTAGATTTCCGACTCCACTGCACTCTTCTCCTCTTCTTTTCGTTCTTCTCTTTTTCTCTCCTTTACTTTATTTTCCACTCCCCTCTTCTCGTCTCCTCTTCTCTCTTCTTTGCTCCATTTTCCTCATCTCTCCTAGAATCTTTTTCCATTCTCCTCACTACATCTCCTCTCCTCGTTTATCCTCTCTTTCTTCTCTCCTCTACTTTTACTCTTCTCCTTTCGCTTTCTCTTTCTCCTCTCCTTTGTCACCTTTCGTTTTCTCTCACCTCTTTTCCTTTCTGTAGACTGATCAGCGATGAAATACTAAGAAACCTTTTTTTTCTTTCAGAAAGAATTTTGTCACTTGCGATATAATAGTGATATTTTTCATAATTTTATACAATATTGCTTGTTTTTATTCCTTTCGCGTATTTTATAAATATCTATTGTGCATGTGGCAACCCTGAAATTGAGCCTAACTCTACACGCAACCCACCAACGCCTTGTGTAAATTGGGTTGCCTAGTTTAAAATGTCGTTGTCCTAAAACTTTTGAGAGACACTGTACAATAGATGTTACAAAATATAAGTTTAATGGTAATCATTCCTGTCGTGTTTCGAAATATTGGAGTTGAAGATTTTGTTTATTCTGTGTACAAGTGAGTTGATTTCTCTGATAGATGGAAGATTAAAATATGATCCATATTTGAAGCTTGTTATTTGGAAACTGTGTTGCTGTAATTAGCCATCGTATTTATCAACCCAACTAAAATAATGGAAGTTTTCTCACACGCATAATGGTAATGCAAAGTGAAATGTTTTTTCTCTTAGTTGCCAAAATTTGAGAAGTCCGATTGCGAAGAGTAATATCGCATGTCAAAAAGTTGTTGCAACTTCACACAGGTCGGTTGGTGCGTGTCAGCAGTGCGCTTACCGAAGAGAAACTAGACGAAAACTCCGCTTGGAAAGCTTCTAAATGCGCTATACGGTTGAGTGGATACGTGCATCCAATTTCGCCGGCAAGCGGCGTGATATCGGCCGCTACACGGACCTCGTTCGAGGGGCACAATAACCAAACATTGTGTGTGTGTGTGTGTGTGTGTGTGTGTGTGATGGTGTGTGTGTGTGTGTGTGTGTGTGTGTCTACATAAATACACAAACATATAGTAAAATGCTGTTTTCCAAAACTTTATAGGAAGCTTTATCCAACGTACAAATTTCTAAACTCTGCTTGTTCGCAATGGCGTACTGTACTTCCAACACGTCAGAGGCAAACACTTGACTCTGGGTATTTAATTTTGTGGAACGTCTCTTTTTTTCATGCAGTCTTTTGTTTCATATGAGAGGAATCGAACGTTAGCCTAGGGATAATAAGCTGCTAATTATAACCTGGCTGACCCTCTGTCGAGTAAAATCCCTTTAAAATATTAACCTCTCCTGGCTTTGTCGCTATGTGCCCTGCGGTTAAACGTTTGATTGGCGAATAAACGATACGCACAAGCCGAATAGGTACACACAGAAACTACCAGAACTTTGTAAATCAGCTTCATCGTAGTAGAAAGGGCACGTAGTACCTGGACTGATATTTTCAGGAATCATCGAATAAATGCTGTGTGTAGCTGCGGAATTTATGTAAACCTGTACCTCGAAGCGTTTGCATATAATGAGATTCGAAGTGAAACACATTAATTCTGGTAAATATGTTCCCTCCCTTTTCGAAAAACATTGAATGCTTTAGGGAATTCCACAAGTGAAACGCCAATAAGCTCAACAGGTTCTCTTTGAGCAGTAAAACCTGTGTTCCCATCCACTTTATTTTTTATCGTCTTCCTTTAGCGTCAGTAGAGTAAAGAACAAAGACTTCAGAAAGTGAACCCTTACACCCCCCCCCCCTTTAAAAGCAGCAAGTTAGTTAAAAGTTGTATTGATATGGTTTTACTCTTCAGGGTGGTTCAAAAGGGACTTTAAACTTTGTTAGTGTTTGCAAATCTATTCGGAGACGCTAAAGAACTGGTTCTGGTGTCATTTTGTAAGGAAATACATCACGTTTGATTAGCGTTGTGGAATAGTACCGAATTCCGCCACCGCAAGCGCCAGCGGCAGTTCCATAAAATAATGGCTGCTTTCATAGGTCAAGAGCGAGCTCGCTGTGTGTTTTGGCCGCATCCACTTCCAACAAGATATCGTACCACCTCACTACCTCACCGAGCATCCGGGATATCCTCAATAATCGATTTCCAGGTCGACGGATAGGTCAAGGTGGACCTATTGCATGGCCATCTCGTTCACCTGATCTGACATCCCTCGATTTTTAATTTGGGGGTTTCATTCGTCGACCTGTAAAGTCCATCCTGTATAAAGTGTGAGCTTTGCAGAGACTTGAGGGTAGTCCCTTTAGATTCAATATGGCGGATAATGTGCAACAATGATAACATTTTTTCTAGTTTTGCTTAACCGAATATTCAATGCATGAACTAACTGATAAGTTATATCATTGTATGGTATGTTTTCAATGCAATGACGAAAATACATTTCAGTGAAAACTGCAGTTGTGAATATGTAATTCACACAGAAAGTAAGTGCATCAAATATATTTGATGCACTAGAAATACATCAATTGATGCACTGAAGTGTATTTTTAGCCTTTGTTTACAGTTTGACGCATTCTTGTATATCGTTCGTAAAGTTAACGCCAAAGTTCATGATATGATTTGTTTGTATGCATTAATTCATCCGTTTTTTGATGAATTTTTTTATTTCGCCTGATGCATTTACATTTCTTTGCATATCTGGTTACTCCCCCACCGTGGTCGTGCCACCTAAGGCGTCAAGTTTTGGGGTCGAGCTACGGGACGCGCGCAGGTTCGTGTCTCCTGGAGGAAGAGTAACAACATTTTGCCCCAGATTTCGGCCAGTGTATGGGACAGGTTGCCACCCACCATAGTGAGGAAATTGGGGAGCTACGAATGAGTAGTGTAACCGGTCACAGAAACCTACAACAACGACTGTAGGTTCGTCGTGCTGACCACACGTCACCCCGCAACTGGTTGGATGATCGTCCACCTCTGCTAAGGCATGTCGGTAGAGACATGGGCTGTTACACCAGTTTTTTTTTTTTTTAATTTGGGTACCTGCTTGCACATATACAGGAATTGAAAATTCTGTTTTCGTGGAATTATATCGTCGAAACTTGCTTCATAACTAGTAGCACGTTGTTAAGACAACAGAGTGAGGAAGTGTGTGTGTGTGGGGGGGTGCACATACACACTAATGTAAATAAAGATCGATACAAGCGAGTCAACAAGGAAAACCCTAGCATAAACACCCACCGCCGCTTCCCACATTAATTTTCGCCGTAACAGGTCGCGAAGCCCGGTTAGTGAGCATTCTAATTCGTTTGCTCAACCCTCTTGGAGCTTCAGATGATTAATCTTCCCAATGAGATTTATAGAAATTAAAAGTCAACATTCGCTTTCAGGTTATGCAGTTTGGATTTCTACTGATTGAAAAAAAAATACCTTTTCGATGAAATTGTTGTGTTTGCGAAACGTATTTTCGCGAAAGTGTTCAGTTTACTTGTTGACCAGTGCATGCAAGTAGTGTAATTGGGGCGTTTCAACGCAGTACTTAGTAGGTATCCTCTTTTTTTATCAATTGAATATCACTTTTTGACATATTTTGACAATTTTTTGTCGATGTTTTAGCGTTTAGCGATGTTTTAGTACAAATTTTCACTATACTCATTTTTTTTTCCACTCGTACTTGGTAGGTATATTATGATCTTACGTGATACAACTTAACCTATCCTTTTTTTACGATTATTTAATTTTTTTTACGATCCTAAGTGATATAACTTAACCTATCATTTTTTTTATTTATGCACTGTTTGAACGTCATCATTTGAGGATCATATTTTGTAGGTATTTTTTTTTATCAATCGAATATAAGTTTTTGACATATTTTGACAATTTTTTGTCGATGTTATAGCGTTTAGCGATGTTTTAGTACAAATTTTCACTGCACTCATTTTTCCCCACTCGTACTTGGTAGGTATATCACGATCTTACGTGATACAACTTAACCTATCTTTTTTTTTACGATTTTTTAATTTTTTTTACGATCCTAAGTGATATAACTTAACCTATCATTTTTTTTATTTACGCACCGAACTAACCTACAAGGGGGACTCTGTTTGTTTTAATATTTCAGTATTATAAGGTTTTCACAAATTTTATATAACCTAAAATGTGTTGGATGTTGATTTTTAGTATGTGGCAATTTTTTATGAATTTTAAAACTGTTCCGTCACCCTCTCGTTCTTCACGTCGTAGGCGAAGGACTTCTCCGCAATCAGGATGACACTGCATAGGGTATCCTCGGGCAAGGCGTCGTGGAACTCGCAGACGACCTTGATGTTGGTTCGATCGTTGACCACAACCTTCTTCCTCTTAGATGTGTTGATGACGGTCATGGGTCTCCGGGCTTTGAATTCGCTGGGCGTGTAGTACATGTCCACGCTTCCCTCGGTCACGCGTTTGTAAGCCGTGTAAGCTTCGTAAAGTTTGAGGTAATCGTCTTTGGTCACGTCGAGGTTGTAATTCTCGCGCGGGAACACTTCGTTGCGTCCATTCTTCAGATAAACGTTCTTGATCTTGCAGTCGTCGAACTTGCTGGAATCTTTCTCCTGATTGTTATCGCGCCCGGTCTGAAAAAGCACTACGACGAAATCTGGCATGTCGAACTGTATGTTGTTGAACTGCGTCGTCACGTCGAATTCCATGTGACTTCCCGACGCCATCTTCTGCACGCACTGGTAACCGTGAAAGTGAATCAACACCTGCGGACTTTTCAAGATCTCCGCTTTGTACTTGAGGGCGTAGTTCGTTTCGTATTCCACCACCGGCATTCTCAATTCCATGCTCCGGATGACGCATTTCGCTGCTTCGGGTAAAGTGTTGGCTATCGGCGTGGTGCCGTCCGGACCCAAAGTAGCGTATCGCATCAGTGCGTCGTTGTCGTTGGCCGCTCTTCGAAACGTGACCCTCAGTCCTCCCTTCCACATGATCTCCTTGTAGTCCGAGAAGAAACCAGGCAGCAGACGCATGGGAAAGAGCACTGTGTGACTTTTCGTCGATATTTTGGTCCCGGCTTCGAATCCCCCGGCCTGGTAGTACGCTGCGTCCGTTTTGGATAATTTCAACGTTCCCACTGCCGTCGACGTGATTCCTGGATAATCTATTCTGTCGATGACGGTGTTGTGTTTCCTCACCTCCACCTGCGAGAACAGGTAAGGCACGAAGTTGTCCACGAGTATCAAGTTTGCTGCTGCAGGAAACGCGTCTTCGCTTTCCTTCTTCACCACGTCGAATTGAAGGTAGAGGTCCGCTCTGTGAGGATGAATGAACCCGTCGCCTACGTCCACATCGTATTCGATCTCCCTGTTCGCCTCGTTGAGATTGGCGAACGTGCGACGGTTGGGAGGGAAAGATTGCAATTCGTAACTTTCGATTTGCTCCATTTTACATGTATGGTTATTTATTATACGGTGATCTCCACGATGGCCGTCGTAGTGGCACCTGCAAAATCCACCACGTCTCCTTTCTCGTTCGTCACCACCAACTCTATGTCGTCTATGCGGTTGCGACATACCGGAAAATAGATCGGCGAAGAGGGCGTGTAGATGATCGGTTCCATGAACTCGGAACTTGGTTTGAAAGTGGCTATGATTCCCGTCTGCTTATGACTTCCTAACAATCCGTCCGAAGATTTCGTGATCATGCCTTCGGCCACGTTACAGTGTACGTTCAGAGTCTCTATGGCCAAGAATTTAGGAATATTCACTGCCGTGTGCTTGATGCCGGCTTCGAGTTTGGTGTCGTTCTCGAAACCTAAAAGTTCTCCCATGGTGCCCAGGTCCACGGTCTCCGTCGCGGATAGGATTTCCACTCTGTGCGTGACCGAATTTTGAGAAAGGTATGTGCCTTTGGGTAACTGAGCTTGCAAAGTGGAAAGATTGTATTGGCCTGGCGTGACGACGATGTGTTCGCTTCCGACGCTAATTTTGTTGTTGTGCTGGGTGACGTTAGGTATGAGGTACATGCTGTAGAATGCACGCAGAGCCACGGATTTAGGATAGACGATGTCGTCGTGCAGCGTGAGTTTCAAGATTGAAGATTCGCTCGTGAGATGGAACACACCCATCCTAGTGATGCTGTTTGAGGTTCCACAATGCTTTCTGGAAATCCTCGATCGTAGGGTTATTTATTTTAGAGAGAAACGCGAGCACGGAGAGGCAGAGATGACCGCAGTTCACGTCTCCGAAATTTTGAATGCGTTCGTCGTTGTAGTATATAGAGGTTTTGTTCGTTTTCAGATAATAGACTAAATTTGTAGGTGGAACACCTCCGAAAGAATCGAAAACGAATGCTTTATCATCATTTTTGTGGTAACATATCCAATGCGTGCCTGGATTTTCTTGACCGTCCAAGTTGAATACCCCGCATTCTTTTTTTTTCACGGTTGAAGGTAACGAGTCGGACATGAAGACTCCTCTGAAGTGTTTGATTTGTAACGGTTCGATCAGAGATTCAATGTCTCGGTTGGTGAGTGCTTCTGTTTCTTTTTTTTAAACTTTCTCATCACGCCCTTCCCCTTTTTCTTCTCCATGGCCAGGTTGTGACGTTTCTGTTCTTCCAATTCCGCCTTGTTCTTCTTCGAGTCGATGACGGTTTTCGCGATGGCAGCACTTCCGCCGGCCAAACTTCCAACGGCCCCCAATGCTGCCAGGATGGCCGGGATGCTGAATATGAAACCTCCGATCTTTTGCTGTTTCCGCGAACGCTGCAATCTTTTCAATTGAGGTGTGCTGAGCAGCAATTTCATTCCGTGTCCTTTCGACAAGCAAGAACGTTTCTTCTCGCGTTGTTTCTTGGTGAGTAACCCATCAAGAGCACCTAGATTTTTAAGATTGGAGTATGGTATCTGGTACACGACACCCTTGGGCTTCATGTTGATGCTCTATGTGTTATTTTCACGGTATGTTATTTATATATATATTCTGAGATTTTTTTTGTGTAGTTTTTTACGGTATGTTATTTATATATTTTCAAGGCCTCGCAGTCGTTACACAAATTCTATTACGTGCTTCGTTTTCTTGCCAAGAAGTTCCTTTGTCCCCTTGTACACGATTCGAGTTTTGTTCTCGATTAAAATAGATAGCTTCTCGTCGGATAACATGTTAGCGTATCGATCTGGTAAAAATAGACTGTATTGTGCGTTGAGCAACAGACGTACCTTGGGACCATACTGGGTAGAAACGATTGAACCGGAAGTTATCGTGTAAGGTTTGTCGACTTCCAATTCCTGAATTTTTACATACTCGACTGACAAATTTAGCATTTGTTTTAATGCTTGGAGATCACTTATTTTTTCGGTCGTCATATCAAAGAAAAATTTCAAAGTGTTAGAGAGAAATTTAATTGTTTTTCACGATGTGTGTTATTTATATATACCGAAGATTATTTTTTTTTCACGATGTGTGTTATTTATATATCAAGTTTTTTTTTTTTCACGATTTGTATCGAAGATTTTTTAACAGAGGAAGAAAGTCCGTGCTTCGGAGAACGCGAGGATGTGCGTAAGGATATCTTCCTTCTCCTGCATAGACTTGTACCAATCATCAGTATACCATCTTCTTCCCTGCATCGCCTCGTACAGTTCGTCCGACCTTTCGTTCAATTTTTCCCCTGCAGCCGAAAGCAGAATGTTGAGATCATCGCACCTCAGGCCGCTGATCTCCCGAAGATGGTCCTTGAGAACCATTTCACAAGGGATGCGAAATTCCGGCATTGTTCTTGCTATGATTACAAGTTTATTAACATCTCCGTTTACTACTTTCTTGAATATTTTAGATAGTAGCTCGTGCGGCAAATCAGTTATGCAAGCCATGTTGTTTTTTTACTGCATGTTATTTATATACCCCACCCCAATTTTTGTTTCGTGTTCATGGCGATGGTGGTACCCAGTGCGGCGACCCGTTCACCCAACGATGCGTCTCTGCTCACGAACCTTTCGAAAGCTGCGTGCTCTAACTTTGTCTGCTTCGTGACGTGCATCCAGATCCGTCTGCGTAGTGTTGTAAGCGATGTCGTGATCTTTGCATGCGGCGTCCAACGGATTCACACCCTTGTCTCCTCTCTCCAATCTTTTCTCGAGTTTGGTACCCGGCCCGCAGTACTGGTAGCCAGGTAGATGCATCTCGAAAGGTAACTTGTTGATGATGTCGTTCACGAGTCCTTTTCCTTCGGCCACGTTCCAAAATTTCGGAGGCAGCGTGTTGATGATTTTGATCAGGTAACCTATGCCCTTGTCGTCGTTCACGATGAAGTTGGAAAGTTTCGTGCTGATCATGTCCACGATGCCAACCTTCTCGTTGTAGAAATTACGGTTGCCTGCATTCTCTTCGCCGGCTATCACCAACAATCGGTCCACGAGTTTCCTAACGTCGTCCACCCAAACGAATTCTTTGGGTAACGTGTTGTAGCGTTTGACGCCGCTGCCCGTTTTGACCTGGTTCCAAATTGGTTTGATGAGATTCCTGTACTTCTCGCCGCTGCTTGATTTCACCCTATTCTGCGAGGCGTCGTTGTTCTGGTACAAGGCATCCGTCATGATCAGAATTTCCTTGTAACTTTGGTAATCTTCGTCGGTGTAATCTTTCGGCTGCTTTTTGGCGACGAGTTCCCACAGTCCCACCGTACCCGGATATCTGTTCCAACTATCCTTGTCGCCTAAATTGACTTTAATGTCGTTGCCTTCGAAGGTCACCTTTGATTTCCCAATCTTCCACACCACACCGCCGCCTTCGCTGGTTTCCATGCTGGGATACAATCCGAACACTTCATCCTTGTCGAATTTCCCCGTGCTCAGGTAGTCTCGTGCCAAAGGTCCCAACTCGATTTTATCCGAAGACGACGTGCTACCTATGGCTCGACGTCGTGCCGGTGCATCCTTCAGTTCGAACGGTGTCGAAGGAATGCTCGAAATGGGTGTGGGTACGGCGTAACTTTTAGCTGCAAGCGGTACGAGTTCATTAATCAAATTTTTATTTTGTTCCGTGACACTTTTAATTTCTTTACCTAGACTGCTGATGGCATCGATCACGGGTTGATCCTGACGTTTCTTCTCTTCGTAGAATCCGCGATTCTCGGATTTCCAACCTTTGAAGCGTTTCGCGAGGTATTTTCGCAACTTGAGATTTTCGTCTTCGATTTTTCGTTTCGTCATGACGTTATTTATATACGTCGTTTCTCACAACGTTGCAACGTTTAGAAAATCGTTGATTTTGTTTCTGTATTTTCCGTCGTTGGGTTTCCTCGTCATGTCGATCGTCGCGAATCCGAAATCGTCACCATTCCAGCAAGTAGAGCAGCCTTCCGAAAATTGATTGTAGTTCATGTCTCCGCCTACGTAGTCATCGTACGCGTGCTTGAGGTTGGTGTGATCTTGACGAAACAAACATATGAAATTAGCGTTGTCGCGTATTAACTGTTTTGGAATTTTGGAAAACGTTTGAGCCAGGTAAAAACAATCCATTCCTTTGTGACGACCTTGCGTGAAAAAGTTGCGAATTTCATTTTGATTTTCTAGGATGGCGTCGTCGAACACAACAACTGAATTTTCACGACAATCGTCGAGTGGTTTTATTTCCGAGGCGAACGTTGCAATGTCCAGACCATCGTACAGTTTCATCAGTTGCTGGTATTTGGATTGCTCCAAACTTTTCGAGAACACGTACAGGTGCCTGTTCTTCCAATCTAACCAATTCGGTGCGAGGAGAAAATTGTCCACGAGCAGTGTCGTTTTCCCACACCCCGAAGGACCTACGATCAGACAGCGGATGCTGTCGGGAAGCAACTTGCCGTTCTTTTTCTTCGTTTGACTTTCCGGATCCGGTAGACGCTTCACCACGTTCCACGTACTCACAAGATCACTTCGTCCGCGTCGATCCAACTCTTTTCCGGAAGTCCCAGCCATTTGACCAAAAGTTTGTCACCTTTCCTACGCAATACTTTCTCGATGAGGTACGTGTCGGGGTGTTTCGTTTTAGAGAGTTCCTCTTCGTAAAATCTTCCTTTCAAAATCTCGCTGCTACTATCTTTTATTATATACGTGTGTCGGTTTCCGGGTAGAACTCGAACCACCGTAAAAAGTTCCGTGCTCCAATTTTTTGTGAATCCCTTCTCGAAGGTGCGTTTGAATTTGCTGATCCTCACCTGGTCTCCAATTTTGTATTTAGCTTTTTTTGTCGTGGGTGTGTACTTTGGACAGTAAACTGTAGAAATTAAACGCTGCTCGTCGGACTTGGTAACGTCGGCTGGCTTCATGCCTATCGTTCTGTGTACCGTATCATTATAGGTGTCGACGAGTTCCGGCAGGATGTCGACCCATTTGTAATTTCCCCGAAGCGTGAATCGTTTCCACATGTGTGTTTTCAAGGTTCGATTGAATCTTTCCACGATGCTGGCTTTGATGTGACTGAAGCTCGAATAATGTCGAATCTTGTGTTTTTGAATAAATTTTGAGAATTCGGCGTTGTAAAATTCTTTACCGTTGTCCGTTTGCAGAAACCGTGGTCGTCTGCCACCGCTTTTGCGAAAAATTAATTTGAATGCTTCCGTGACGCATGTTCCCGTTTTCGCCTTCAAAGGTAGAGCCCATGCGAATTTCGAAAACGTGTCTATGACGGTGAGGAGGTACTTGTTGCCCATGTTCAATTTATGTATGTTTTTCAAATTGCCGCTACTCATCTCCACGAGGTCACTTTGCCAGAGGTCGTCGATGCCCTTGGTTACCACAGCCAAACGTTCGTAGTTGCGGCGTGCAGGTTTATGCAATTCTTCGACGATGGCTTGCCTAGACATTTTCTTAGAGATTACGTTTCAAGAGAAGCACCAGCGTGATGGGATTCAAAGACGGCGGCACTTCGCTCGTGTTTTGAATGATCAGCTTATCGCCGGCACTCACGTCGAAAACGGTGAGATCTTCGTCTTCGTGTATTTCATATATGTTGCGCGTTTCGTTCCAACGTGCCAGAGGAATGTTTCCTGCTTTCTGGACACCACGATTCGATATCAAAGTCATGGTAGGAATGCTAGCTTTTCTACCGTGAGACCAGTACGAAAATTCGTTTATCTGAATCGTGCCATCGAGGAGAAACTTGTAGTACGGATGATAAGGATGCAACATGTACAGTTTGTTACCTTCGACGAACGTGGAGATTCTCTGTTGATTGGGTACGCTGTTGATTTCGATGGCTTGCAAAGTGAACAATTTGGCGAATTTAGTGTCGACGCCGAGCAGATTACTGTGAACTTGTCCGAGTTTATTTTCGATGGGCAGCAAATGCTCGACTATGGTATCCGTTACGGTAGAAAACGACGGTTTGATTTTCACTTCCACGTTCAACTGCTTGTAGTTTTCGTTGAGTTCTTGCAACTTGGCACCGAAAGAGGCCAGCGTCGATTCCTGCGTGGATTCCAGCACTCCAACTTGATCTCTGATGTTGACGACAATGTTCTGAAGGTTCTCGACTTGATTCAATTTCGAGCTCTTCTCGGTAAGATCGTTCACGATGCTTCGCATCTCTGTAAACTGCGTGTGAAGGTCGGCGACGCTCTGCGAAGTGGGCAGCGTCGACACCAGCGAACTAATTTCGTCTCGAATCTGTTCCACGTTCGCCGTTTCCGTTTCTAGTCGTTTCAGCATTCGAGATATGTTTCTTTTCAAAGCGTGCAATTCTTTGGAGGTGGGGAGATTGGCCACTTTACTCTCGAGATCGCTCAATGAACTTTTGATGTCGCTCGAATCGGATAGTGCCGTCACCGCCGTTTTCAATTTTTCCAAATCTTCGCTCGAAGGCACGCTCGTCCGTAACGATTCCAAGTCACCCTGTATGTTGTCCAGTACGTGATGAAAATGAGCGAGATTCGTTTCGACGTTTAAATTTTCTAAATATTCGATTTTATGCTGAACCGTGCTCAACGTGTCTTGAATGCTCGTCAACGCTCTCGCTTCAGCGTGAATATTTTTAATTTCTTCGTTGATCAATTCCAAGGACGCCTGAAGCGTAGCGATGGTGGTTTGAATGTGTTCGAAATCTTGATAGGCCTCCAATTGAATTTTTATGTTCGCGACGCTTTTACCGATGACCTGCAGTTCGTCCGACGATGGTAGGTTCGTCATTGTATCTTCCAAAGTCTGCAACTTGGATTTAATTTCTTCCAACGTGCTGGTGAATTCTTCTTGTAATTTGGAAACGACGACATGCAAGCGTTCTGCGTCTATATCGTTCACGACGGTTTGAAGTTCAGAGAAATTCTTTTCTATTGCGGAAGTTCGTTCTTCGATTTCGAGTTTCAATTTTTCCAAATCTTCATTTTTCGATTGAAATTGCTGTAATTTGGCCAAATCATTTTGAAGCGAATCCACGCTCAACTGTATATTTTGAACGTTGTCGTAAGAAGGTACGTCGACATAATTTTTTATCAGCGTTTTCAGTTCGGAATCGATTTTCAGAATGGGGTCGAGACATTGCGTTTGGAGCGTAGCGATTTCCGACTCTAAACTTTTGTTTAAGGTTTCCTGCAAAGCGATCAAATCGGTCCTCAACTTCTTAACTCGAATGTCCAACATGAGAATCTCTTCTGCGTGGTCCACACGCTTGGTGTTGCCGAAAATGTCGTTAGGCATTTTGTTAACGGTTATTTATAATAGGATAGACGATTCGTAATTCTACGAAGAGAGGAATAAGTTTGTCGTAATCTCCGAGGAGTTCCATGTAAAGATAATCTCCTGCGGACACATCGTACGTAATGTTAGAAAGCATCTTGTCGTGCTTGATTCGAAAAATGTTCTTGCCGGTAGAAATTTTGATTTCGCCTGCGTTTTCCGGATTCACGGTGATTTGAAGTTTCCCGTCGATCGGAATTTCGTAGAAATGTAAATTGTTATTAAAAACATAAAACATCTTGCCCACATCGTCATTCAGTTTCGTCCAAATGCTGTTGAGGTGAATGATCAACAGACCGTTGAGTTTAGGTAACACGGAAGGTAAGACTTCATGATCTGTCGTCGTGCGGTGTACAGTCTCTATTGTTTGCTTTCGGAAACCAAAAAGATTCATTGTCCTTTGCTAGTTATTTATCGTGTATGTGAGACAGTTAAAGTTTATTTTTTTTTTTCAATTGCATTGCCTACAATTTTTACTAATTTCTAAACGACAGTGCCCCCAAGGCAACGTGTGGATTCCGCAAGACAAAATACATCTTTTATCGTCATGCGGATCCAGCGCAATTTTCTTAACTTTGTTTGTGGTAAGCACGTGGTCTACGCTTTGTATCCTTGTCTCCAAACGTAGAATCCTCGACTGTGAATAGAGGCAATTGATGTAATCCTCGAACACAAGCTTGTTTTTCACGGTATTTTTACCAACACCTTTGGCTTTTTTGGTGATGCTGGTTTCTGTTTTCACCACATACATTTTGGAACGTAAGCCGGCGAACTCCAGAATGATTTCTCCGTTGCATTCATCCTTCATTTTACCAAGCACTTTTTTATTGCGAGAAGGGAGATCAAATCTGTTTGGTTGAGGGAAGGAAGATGTGTCGAAATGATCAATCATTTTCGGTTGTTTCAAATTGTTGTAGAGGTCAGATGTCTGTACGGAATAAATAAAACTGTCCGTGTCCGTGTACAAAAGTGTTATATTTTCGTTATAGAAGGGTTTCATGACATTATAATGAAATTCAAACATATGCAGTTTAGATAAATCCAAAACCGTCGCCCCCACGTAGATTGGTTTGTTGAACTTGATTATTTTTTTATCCATCACAAACAGGGCCAGGTTTTCATCATATATATTTCGTGATTTGAATGTCGGCGATGCTATCAATTTTCTACATTTATTTGAATCGGGAACTAATCTCACGTCCACGTGCTTCCTGACATTCTCCATTGTTTTTCCGTAAACAGCATTATTCATGAGTTTAAAAAAATCTTTATCTAAATCTGACGTGGCGCGTGTTCTATGATACGTATTTTTTTCAATGTAAGGTTTTAACCACTCGGAATGTTTGAATTTCATTATTCTTCTCACATTTATTACTTGAACTCCCTTCTCAATTAAGAATTGAAGATTTTTGTAATGGAGAACGTATCTCTCTTTCCTATCCAATGTTAACAGAAGCTTACGTTGATTTGAATCAGGCGAACATTTTAGTTCGGGTGCAGGAGGTAGATCTTTGAAGTAATCGTGTAGATGGTCGGGGAATCCGAGGTCCACCTCTATAAACAAGCCAAATTCACAGTCGTTGAAATTATTAATGTTAATGGAAGTGGTATCCACCCATTCGAACCCGCCGTAAGGAAGTTTTTGTATCATAGCATGTCCGTATAAATTATTTGCATCCACATAAAATATGTATTTCGATTGTTCGTTAGGATCGTATTCTTCTGTCATGTGAACGTTATTTGCTTTTGCATGTCTCTGTACGCATTGCACCATTCCACCTCGTATCCCCCTCTCGATAAAATATAACATGTCCACGTCCGGTATCAATTCGAGTTTTATTTTTGTCTGTAATAACATGGCAGACCACGCTAAGCCCGAGAGACCGTAAAAATATGCAGGATCTAATTTGTAAATATTCGCCGACGTTTTCCTGAATGCTTGAAAAACATCCGCGAGTATTGTCACGTCCAGTTTCAAGTAGGCATCGTGATAATCGCCGAGTGTCCTACATCCTAATTTGTCCCACATCCGTTGCGCGTGTTCGTATTCATCATCCGTGATTCCTTTCTCTCTGAGTCGACTGTAAAATTCTTTTTGAGGTGGAAGAGTGTCGTCGTTAAATTTAGAATTATCGCTAACATATTCGTAAGGATAAATCCCTTTACGTCTAATCATTTCTATGTCTACGGTGGGAAAATTAGCTCTCGTTATTCTAAATTGTTCAGCCGAAAGTTTGCTTGCAAGAGCGTCCAAGCTCGCAGATAAAAATCTGTAAGAATCTAAAAATCTCATCTCCACAGTTTCGTTTGTTCCCGGAATCAATACTCGCTTGCTGACACTGATGTACCTTTCTTCATTCTCTGCTAGAATATTTATCTTTTGTCTATCATATCCAAGATTCCGAATTAAGATATGGAAGTCGTAACCGCTGCCATTATGAAGGTATATGGGGACAAACGTAGGTTTTTGGATTTTTAGATTACACGTGTTACAGATTCCACCGATGTAGTTTCCGGTGAAGTGATTGTGGTGAAATACTTTCCGGTTCTCGTCGGTGAAACGTTGATCGCACACCGGACACGTTTCAATGTTATTGTGAGATTGAAGTTCATCGCTGGATAATGGAAGCATTGGTTTCGATTCGCGTAAGAGGCTGCCAATGGTCTCAACCTCTTCAACCATCTTTTCAAAAAAATGTTTGATTACGTCTGGTCCTCGGTAAACATACGGTTCATCTATCCTATCCTGTCGCACGACAACATATCCGAAACTCGAGGCTTCGTGCAACTGATACGGTGTTGTGGATGAAAGTTCGGGGTCTGGTTCGCAGTACGACAACGGTTTGAGAAAAGACTCAAAATCAGCAATGATGATTGCAGGATGTTCGAACAATGCCTTATGCATCCTAAATTCTTCAACCTCTTTTGATTTCGGCATCAACATGCAAGTTGGTCTGTTGTCACCGCAGTAAATTTTATGTTCGGCAAGTTTCTCGATAGCAATTTGACGACTATGAAGATTTTGATGATCACGTCGGTCACGATCGTCGAACGTGGTTAGGCATCTCGGGCAAACTTCGATGCAATGTTCATGCTTGGTAGTTTGACTTTTGACCAAACGTGATAGTGAACGAATTAGCGTGTAGTGATGAACATCCTCGTTTGAAATTAGAAGGAGATTAATCACACGAGCATCATCATCGTCGATATCGCTTATCCTGACGGGATGTACAAGATATTTATCTGACGTGAAGGAATACACATTAATAGCGATGCGTTTTCCTGCACGATTTTCGAATTTTGTTATATCCGACAATGTCACCGGGTATTCAATGTCAGACATTACACTTTGAAAGTCGGTCTCGTATTGTTTGTAATTAGAAACTTGTTCTGGATGATTTGACCAATGAACAGGATGCAGTGCAGCCAATATACACCAAAGGAAACACTTTTTATCGCTGTTCTGTATATTTAACACAGCCCTCTTGTGTTGAATGTTCGGTGGAAGAGGAACGTAGCTGGAAGCTCGAAGAGGCGAGAATCGGTTCACGTAAACAGTTAACGTGTGAGGACTTCCACATAGAGACCATCCCGACCCTTTAGCCTCGAAATCGTCATGTTTCTTAACCAGCTCGTTGGAAACTTTATAATAGAAGTTGTCCAAATTTTCGACGTCCGCCAAATAAAGAGTCTGGTTTTTTGTACGATGATAAAAAATACTTGTTGTGCCATCAACTTTCTTGTATTCAGAAAACAGAACAACGTATACTTTTATAGAGTTGTTTTCAAGTTTATCTTTTAAAATATTTAGTACAGATGTTTTCGTTTCATCCAAGAAACTAAGGATGTCACGACCTGGTTCTGACTTAATTGAAAAATCCTGGAGTTGGTCGTTAAATGCAGATCTAATTGGTTTGCATTCATTAGATAATTTAATTTGCTTGGAAGTGGAAGCTTCCGTTTCTGAATTATCGATTTTCCTTTTCGATGTTCCTTGTTCGATCGATGGTTTGCAAATTTTGAGATGTTTACTTAAATTTGTAATGCTAATCATCTTTCCGCATCGAGCACAGGGCTTAGAAGGTAACGAACGATTAATTCTCGAACCTGTTTTGCCACATCTTGCCCTGTGTACCGATAAATTGTTCCTTGAGATTAGCTTCCCACAAGTAACACATTCAGTTTTATCATTTTTACGATTGAAACTGGTGGTGGATGCCATTGTTTTCTCCAAAATCACAGAAATCAAAAAGTCTAGTATATAGCGACACAATTTTCAGGTATGTTATTTTATATAGAATTTCTTGGAGTGATTACAAAACTCAAAAATTCAATCTACTGTAAATATAATTTCAGGTATGTTATTTATATAGAATTTCTTGTGTGCGAATACAAAAACTCAAGAATTCAATCTACTGTAAATACAATTTTCAGGTATGTTATTTTATATAGAATTTCTTGGGGTAATTACAAAACTCAAAAAATAAATCTACTGTGAATATAATTTTCAGGTATGTTATTTTATATATAATTTTCACGGGGCGTACAATATTGTCAACGGTATTATATTTGAGCGCGTCGCTTGTCGCCTAAACACTACAGCTCACAGGTCGGGAAAATCTGACATGAAAGCAGATAATACGCTTATGCCTTATTTATATATAATTTTCACGGGGCGTTCAATATTGTCAACGGTATTATATTTGAGCGAGCCGCTTGTCGCCTAAACACTACAGCTCACAGGTCGGTAAAATCTGACATGAAAGCAGATAATACGCTTATGCCTTATTTATATATAATTTTCACGGGGCGTTCAATATTGTCAACGGTATTATATTTGAGCGAGCCGCTTGTCGTCTAAACACTACAGCTCACAGGTCGGTAAAATCTGACATGAAAGCAGATAATACGCTTATGCCTTATTTATATATAATTTTCACGGGGCGTTCAATATTGTCAACGGTATTATATTTGAGTGCGTCGCTTGTCGCCTAAACACTACAGCTCACAGGTCGGGAAAATCTGACATGAAAGCAGATAATACGCTTATGCCTTATTTATATATAATTTTCACGGGGCGTACAATATTGTCAACAGTATTATATTTGAGCGAGCCGCTTGTCGTCTAAACACTACAGCTCACAGGTCGGTAAAATCTGACATGAAAGCAGATAATACGCTTATGCCTTATTTATATATAATTTTCACGGGGCGTTCAATATTGTCAACGGTATTATATTTGAGTGCGTCGCTTGTCGTCTAAACACTACAGCTCACAGGTCGGGAAAATCTGACATGAAAGCAGATAATACGCTTATGCCTTATTTATATATAATTTTCACGGGGCGTACAATATTGTCAACGGTATTATATTTGAGCGAGCCGCTTGTCGTCTAAACACTACAGCTCACAGGTCGGTAAAATCTGACATGAAAGCAGATAATACGCTTATGCCTTATTTATATATAATTTTCACGGGGCGTACAATATTGTCAACGGAATTATATTTGAGTGCGTCGCTTGTCGTCTAAACACTACAGCTCACAGGTCGGTAAAATCTGACATGAAAGCAGATAATACGCTTATGCCTTATTTATATATAATTTTCACGGGGCGTTCAATATTGTCAACGGTATTATATTTGAGTGCGTCGCTTGTCGTCTAAACACTACAGCTCACAGGTCGGTAAAATCTGACATGAAAGCAGATAATACGCTTATGCCTTATTTATATATAATTTTCACGGGGCGTACAATATTGTCAACGGTATTATATTTGAGCGAGCCGCTTGTCGTCTAAACACTACAGCTCACAGGTCGGGAAAATCTGACATGAAAGCAGATAATACGCTTATGCCTTATTTATATATAATTTTCACGGGGCGTACAATATTGTCAACGGTATTATATTTGAGTGCGTCGCTTGTCGCCTAAACACTACAGCTCACAGGTCGGGAAAATCTGACATGAAAGCAGATAATACGCTTATGCCTTATTTATATATAATTTTCACGGGGCGTACAATATTGTCAACGGTATTATATTTGAGCGAGCCGCTTGTCGTCTAAACACTACAGCTCACAGGTCGGTAAAATCTTACATGAAAGCAGATAATACGCTTATGCCTTATTTATATATAATTTTCACGGGGCGTTCAATATTGTCAACGGTATTATATTTGAGCGCGTCGCTTGTCGCCTAAACACTACAGCTCACAGGTCGGTAAAATCTTACATGAAAGCAGATAATACGCTTATGCCTTATTTATATATAATTTTCACGGGGCGTACAATATTGTCAACGGTATTATATTTGAGTGCGTCGCTTGTCGCCTAAACACTACAGCTCACAGGTCGGGAAAATCTGACATGAAAGCAGATAATACGCTTATGCCTTATTTATATGTAATTTTCACGGGGCGTACAATATTGTCAACAGTATTATATTTGAGTGGGCCGCTTGTCACCTAAACACTACAGCTCACAGGTCGGGAAAATCTGACATGAAAGCAGATAATACGCTTATGCCTTATTTATATATAATTTTCACGGGGGGGGGGTACAATATTGTTAAGAGCGTTAGTTTTTGTAGAGCTCTCTTTTTCCATTTTTCCTCTATAGAGTGAAGCTGTAGAAGACACAATTAGCTAACCTAGCATACAACACTCCTTCCTAATTAATATGGATATTGTCGCACATTCCTCTTATTTTATACTGTTGTAAATAGAAAAAATTATGTACGGTAAATGTTTTGTATATTATAGGAAAAAAATGCAAAATATCCTCCAATTTTAATTCGAATTTTATCGAATTTTTACATATTTCCACGCCGCCACATGTTGCCCTATTTGCTTCTTTTACTTGCCTGGCTTAATTAACTCTCGCTAATTAGCATTTTTTTGGAAGAAGTCAACTAGAACAACATATGGCGGTATGAGAAATATGCAAATCAAAGAACATTTTAGCAATATATGGGCCCTAGCAATTAGCTTTCTCGACTAAGAGTACTCTTTCAAACGTCTTCTGCTGATCGTATTACTAAACGAGGACGTTTAAAATTTTTGGGTGTTGAAAAAGTTTGATCCTACTTTTTTATTTCTATTGTTTGCTAATAGATGGCGCTAATAGTACCCCCTCCCCTCCCCTCTCCCCTCTTCTCCTCTGCTGTATGACAAATAGCACAAACATAAAAATCAAGATTTTGGAGAGCAAAACATAAAATTTGCATGCATCTGATGTCGAACCAGGAACTTTTATCTTTCGGGGAGTCAACATTATTTTTTACTCAGCCGTCATATAACATGAACACACGCAAAAATTCACATGTGCTTTTATTATTTTGTGTTCGGTAAGTACAAGTATATTGTTACATAAATTATTGTTTAATTTAATAAATTGTAAAACTCGGAGCCTGCTATACTAAAACTCCTTCTGTCTATTGAAAGCGAATGTTGCGTGCATGCGGAAATAACACAGAAAAAAACACCGGATGGAAGCAATTTAAAATCACTGGGGCAAGGTCAGTATTACGAGAGCGTAAAAAACACGTGCTTCATTCAACTTCGAAAAATAAGAATGAATGTGTGCATACAGAACACATATGCTTTCTTTTCATAGTTGTAAGAACATATAAATTGTGCATGAAGTAAGTTACGGGAAGGCTTTCTCTTTTATGTCTGTGTATATGTTGTACAATTAGGTACAAATTGTTGTACAATTAGGTACAAATTGTTGTACAATTATTTCCCCCAGTTGCCCAGTTGGAGTTGGAGGGGGGGGGGCATAACACTGGTATTATTTGTAATCACAGTGCTTACTCATGTATTTTGTTTAATATTTTATTTCAAATTCACTGTCAGAAACTAGTGTTGTTAGTTTCTGCATGTAGGTTTATTTACTCTGTTGGTTGTCACTGTCAAGTTTTTAGTATTCGTACAGCATAAAAAGCTATAACCCCCCTTCTCAAAATATATACATTGTATACGCCAAGATGCCCAATAGCCTGGCAACACATCATGAAAAAACATGCCAAGAAGACCCAGTGGGTTTATAAGTCAGTGCTGCCAATTCCTATTTGTAGGTTAGCTTAGCCAGTGAAAGATCATATAGTAGAATTTTTGTAGAGTGGATGTTTGCGAGTTCCACGACGCCTTGCCCGAGGATACCCTATGCAGTGTCATCCTGATTGCGGAGAAGTCCTTCGCCTACGACGTGAAGAACGAGAGGGTGACGGAACAGTTTTAAAATTCATAAAAAATTGCCACATACTAAAAATCAACATCCAACACATTTTAGGTTATATAAAATTTGTGAAAACCTTATAATACTGAAATATTAAAACAAACAGAGTCCCCCTTGTAGGTTAGTTCGGTGCGTAAATAAAAAAAATGATAGGTTAAGTTATATCACTTAGGATCGTAAAAAAAATTAAAAAATCGTAAAAAAAAAAGATAGGTTAAGTTGTATCACGTAAGATCGTGATATACCTACCAAGTACGAGTGGGGAAAAATGAGTGCAGTGAAAATTTGTACTAAAACATCGCTAAACGCTATAACATCGACAAAAAATTGTCAAAATATGTCAAAAACTTATATTCGATTGATAAAAAAAAATACCTACAAAATATGATCCTCAAATGATGACGTTCAAACAGTGCATAAATAAAAAAAATGATAGGTTAAGTTATATCACTTAGGATCGTAAAAAAAATTAAATAATCGTAAAAAAAGGATAGGTTAAGTTGTATCACGTAAGATCATAATATACCTACCAAGTACGAGTGGAAAAAAAAATGAGTATAGTGAAAATTTGTACTAAAACATCGCTAAACGCTAAAACATCGACAAAAAATTGTCAAAATATGTCAAAAAGTGATATTCAATTGATAAAAAAAGAGGATACCTACTAAGTACTGCGTTGAAACGCCCCAATTACACTACTCATGCATCTGCCATCAACCTAATAGAGCTTAGTTCGTATTGGTATGTCACTTACTTACATCCACTTCTGTAGGAACATGGATATGAAAACTAATTAGGTAGAAATGGTGAATGAAAAAACACGCCGATTGCAACGTCAGGACTCCAACGCAGAATATTTTTGATTGTCATTTCCTCAACATTCTACAAGAAATGTTCCATTCCTTTTACTTACGTATCATCATTGTGTAGCAAAAATGTGGTTAAGATAAATCGCATAGGTTCTGTTGGTTGGATCAAAATCCTTGTGAATTCTCGCATATACTACTTTCAAGATACTGTTCATAATTGTATATACATTAGTGTTTCTAGATACTATAAAACATTGTAACGGGCTGCTAATTTAATAAATAAACTAATTAACTCAACTAACTCAACTGAGCTGAGCTTAGCAACGCAACAACGAAGAATCTCTCGCCTCACCTGCTGGGCGAATTAAACATTACATGAAATATAATACGGTCAGGATAAGTGCCTAACAGTCGGAGTTACCGAGAATAAACCTAGGAGGATTTGATTTTAAATACCTGAAATGACGTTACATAATACTACGGTGTTTCTGAATATACACATATATTAAAGCACAGATAAAAACACAGTACATCTTGCCCTCTTTCACTCGATCTCACATTCATTCTCTCATTCCATGGCATATGGAGACAATATGACAATTACAAAGGTTAGATTATTTACTACTTTGACCATACTCTTGCTATGTCTTGGCTACCTTGCCTTTTACAATTTATCGTTTAGGATTTTAAGTATAAAGTGAATAATTGTTCCTTGTGCGAACTCCTTCTATCTTTTCTGAAGGTATAAATATATTCAATAAACTATTGTTTGCTGTTAACATAAACTCTCATCTTTAACATTGATTACTCCGCCGGAAAACAGATGTCTAGGGATGCCATAGCACTGATTTAAGTTAAGCAATGATTTGATTCACGCAGATTCGCGATAGATAGTCGTCATCTTTCTCACACACGCACATGGTTGGATCTTACCTTAGCTGCATTCCCTCTGACCTGGGTTGGGTGAAAGTGGTCCTATAGTTCTGGAAGACATCCCCACACTCCATCGTTGCACCTCGCGGTTATCCTGGTTGGCGAAAGTGGATCAGTCGGCAGCTCCATCTGGCCTCATCGGATCCTGGCTTCACTCGTTCACTGTCGACTCCATACGACAACTTGCGCAATAATAGGTCAGTTCTTCGCGGTCACTCGTAAGTACAGATACGTGACTTGGGCGATGAGACGAACGTACGCGATGAGCCATTCGCGGTTTCACATGGATATCAAATGTTATTAACTTTCACTACTTAGGACGTTGTTTCGGACGATTGACACGGGTGGACGTGTCTGGCGTTATTCTCACATAACCACACGTATGTGCACGGATGCGTTGACGGCGAGGGGGAGAAGGACCCCCTGGTTCTATTCTGCTCTACTCCATGGCTCTGAAACACTCACTCGAGGAAAAACAAATCCAGACCTCGAGTCTGCTTGCAACTCGCAGCTCGGTCGCGCGTAGCTCACACTCCGGTGGCGATTGTAGGCAAACTGTGTAAAACTGTTTCAAATCATCCCTTTTATTCCAGATTTGAACGTAGTGACGCGCTACCCTCTATGATCAGGTGCTTGTTTATTGTTTCTGGTGCTTTGACCGTTGTCCTCCTATCCTGGTCAATGCTCACTCCGGTCCTTAACCTTTGGTAGCAGCCCCTCGCGCAGAGATTAGGCTAACTCTTTCTCCATTGTAGTCAGTCACGAAAAGCAAGGACATCTCAGTAGGGTAGCTTCTCCCTTTCAATTCAGCGTTGAATCTTTAATAATTCATAACTCCCGTAGTTCTGTTCTGATTAGGCTCAAATCTTGGAATCAGTACTTTCATGATGTGGTCTTCCGCTGGTTGAAATCTCATCAAATTCGGTCCATTGGTTTAGAAGTTGCATTTTTCTTGTTATTCCCATAAGAATGCATGTAAATCCGAATTCGGGCGAAAAACGGTGGTTGAGCAAGCTAGTGTTGGCTAAGGCAGTTCGCTAGACACCTGTATTCGCGACGGATATTAATATTACCAATTGCAATTAATTCCTACTAACGGGCAATTAGATTAATTACTTGTCACTCAATATTTGACCGTTATAACATTCCCCTCCTTTTAATTATGAATTTTTTTCAGAGCGAACTTGCGAGTGACAGGAAAAAATCATACCACATATTAATGATATTTATTAGTGATCGCACACACAGGCGTCTGAATAGGGACTCGAACCCTGGATCGTATAACTTTTAACTCCACATTAGAATGAGGTTATACTTTCTGTAATTGTACTATAATTATGAAAATATAAACAAATATGATAACGTATACAAGAATACAATATAAAGTACCTTTTAACATGGAAATCTCAACGTATATTACCACCTACATACTAACTTTGAGTACACCCTGTAGTTTTATATATATTAATGTGAATACTGAATAATAAGCTAAATAAGATATAAGTAAATATTTGATTTGCAATTTGTTCCCTCTCACACATATGTTTGCATACTTCTTGCATTAATTATAAGAAATGTTTACATTTTTTGCCTTTTAATATAAAAAATTGTAACCTCTAATCTCCCTATTGTTTACTTTCTGGGCCTTTTAGTGGTTGTTTTCCCTTTCTGGCAGATTCCCGTTTTGCTCCAGATGTGCCAGCCATATTTCCCTCTTCTTTTCTGAACATCTCCATTTTTTCAAATTGTCCACGTGTTGTGGCGTCGCCGACTTCCCATTTCTACAATCGATTAACTGGAATATCCTGTTCCCCAGTTTCTTTTCACACAGGAATGGACCTTCGTACAAGTTAAAAAATTTGCTTATCCTTTTATCAATCTGTGAGCTTAAATAATGGCTCTTCCTGAATACAAGGTCTCCTTCTTTGATCTCTTCTCCAGATTTGCTCTGCTTTTCATTATTTTCTTTCTTCTTTCTTGTGACTTTCGCCTCTGCCATTATTAGCTTCTCTTCCCAGCGAACTTCCTCTTCCTGAGCTTTTATGCCGAAGTGTTCTAGAAGTGTTTTGTTTCCTGTGTGTCCAATAAAGAGCTCTGCCGGGGTGTATCCCGCGGAGGCAGATACAGTGTAATTTAGCAATAACACTATGGATGTCACGTGTTCGCTCCATGCTGGGTGGTTATCCTTGCAGAACACGCGCATTAGTCTATTTATCTCAGCATGTAGCCTCTCAACCGGGTTGGATGCTGGGTGATAAGGGGCGGTTAGCATTACTTTCACTCCGTAGTCCTGCAACGTGCTTTTCCACTCGTTGCTCAAAAACTGTGGTCCCCGGTCACTAAGAATACACTCTGGCGTCCCTAAGTGGACAAAATAGAATCTCGTCAAATATTTCAGCAATAATCTCGTGTTAGATGATCTAACTGGGTATGCCACCAGGAAACGGGTAGCCAGATCCATCACGGTGAAAAGGTACTTCTCCCCGGTTTTTGACCGGGGCAAGGGACCTACCAGGTCAACCGCGACGATGGCACGAGCGTGCGGAGCGCTCAGCGACGAAAGGATGCGGTTCTTCTTTTGTTTTCCAGGCTTTGTTTCCGCGCACGTTTCACAATCTCTCAGCCAGTTTCTTAGGTCTTTGCGCATTGCCTTCCAATAGTAGTTGTTTGTCAACAACCTCCAGGTTTTCTCAAAACCGAAATGCCCCGTTTTCTCGTGACTTTCATTCAACACCTTCTCGGTGAGGTGTTTTGGTATACAGATCTTTATCTGGCTGTTATCGTGGAAATCTTCCCTGACCAGGATTCCGTTTTGTAGGTGGAAATATTCTTTCACTCTCCTGTCCTTCCTTTCGTCTCGTTCAGGGTTGCCATCTAGTTGTTGTACAATTTTCAGCAAGTTTTGATATTTCCGTTGCTCTTCTGCAAACTGCTCCGCGGTGTAACCTGTCAGCATCCGTTCTCCTAGAAAGATGTAATACACATGGCTTGTTGTCACGCCTGCTCCTTCATTATACCGTGAAAGGCTATCTGGGACTACATTTTCCTTCCCCTTGCAGTGTACAATTTTATAGTTGTAATTCTGAAGCTGCAAACTCCAGCGGGTCAGTCTGCTGTTCCAGTCTCTGGCTCTTTGTAACCACTGTAGGTTTTTGTGGTCTGTGACAACGAGAAACTCTCTGCCCGCCAGGTACACATGGAACTTCTTGATTGACCATATAATGGCTAGACATTCGAGCTCGTTGATGCTGTATGACGTCTCGGCGCCTTTGAGTGATCTGCTCGCATATTGGATAATGCGCTTCTCACCATCTTTTATTTGGTACAGGCAGCTTCCTAATCCGCGTAGGCTCGCATCACTCTGAACATAGAACTTGTCCTCAAAGTCAGGGTGGTATAACTGTAGTTCTTCACAAACGGCGTCCTTTAAATCGTCAAGACTTTTTTGTTGCTCGTCTGTCCACTTCCACTTTTTTTTCTGTTTCAGGAGCTCGTACAGTGGCGCTGCTAGCTGGGCAAAGTTCCTAATAAATTTTGCATGCCACTGAAAGATCCCTAATAAGCGTTGTATTCCCTTAATGGAGGTTGGTCGTTTCAATTGCCTAATCGTTTCAAATCTCTTAGGGTGCTGTTTTATTCCTTCGGTGTTGATTACATGTCCCAGATACTCGATCTCTCTCTGAAAGAATGCTGATTTTTCCAGCTGAATCGTCATGCCGGCGTCTTTTATCTTCTTTAGTACAATCTGGATGTGTTGCAAGTGTGATTGTACATCATCCGAAAAAATTATTAGATCGTCAACGTAAGCTAGACAGAAACTGTTCACTTCTGGCCCCAGTACTGCGTTCATGGCGTTGGTGAAGCCTTGTACTCCGTTTGAAAGTCCAAACGGCATGACTTGAAATTCATATAAATTACCCTCAAATAGGAAAGCCGTGAATGACTTACTGTCCTCGGACAAGTTTAGCTGCCAAAATCCACTGTTCATATCCAGTTTTGAGAAGACTTTCTTCCCGTGGAAAAGCTGTAAAATTTCATTCAGATTTAATGTTTTCACTGTTTGGAGTTGGCAACGCTGGTTGAGCGCCCGGAAGTCGATGCAGATGCGTAGCCCTTTTCCCCCTGGCTTTTTCACTGCCAGTAAAGGGTTGAGATGACATGAACTTGACGGACGGATGATGTCCCATTCCAGCATTTCTCTTATCTGCCTGCGAATCTCGGGCCGATAGGCATAGGCTATGGGATAGACATGCGACACTACGGGATCTTCTCCTTTCACTTTTATCTCGTGGGTGTAAACTTTACACGTACCGGGTTTCTTTGCGAAAACTTCTGCCAGATCGAGCAAAACTCTTCTAAAGCCAACTTTGTCTTCCAAGCTGCACGTATCCAACTCGCAAACCAGTTTTTCTATTCGTTTTTTCACATCTTCGCCAAGGCAATCCGGGGTTTCTTCAAACACATAAAAACAGTCTCTAATTTCTGTGGCATTATTTTCATGGGAAAACTCGGCAGTCTCACTAACACCATCGTGCTGCAATCGCAATTTGCCATTTTTTATGTTAATATGTGCCTCATACTGGGCCAAAAAATCCATCCCCAATATCATGTCTATGCTGAGACTTTTAACTACATATACCTCGATCAGGGTATCCATCTGCCCCACTTTACCTCCAATAGTAACATATCCAACTGGTTTTTCTTTCACTTTTCCTGAGAAATCTACTAAACGTATATCTTGGCAGCGCTTCAATTGCGGGCTTGATATCTCTTGCGAAATGCGCTTCAGTAGTGCTTATTGGGCGCTTCAAAATAGTACTTAGTAGGTATCCTCTTTTTTTATCAATCGAATATCACTTTTTGACATACTTTGACAATTTTTTGTCCATGTTTTAGCGTTTAGCGATGTTTTAGTACAAATTTTCACTATACTCATTTTTTCCCCACTCGTACTTGGTAGGTATATCATGATGTTACGTGATACAACTTAACCTATCCTTTTTTTACGATTATTTAATTTTTTTACGATCCTAAGTGATATAACTTAACCTATCATTTTTTTTATTTATGCACTGTTTGAACGTCATTATTTGAGGATCATATTTTGTAGGTATTTTTTTTTATCAATCGAATATAAGTTTTTGAGATATTTTGACAATTTTTTGTCGATGTTATAGCGTTTAGCGATGTTTTAGTACAAATTTTCACCGCACTCATTTTTTCCCCACTCGTACTTGGTAGGTATATCACGATCTTACGTGATACAACTTAACCTATCTTTTTTTTTTACGATTTTTTAATTTTTTTTACGATCCTAAGTGATATAACTTAACCTATCATTTTTTTATTTACGCACCGAACTAACCTACAAGGGGGACTCTGTTTGTTTTAATATTTCAGTATTATAAGGTTTTCACAAATTTTATATAACCTAAAATGTGTTGGATGTTGATTTTTAGTATGTGGCAATTTTTTATGAATTTAAAACTGTTCTGTGACCCTCTCGTTCTTCACGTCGTGGACGAAGGACTTCTCTGCAATCAGGATGACGCTGCATAGAGTATCGGCAGGCAGCGCGTCGTGGAACTCGCAAACACCCACTCTACAAAAATTCTACTATATGATTTTTTACTGGCTAAGCTAACCTACAAATAGGAATTGGCAGCACTGACTTATAAACCCACTGGGTCTTCTTGGCATGTTTTTTCATGATGTGTTGCCAGGCTATTGGGCATCTTGGCGTATACAATGTATATATTTTGAGAGGGAGGTTATAGCTTTTTATGCTGTACGAATACTAAAAACTTGACAGTGACAACCAACAGAGTAAATAAACCTACATGCAGAAACTAACAACACTAGTTTCTGACAGTGAATTTGAAATAAAATATTAAACAAAATACATGAGTAAGCACTGTGATTACAAATAGTACTAGTGTTATGCCCCTCCAACTCCAACTGGGCAACTGGGGGAAATAATTGTACAACAATTTGTACCTAATTGTACAATACTTGTACCTAATTGTACAACATATACACAGACATAAAAAAGAGAGCCTTCTCGTAACTTACTTCATGCACAATTTATATGATTTTACAACTGTGAAAAGAAAGCATATGTGTTCTGTATGCACACATTCATTCTTATTTTTCGAAGTTGAATGGAAGCACGTGTTTTTTACGCTCTCGTAATACTGACCTTGCCCCAGTGATTTTAAATTGCTTCCATCCGGTTTTTTTTTCTGTGCTATTTCCGCGTGCACCCAACATTCGCTTTCAATAGACAGAAAGGAGTGTTAGTATAGCAGGCTCCGAGTTTACAATTTATTAAATTAAACAATAATTTATGTAAGAATATACTTGTACTTACCGAACACAAAATAATAAAAGCACATGTGAATTTTTGCGTGTGTTCATGTTATATGACGACTGAGTAAAAAATAATGTTGACTCCCCGAAAGATAAAAGTTCCTGGTTCGACATCAGATGCATGCAAATTTTATGTTTTGCTCTCCAAAATCTTGATTTTTATGTTTGTGCTATTTGTCATACAGCAGAGGAGAAGAGGGGAGAGGGGAGGGGAGGGGGTACTATTAGCGCCATCTATTAGCAAACAATAGAAATAAAAAGTAGGGTCAAACTTTTTCAACACCCAAAAATTTTAAACGTCCTCGTTTAGTAATACGATCAGCAGAAGACGTTTGAAAGAGTACTCTTAGTCGAGAAAGCTAATTGCTAGGGCCCATATATTGCTAAAATGTTCTTTGATTTGCATATTTCTCATACCGCCACATGTTGTTCTAGTTGACTTCTTCCAAAAAAATGCTAATTAGCGAGAGTTAATTAAGCCAGGCAAGTAAAAGAAGCAAATAGGGCAACATGTGGCGGCGTGGAAATATGTAAAAATTCGATAAAATTCGAATTAAAATTGGAGGATATTTTGCATTTTTTTCCTATAATGTACAAAACATTTACCGTACCTAATCTTTTCTATTTACAACAGTATAAAATAAGAGGAATGTGCGACAATATCCATATTAATTAGGAAGGTATGTCGTATGCTAGGTTAGCTAATTGTGTCTTCTACAGCTTCACTCTATAGAGGAAAAATGGAAAAAGAGAGCTCTACAAAAACTAACGCTCTTAACAATATTGTACGCCCCGTGAAAATTATATATAAATAAGGCATAGGCGTATTATCTACTTTCATGTCAGATTTTCCCGACCTGTGAGCTGTAGTGTTTAGGCGACAAGCGGCTCGCTCAAATATAATACCGTTGACAATATTGAACGCCCCGTGAAAATTATATATAAATAAGGCATAAGCGTATTATCTACTTTCATGTTAGATTTTCCCGACCTGTGAGCTGTAGTGTTTAGGCGACAAGCGGCTCGCTCAAATATAATACCGTTGACAATATTGTACGCCCCGTGAAAATTATATATAAATAAGGCATAAGTGTATTATCTACTTTCATGTCAGATTTTCCCGACTTGTGAGCTGTAGTGTTTAGGCGACAAGCGACGCACTCAAATATAATACGTTGACAATATTGAATGCCCCGTGAAAATTATATATAAATAAGGCATAAGTGTATTATCTACTTTCATGTCAGATTTTCCCGACTTGTGAGCTGTAGTGTTTAGGCGACAAGCGACGCACTCAAATATAATACCGTTGACAATATTGAATGCCCCGTGAAAATTATATATAAATAAGGCATAAACGTATTATCTGCTTTCATGTCAGATTTTCCCGACCTGTGAGCTGTAGTGTTTAGGCGACAAGCGGCTCGCTCAAATATAATACCGTTGACAATATTGTACGCCCCGTGAAAATTATATATAAATAAGGCATAAGCGTATTATCTGCTTTCATGTCAGATTTTACCGACCTGTGAGCTGTAGTGTTTAGGCGACAAGCGACGCCCTCAAATATAATACCGTTGACAATATTGTACGCCCCGTGAAAATTATATATAAATAAGGCATAAGCGTATTATCTGCTTTCATGTCAGATTTTACCGACCTGTGAGCTGTAGTGTTTAGGTGACAAGCGGCTCGCTCAAATATAATACCGTTGACAATATTGAACGCCCCGTGAAAATTATATATAAATAAGGCATAAGCGTATTATCTGCTTTCATGTCAGATTTTCCCGACCTGTGAGCTGTAGTGTTTAGGCGACAAGCGGCCCGCTCAAATATAATACCGTTGACAATATTGTACGCCCCGTGAAAATTATATATAAAATAACATACCTGAAAATTATATTCACAGTAGATTTATTTTTTGAGTTTTGTAATTACCCCAAGAAATTCTATATAAAATAACATACCTGAAAATTGTATTTACAGTAGATTGAATTCTTGAGTTTTTGTATTCGCACACAAGAAATTCTATATAAATAACATACCTGAAATTCTATTTACAGTAGATTGAATTTTTGAGTTTTGTAATCACTCCAAGAAATTCTATATAAAATAACATACCTGAAAATTGTGTCGCTATATACTAGACTTTTTGATTTCTGTGATTTTGGAGAAAGCAATGGCATCCACCACCAGTTTCAATCGTAAAAATGATAAAACTGAATGTGTTACTTGTGGGAAGCTAATCTCAAGGAACAATTTATCGGTACACAGGGCAAGATGTAGCGAAACAGGTTCGAGAATTAATCGTTCGTTACCTTCTAAGCCCTGTGCTCGATGCGGAAAAATAATCAGCATTACAAATTTAAGTAAACATCTCAAAATTTGCAAACCATCGACCGAACAAGGAACATCGAAAAGGAAAATTGATAATTCAGAAACGGAAGCTTCCACTTCCAAGCAAATTAAATTATCTAATGAACGCAAACCAATTAGATCTGCATTTAACGACCAACTCCAGGATTTTTCAATTAAGTCAGAACCAGGTCGTGACATCCTTAGTTTCTTGGATGAAACGAAAACATCTGTACTAAATATTTTAAAAGATAAACTTGAAAACAACTCTATAAAAGTATACGTTGTTCTGTTTTCTGAATACAAGAAAGTTGATGGCACAACAAGTATTTTTTATCATCGTACAAAAAACCAGACTCTTTATTTGGCGGACGTCGAAAATTTGGACAACTTCTATTATAAAGTTTCCAACGAGCTGGTTAAGAAACATGACGATTTCGAGGCTAAAGGGTCGGGATGGTCTCTATGTGGAAGTCCTCACATGTTAACTGTTTACGTGAATCAATTCTCGCCTCTTCGCGCCTCCAGCTACGTTCCTCTTCCACCGAACATTCAACACAAGAGGGCTGTGTTAAATATACAGAACAGCGATAACAAGTGTTTTCTCTGGTGTGTGTTGGCTGCACTGCATCCTGTTCATTGTAAAAATAATCCACAGTGGGTTGGACATTACAAACAATACGAGACCGACTTTCAAAGTGTAATGTCTGACATCGAATACCCGGTGACATTGTCGGATATAACAAAGTTCGAAAATCGTGCAGGAAAACGCATCGCTATTAATGTATATTCCTTCACGTCAGATAAATATCTCGTGCACCCTGTCAGGATAAGCGATATCGACGATGACGATGCCTGTGTAATAAATCTCCTTCTAATTTCAAACGAGGATGTTCATCACTACACGCTAATTCGTTCACTATCACGTTTGGTCAGAAGTCAATCAACCAAGCATAAACATTGCATCGAAGTTTGCCCGAGATGCCTAACCACGTTCGACGATCGAAAACAACTCGATTATCGAAATTACACCGGACGTCAAATTGCTATCGAGAAACTTGCCGAACATAAAATTTATTGCGGCGACAACAGACCGGCTAGAATGTTGATGCCCGAAACGAACGAAGTCGAAGAATTCAAAATGCACAAGGCATTGTTGGAACATCCCGCAATCATCGTCGCAGATTTCGAGGCCTTCCTGAAGCCACTCTCCTACTGCGAACCGGATCCCGAAATTTCCTCCACAACGCCGTACCAGCTTCATCAACCTAATAGTTTCGGCTATGTTGTTGTGCGACGTGATAAAATAAATGAAGCATATATATATCGCGGGCCAAATGTAATCGAACACTTCCTGGAAAAAATGGTGGAGGAGGTTGAGGTAATTGGTAGCGTACTGCTTACATCAAAACCGATGGCACCTTTAACTGAAAATGAACTTCAAAATTACAATTCCACTGAGGTGTGTCCGGTATGTGATCAAAGTTTCACTGATGAGAACAAAAAAATATTCCACCACGATCATTTCAGCGGAAACTACATAGGTGGAATTTGCAACACGTGCAATCTTAAAATCCAGAAACCTAAATTCATCCCCATATTTTTTCACAACGGAAGCGGATATGATTTTCACCACCTGGTGAGACATCTTGGCTACGATCCGAAACGTATAGGTGTCTTGGCCGAGAATGAAGAACGTTACATTAGTCTCAGCAAGCAAGTGTCGATTCCGGGAACGAAAAATACAATCGAGATGCGCTTCCTGGATTCGTATAGATTTCTCTCTGCAAGTCTGGATGCTTTAGCGAACAAACTCACCGACGATCAATTTAAAATAACTAGAGCTAGTTTTCCCAACGTAGACATAGAACTCGTTAGACGTAAAGGGGTTTATCCTTACGAATATGTTAGTGATGGTTCTAAATTTAACGACGACGCTCTTCCACTTCCAAGAGAATTTTACAGCAGACTCAGAGAGAAAGGAATCACGGACGAAGAATACCAACACGCGCAACTCATGTGGGAGAAATTAGAATGTAGGACACTTGGAGACTACCACGACGCATACTTAAAATTAGACGTGACGATACTCGCGGATGTTTTTCAAGCGTTCAGGAAAACGGCAACGAATATTTACAAATTAGATCCAGCGTATTTCTACAGTCTACCGGGATTAGCGTGGTCGGCAATGTTATTCCAGACAAAGGTCAAGCTGGAACTGATATCGGACGTTGACATGTTGCTATTCATCGAAAAAGGGATACGAGGTGGAATGGTGCAATGCGTACAGAGACATGCAAAAGCTAATAACGTACACATGAAAGAAGATTACGATTCAAATCGAGCATCGAATTACATCTTCTACGCCGACGTTAATAATCTCTACGGACATGCCATGGTTCAGAAACTTCCTTACGGGGGATTCGAATGGTTAGATCCCACTTCGATAGATATTATTCATTTCGACGATAGCGAGTGTGGTTTCTTCGCAGAGGTAGATCTCCAATTCTCCGACCACCTGCACGACACGTTTTCGGATTTGCCTCCGACTCCCGAAATCAAATGTCCACCCGACTCGGTTCAAGACAAGCTTTTGTTAACATTGGACCCTAAACAGAGATACGTTGTCCACTACAAGAATCTCCGGTTTTTGATTGCGAAGGGTGTTCAGATAGTGAATGTTAGACGAATACTAAAGTTTAAACATTCCACGTGGTTAAGACCTTACATAGAAATTAACACACAACATAGAACAGCTGCCACTTCTGATTTAGACAAGGACTTCTTTAAATTAATGAACAATGCGGTGTACGGAAAGACCATGGAGAATGTTAGAAAGCACGTAGACGTGAAATTAATTTCCGATAAGAATAAATGTCGGAAGTGGATAGCCGATCCTAGATTCAAGTCGAGAAAAATTTACAACGAGAATTTGGCACTTTTCAATCTACATATAAAATTGATGAAATTCAGAAAACCAATTTACGTTGGCGCAACGGTTCTCGACTTGTCGAAACTTTACATGTTCGAATTTCATTATGACGTGATGAAACCCTTCTACAATGATAAAATATCACTTTTGTACACGGACACCGACAGCTTCATTTACAGCATACAAACACCTAACCTATACGAAGACATAAAAAATCCTTCCATGCTTGAGTATTTCGATACTTCTGCGTACCCTCAACCCAACAGATTTGGAATTCCATCCCTCAACAAAAAAGTCCTAGGTAAACTGAAAGATGAATGTAACGGTGATATTATTGTCGAGTTCGCGGGTTTGCGTTCGAAGATGTATGCCATAAAAACAGAGAGTAGCGTCACGAAGAAAGCAAAAGGTGTGGGCAAAAATACGGTGGAGAACAAACTCACCTTCCACGATTACATCGATTGCCTTTACTCACAATCGACGATACTAAGCATAGAACAAAAAATCCAGAGCGTCAACCATATCATCACAACAAACAAAATTAGAAAAGTAGCATTAGATCCGCATGACGACAAGAGGTGCGTTCTCGAGTGTGGTATTCACACATTGCCGTGGGGACATCGTCGTTTAGAAATAAATAAGAATTGCGCACAGTGCAAATAATTAACACTCACCACCACACACAACAATTTTCACTAACTCAAGAAAAAAAAACATTTTGTTACTGAGTAAAAAAAACACTTTGACTGTCATTACAAAATAAAACTTTGACCGTATCCTTAAATAACCAGCATGCCTATGAATTTGTTCGGTTTCAAAAACAGATCATTATGGAAACCATACCAGATCATGAAGTCTTACCTTCCGTGTTACCTAAACTCAACGGTCTGTTGATCATTCACCTCAACAGCATTTGGACGAAACTGAATGACGATGTGGGCAAGATGTTTTACGTTTTTAATAACAATTTACATTTCTACGAAATTCCGATCGACGGGAAACTTCAAATCACCGTGAATCCGGAAAACGCAGGCGAAATCAAAATTTCTACCGGCAAGAACATTTTTCGAATCAAGCACGACAAGATGCTTTCTAACATTACGTACGATGTGTCTGCAGGAGATTATTTTTACATAGAACTCCTCGGAGATTACGACAAACTTATTCCTCTTTTTGTAGAATTACGAATCGTCTATCCTATTATAAATAACCGTTAACCAAAAATGCCTAACGACATTTTCGGCAACACCAAGCGTGTAGACCACGCAGAAGAGATTCTCATGTTGGACATTCGAGTTAAGAAGTTGAGGGCCGATTTGATCGCTTTGCAGGAGACCTTAAACAAAAGTTTAGAGTCGGAAATCGCTACGCTCCAAACACAATGTCTCGACCCCATTCTGAAAATCGATTCCGAACTGAAAACGCTCATAAAAAATTATGTCGACGTACCTTCTTACGACAACGTTCAAAATATACAGTTGAGCATGGATTCGCTTCAAAATGATTTGGCCAAATTACAGCAATTTCAATCGAAAAATGAAGATTTGGAAAAATTGAAACTCGAAATCGAAGAACGAACTTCCGCAATAGAAAAGAATTTCTCTGAACTTCAAACCGTCGTGAACGATATTGATGCAGAACGCTTGCATGTCGTCGTTTCCAAATTACAAGAAGAATTCACCAGCACGTTGGAAGAAATTAAATCCAAGTTGCAGACTTTGGAAGATACCATGACGAACCTACCATCGTCGGACGAACTGCAGGTCATCGGTAAAAGCGTCGCGAACATAAAAATTCAATTGGAGGCCTATCGAGATTTCGAACACATTCAAACCACCATCGCTACGCTTCAGGCGTCCTTGGAATTGATCAACGAAGAAATTAAAAATATTCACGCTGAAGCGAGAGCGTTGACGAGCATTCAAGACACGTTGAGCACGGTTCAGCAGAAGATCGAATATTTAGAAAATTTGAACGTCGAAACGAATCTCGCTCATTTTCATCACGTACTCGACAACATACAGGGTGACTTGGAATCGTTACGGACGAGCGTGCCTTCGAGCGAAGATTTGGAAAAATTGAAAACGGCGGTGACGGCACTATCT
The DNA here is from genome assembly GCF_977018435.1 of Lepisma saccharinum. Taxonomy (NCBI): domain Eukaryota; kingdom Metazoa; phylum Arthropoda; class Insecta; order Zygentoma; family Lepismatidae; genus Lepisma; species Lepisma saccharinum. The sequence goes on from NC_139245.1 coordinate 19,581,138, forward strand.
GATTCGAGCGACATCAAAAGTTCTTTGAGCGATCTCGAGAGTAAAGTGGCCAATCTCCCCACCTCCAAAGAATTGCACGCTTTGAAAAGAAACATATCTCGAATGCTGAAACGACTAGAAACGGAAACGGCGAACGTGGAAGAGATTCGAGACGAAATTACTTCGTTGGTGTCGACGCTGCCCACTTCGCAGAGCGTCGCCGACCTTCACACGCAGTTTACAGAGATGCGAAGCATCGTGAACGATCTTACCGAGAAGAGCTCGAAATTGAATCAAGTCGAGAACCTTCAGAACATTGTCGTCAACATCAGAGATCAAGTCGGAGTGCTGGAATCCACGCAGGAATCGACGCTGGCCTCTTTCGGTGCCAAGTTGCAAGAACTCAACGAAAACTACAAGCAGTTGAACGTGGAAGTGAAAATCAAACCGTCGTTTTCTGCCGTAACGGATACCATAGTCGAGCATTTGCTGCCCATCGAAAATAAACTCGGACAAGTTCACAGCAATCTGCTCGGCGTCGACACTAAATTCGCTAAACTGCATTCTCTGCAAGCCATCGAAATCAACAGCGTACCCAATCAACAGAGAATCTCCACGTTCGTCGAAGGTAACAAACTGTACATGTTGCATCCTTATCATCCGTACTACAAGTTTCTCCTCGATGGCACGATTCAGATAAACGAATTTTCGTACTGGTCTCACGGTAGAAAAGCTAGCGTTCCCACCATGACTTTGATATCGAATCGTGGTGTCCAGAAAGCAGGAAACATTCCTCTGGCACGTTGGAACGAAACGCGCAACATATATGAAATACACGAAGACGAAGATCTCACCGTTTTCGACGTGAGTGCCGGCGATAAGCTGATCATTCAAAACACGAGCGAAGTGCCACCTTCTTTGAATCCCATCACGCTTGTGCTTCTCTTGAAACGAAATCTCTAAGAAAATGTCTAGGCAAGCCATCGTCGAAGAATTGCATAAACCTGCACGCCGCAACTACGAACGTTTGGCTGTGGTAACCAAGGGCATCGACGACCTCTGGCAAAGCGACCTCGTGGAGATGAGTAGCGGCAATTTGAAAAACGTACATAAATTGAACAAGGGCAACAAGTACCTCCTCACCGTCATAGACACGTTTTCGAAATTCGCATGGGCTCTACCTTTGAAAGCCAAAACAGGAACGTGCGTCACGGAAGCATTCAAATTAATTTTTCGCGAAAGCGGCGGCAGACGACCACGGTTTCTGCAAACGGACAACGGTAAAGAATTTTACAACGCCGTATTCCAAAAGTTTATTCAAAAACATGGCATTCGACATTATTCGACCTTCAGTCACATCAAAGCCAGCATCGTGGAAAGATTCAATCGAACCTTGAAAACACACATGTGGAAACGATTCACGCTTCGGGGAAATTACAAATGGGTCGACATCCTGCCGGAACTCGTCGACACCTATAATGATACAGTACACAGAACAATAGGCATGAAGCCAGCTGACGTTACCAAGTCCGACGAGCAGCGTTTAATTTCTACCGTTTACTGTCCAAAGTACACTCCCACGACAAAAAAAGCTAAATACAAAATTGGAGACCAGGTGAGGATCAGCAAATTCAAACGCACCTTCGAGAAGGGATTCACAAAAAATTGGAGCACGGAACTTTTTACGGTGGTTCGAGTTCTACCTGGAAACCGACACACGTATATAATAAAAGATAGTAGCGGCGAGATTTTGAAAGGAAGATTTTACGAAGAGGAACTCTCTAAAACAAAACACCCCGACACGTACCTCATCGAGAAAGTATTGCGTAGGAAAGGTGACAAACTGTTTGTCAAATGGCTGGGACTTCCGGAAAAGAGTTGGATCGACGTGGACGAAGTGATCTTGTGAGTACGTGGAACGTGGTGAAGCGTCTACCGGATCCGGAAAGTCAAACGAGAAAAAAAAAGAACGGCAAGTTGCTTCCCGACAGCATCCGCTGTCTGATCGTAGGTCCTTCGGGGTGTGGGAAAACGACACTGCTCGTGGACAATTTTCTCCTCGCACCGAATTGGTTAGATTGGAAGAACAGGCACCTGTACGTGTTCTCGAAAAGTTTGGAGCAATCCAAATACCAGCAACTGGTAAAACTGTACGATGGTCTGGACATTGCAACGTTTGCCTCGGAAATAAAACCACTCGACGATTGTCGTGAAAATTCAGTCGTTGTGTTCGACGACGCCATCCTGGAAAATCAAAATGAAATTCGCAACTTTTTCACGCAAGGTCGTCACAAAGGAATGGATTGTTTTTACCTAGCTCAAACGTTTTCCAAAATTCCAAAACAGTTAGTGCGCGACAACGCTAATTTCATATGTTTGTTTCGTCAAGATCACACCAACCTCAAGCACGCGTACGATGACTACGTAGGCGGAGACATGAACTACAATCAATTTTCGGAACGCTGCTGCTCTACTTGCTGGAACGGTGACGATTTCGGATTTGTGACGATCGACATGACGAGGAAACCCAACGACGGAAAATACAGAAACAAAATCAACGACTTTCTAAACGTTGCAACGTTGTGAGAAACGACGTATATAAATAACGTCATGACGAAACGAAAAATCGAAGACGAAAATCTCAAGCTTCGCGATTACCTCGCGAAACGCTTCAAAGGTTGGAAATCCGAGAATCGCGGATTCTACGAAGAGAAGAAACGTCAGGATCAACCCGTGATCGATGCCATCAGCGGTCTAGGTAAAGAAATTAAAAGTGTCACGGAACAAAATAAAAATTTGATCAACGAACTCGTACCGCTCGCAGCTAAAAGTTACGCCGTACCCACACCCATTTCGAGCATTCCTTCGACGCCGTTCGAACTGAAGGATGCACCGGCACGACGTCGAGCCATAGGCAGCACGTCTTCGGATAAAATCGAGTTGGGGCCTTTGGCACGAGACTACCTGAGCACGGGGAAATTCGACAAGGATGAAGTGTTCGGATTGTATCCCAGCATGGAAACCAGCGAAGGCGGCGGTGTGGTGTGGAAGATTGGGAAATCGAAGGTGACCTTCGAAGGCAACGACATTAAAGTCAATTTAGGCGACAAGGATAGTTGGAACAGGTATCCGGGTACGGTGGGACTGTGGGAACTCGTCGCCAAAAAGCAGCCGAAAGATTACACCGACGAAGATTACCAAAGTTACAAGGAAATTCTGATCATGACGGATGCCTTGTACCAGAACAACGACGCCTCGCAGAATAGGGTGAAATCGAGCAGCGGCGAGAAGTACAGGAATCTCATCAAACCGATTTGGAACCAGGTCAAAACAGGCAGCGGCGTCAAACGCTACAACACGTTATCCAAAGAATTCGTTTGGGTGGACGACGTTAGGAAACTCGTGGACCGATTGTTGGTGATAGCCGGCGAAGAGAATGCAGGCAACCGTAATTTCTACAACGAGAAGGTTGGCATCGTGGACATGATCAGCACGAAACTTTCCAACTTCATCGTGAACGACGACAAGGGCATAGGTTACCTGATCAAAATCATCAACACGCTGCCTCCGAAATTCTGGAACGTGGCCGAAGGAAAAGGACTCGTGAACGACATCATCAACAAGTTACCTTTCGAGATGCATTTACCTGGCTACCAGTACTGCGGACCGGGTACCAAACTCGAGAAAAGATTGGAGAGAGGAGACAAGGGTGTGAATCCGTTGGACGCGGCATGCAAAGATCACGACATCGCCTACAACACCACGCAGACGGATCTGGACGCACGTCACGAAGCAGACAGAAAGTTAGAGCACGCAGCTTTCGAAAGGTTCGTGAGCAGAGACGCATCGCTGGGTGAACGGGTCGCCGCACTGGGTACCACCATCGCCATGAACACAAAACAAAAATTGGGGTGGGGTATATAAATAACATACCGTAAAAAAAAAACTTGATATATAAATAACACACATCGTAAAAAAATAATCTTCGGTATATATAAATAACACACATCGTGAAAAAAAAAGCAATTAAATTTCTCTCTAACACTTTGAAATTTTTCTTTGATATGACGACTGAAAAAATGAGTGATCTCCAAGCATTAAAACAAATGCTAAATTTGTCAGTCGAGTATGTAAAAATTCAGGAATTGGAAGTCGACAAACCTTACACGATAACTTCCGGTTCAATCGTTTCTACCCAGTATGGTCCCAAGGTACGCCTGTTGCTCAACGCACAATACAGTCTATTTTTACCAGATCGATACGCTAACATGTTATCCGACGAGAAGCTATCTATTTTAATCGAGAACAAAACTCGAATCGTGTACAAGGGGACAAAGGAACTTCTTGGCAAGAAAACGAAGCACGTAATAGAATTTGTGTAACGACTGCGAGGCCTTGAAAATATATAAATAACATACCGTAAAAAAACTACACAAGAAAAAATCTCAGAATATATATATAAATAACATACCGTGAAAATAACACATAGAGCATCAACATGAAGCCCAAGGGTGTCGTGTACCAGATACCATACTCCAATCTTAAAAATCTAGGTGCCCTCGATGGGTTCCTCACCAAGAAACAACGCGAGAAGAAACGTTCTTGCTTGTCGAAAGGACACGGAATGAAATTGCTGCTCAGCACACCTCAATTGAAAAGATTGCAGCGTTCGCGGAAACAGCAAAAAATCGGAGGTTTCATATTCAGCATCCCAGCCATCCTGGCAGCATTGGGGGCCGTTGGAAGTTTGGCCGGCGGAAGTGCCGCCATCGCGAAAACCGTCATCGACTCGAAGAAGAACAAGGCCGAGTTGGAAGAACAGAAACGTCACAACCTGGCCATGGAGAAGAAAGGGGGGAAGGGCGTGATGAGAAAGTTTAAAAAAAAGAAACAGAAGCACTCACCAACCGAGACATTGAATCTCTGATCGGACCGTTACGAATCAAATACTTCAGAGGAGTTTTCATGTCCGACTCGTTACCTTCAACCGTGAAAAAAAAAGAATGCGGAGTAGTCAACTTGGACCGTCAAGAAAATCCAGGCACGCATTGGATATGTTACCACAAAAACGACAATGATAAAGCATTCGTTTTCGATTCTTTCGGAGGTGGTCCACCTACAAATTTAATTCATTATCTGAAAACAAGCAAAACCTCCATATACTACAACGACGAACGCATTCAAGATTTCGGAGACGTGAACTGCGGTCATCTCTGCCTCTCCGTGCTCGCGTTTCTCTCTAAAATAAATAACCCTACGATCGAGGATTTCCAGAAAGCATTGTGGAACCTCAAACAGCATCACTAGGATGGGCGTGTTCCATCTCACGAGCGAATCTTCAATCTTAAAACTCACGCTGCACGACGACATCGTCTATCCTAAATCCGTGGCTCTGCGTGCATTCTACAGCATGTACCTCATACCCAATGTTACGCAGCACAACAACAAAATTAGCATCGGAAGCGAACACATCGTCGTCACGCCAGGCCAATACAATCTTTCCACTTTGCAAGCTCAATTACCCAAAGGCACATACCTTTCTCAAAATTCGGTCACGCACAGAGTGGAAATCCTATCCGCGACGGAGACCGTGGACCTGGGCACCATGGGAGAACTTTTAGGTTTCGAGAACGACACCAAACTCGAAGCTGGCATCAAGCACGTAGCAACCAACATTCCTAAATTCTTGGCCATAGAGACTCTGAACGTACACTGCAACGTGGCGGAAGGCATGATCACGAAATCTTCGGACGGATTGTTAGGAAGTCACAAGCAGACGGGAATCATAGCCACTTTCAAACCAAGTTCCGAGTTCATGGAACCGATCATCTACACGCCCTCTTCGCCGATCTATTTTCCAGTATGTCGCAACCGCATAGACGACATAGAGTTGGTGGTGACGAACGAGAAAGAAGACGTGGTGGATTTCGCAGGTGCCACTACGACGGCCATCGTGGAGATCAACATATAATAAATAACCATACATGTAAAATGGAGCAAATCGAAAGTTACGAATTGCAATCTTTTCCTCCCAACCGTCGCACGTTCGCCAATCTCAACGAGGCAAACAGGGAGATCGAATACGACGTTGACGTAGGCGATGGCTTCATTCATCCTCACAGAGCGGACCTCTACCTTCAATTCGACGTGGTGAAGAAAGAAAGCGGAGACGCGTTTCCCGCAGCAGCAAACTTGATACTCGTGGACAACTTCGTGCCTCACCTGTTTTCGCAGGTGGAGGTGAGGAAACACAACACTGTCATCGACAGAATAGATTATCCAGGCATCACGTTGACGGCAGTGGGAACGTTGAAATTATCCAAAACGGACGCAGCGTACTACCAGGCCGGGGGATTCGAAGCCGGAACCAAAATATCGACGAAAAGTCACACGGTGCTCTTTCCCATGCGTCTGCTGCCAGGTTTCTTCTCGGATTACAAGGAGATCATGTGGAAGGGAGGACTGAGGATCACGTTTCGAAGAGCGGCCAACGACAACGACGCACTGATGCGATACGCTACTTTGGGTCCGGACGGCACCACGCCGATAGCCAACACTTTACCCGAAGCAGCGAAATGCGTCATCCGAAGCATGGAATTGAGAATGCCGGTGGTGGAATACGAAGCAAACTACGCCCTCAAGTACAAAGCGGAGATCTTGAAAAATCCGCAGGTGCCAATTCACTTTCACGGTTACCAGTGCGTGCAGAAAATGGCGTCGGGAAGTCACATGGAATTCGACGTGACGACGCAGTTCAACAACATACAGTTCGACATGCCAGATTTCGTCGTAGTGCTTTTTCAGACCGCGAGGGACAAGAATCAGGAAAAAGATTCTAGCAAGTTCGACGACTGCAAGATCAAGAACGTTTATCTGAAGAACGGTAGGAACGAAGTGTTCCCGCGCGAGAATTACAACCTCGACGTGACCAAAAACGATTACCTCAAACTTTACGAAGCTTACACGGCTTACAAACGCGTGACCGAGGGAAGCGTGGACATGTACTACACGCCCAGCGAATTCAAAGCACGGAGACCCATGACCGTCATCAACACATCTAAGAGAAGGCAGGTGGTGGTCAACGATCGCACCAACATCAAGGTCGTCTGCGAGTTCCACGACGCGCTGCCTGCCGATACTCTATGCAGCGTCATCCTGATTGCAGAGAAGTCCTTCGTCCACGACGTGAAGAACGAGAGGGTCACAGAACAGTTTTAAATTCATAAAAAATTGCCACATACTAAAAATCAACATCCAACACATTTTAGGTTATATAAAATTTGTGAAAACCTTATAATACTGAAATATTAAAACAAACAGAGTCCCCCTTGTAGGTTAGTTCGGTGAGTAAATAAAAAAATGATAGGTTAAGTTATATCACTTAGGATCGTAAAAAAAATTAAAAAATCGTAAAAAAAAAAGATAGGTTAAGTTGTATCACGTAAGATCGTGATATACCTACCAAGTACGAGTGGGGAAAAAATGAGTGCGGTGAAAATTTGTACTAAAACATCGCTAAACGCTATAACATCGACAAAAAATTGTCAAAATATCTCAAAAACTTATATTCGATTGATAAAAAAAAATACCTACAAAATATGATCCTCAAATAATGACGTTCAAACAGTGCATAAATAAAAAAAATGATAGGTTAAGTTATATCACTTAGGATCGTAAAAAAATTAAATAATCGTAAAAAAAGGATAGGTTAAGTTGTATCACGTAACATCATGATATACCTACCAAGTACGAGTGGGGAAAAAATGAGTATAGTGAAAATTTGTACTAAAACATCGCTAAACGCTAAAACATGGACAAAAAATTGTCAAAATATGTCAAAAAGTGATATTCGATTGATAAAAAAAGAGGATACCTACTAAGTACTATTTTGAAGCGCCCAATAAGCACTACTCGCTTCCACACCTCGGTACTGCACAGGTTCAGCTCGCAGCCGGTATCCAGTATGGCTTTAACAATCTGCTCTCCTACTTGAATTTCGACTTGTGGAGTCCGGGTTGGCCAAAGTTTTTTACTTTTGACTGTGTCATTTTCGATTTGTTCCTCATCTTCTGACAGGTCATTTATGAACCAACAGTCTCTAATTTCTATATCGGTCATTTTTTGTTTTTGTTTACTTAATAATCGGGGTGGCTCTAGTGCGGTATTTTCTTCAGTGTCTCCTTTGACATGAGCCGGACTGACAAAGGAGTCCGCTAGTTTCCCGTCGGGCCTTGAGTATCGGTTGTCTGCTCCAGAGATCGCCGTTCTTGACTCAGTCTACTTCGTCCGGGTTGGTAATCCGGGGAGAGTGGGTTCACGCTACGGCTAGTAGACGGTCTATTCCAGTCGGGTAAATTAGCACCAGTCTGCGGGGCCACCATTGTTCTAACTGCATTCATAGCACGATTCCTCTCATCTTGTCTTGTGTTGTTTTGATCCCGGCAGTGTTGCCATCTCGCGTTTTCTCCATCTCTATCCTCTCTGAAGTGTTGTTGTTGTGGGCGGTGATTGCTGTACTGGCCTCGCTGGGGATAAGCTTCTCTATGGTTCCTCCCAGAGTTCTGTCTCCGACTATAGTTTGTTGCCAAGTTTACTTTCGGGAATCCCCCTTGCCTTCCTTCATACTTTCTTCTGTGATTCTTGTTTTCCCAGGATGCTCGTTTTTCTTGCTCCAGCGCGTCCAAATCACAAAGAATCATCGACATCGTGTCCAGGTTGGAAAGTGCATCTCCGGTTAGCTGACGTTGCACATAATGCGGAAACATTGCGCGTATTGCGGCTAACATTTCAACTGGCTCAATTCCGGGCTTCAGGGCGTGGAAATCACTCACTCGCTGCCAAAAGAACTGTTTATAGGTGATTTTCTGGCTCTCATCAAACCTGCGATTTCTAAGCAAAGTGATTTTGCGTTCTACTAGCTGGCGACCTTGAAATTGTTGCAGAAATGCTTGTTCAAACTCTTCAAAGCTATTAAATAGTGGATTCCGCTGCTCTAGCCAGATCCTTGCACTCCCTTTGAGTAATTTTCGCATTAGCCTCAAGTAGTCTGGGCTATCGACTCCGTACAACAAACAATCTCTCTTGAAGTCCCCTATGAAGATTGACGGTAAAATCTCGTCGTGATCGGGGTTGTACGTTTGAAAATTATCTATGCCGACTTTTGAGAAGATTCCGCGAGTATTCGACTCCGGGTTGGAAACACTGCGTGTCTCCTGCTGGGCGAAAGCGTTCAAGCTCGGCGGACTCCCGCTCCGGCCGATGACGTCACGCGCTGCTTGGCGATCCAAGGAAGTTGGTGCTGATTGACAGGTCAGCTGGTTGGTCACGTCTGCTGCGACGAGCAAAGGAGTTGGGTTCGCATCACTGGACGTTGTCTCCAATCGGCGAATCTCTTCGTCCTCGTTTCTTCTCCGTTGCGTGATTTGGAAATCCTTCAATTCACGTGTCTCCGCTTCCAGTCGTTCTAATCGGCTGGTTATGCCCGTCTGATTCTCGGTCGTTCTTGCGTCCAGCGTTCCAATAGTTTCTTGAACCTGACGTAACTCTACACGCAGATCTTTCTCCATTGTGACTACATTAATGTTTGTCTCTTCATGTCTCCTTTCGCATTCCTTCTCTGACTGAAGTACTTTCTCCTTCATTTGGTCAATTTTGGAGAACAGTACTTGGAAACCGCGGTCCCATCTTTCTTCCCACTCTTTTCTTCTTCTTTCTTCCATTTCTTCCTTCTGTTTTCGGCGTTCATCCTTCCTTTCTTCCTGCTCTCTCCTTTCGGCAGCCTCTATCTTCCGCCTTTCTTCTTCTTCTCTCTTCCTCTTCTGATCTCTTTCTTCATCTCTGGCTTGGATATAGCTGATTAGCTGAGAGAACATGGCCTGCACGTCCATCTTCTCTGGAACTGGCAACCCTGTTACCGACTTATCTTTCCCTAGATCCTTATCAACGTTGCCGGCTGACGAAACGCCTGCATCTGTAGAATTCTCAGCCCCTGGGCGGTCCATGGTATTGTTCGTTAATCTCTGGCGGAGACGAGTAGTTCTTTGCATGCCAATCTTCTTCTTCTTCTTCTTCTTCTCGTGGCTGGCTATCGCCGAAGGAAAAAGATATCAAAATTATTTTCCTGGTTTCTGGTTTCAGATCCCGGGGATCGCACCCCTCACCTGCTTCCGTGTCATAACGCGTGTCCTTTTGTCCTTTATCGTCCGAAGTTAATAACGCCCATTGTTAATAAAATAATAAAATCCTCTAATAATTCTGCTATGGAAAAATGCTATAGCCGCGACAAAGTATTTCACTATTACACCATAAAAAACACACAAAATGGTTCTAGCTACACATCGATTGTATATTCAGTTAATTAAAATCACCGTACAAATTACACATTCTTACTTTAAATGAAAACGTCTTGATAGATTCTTATCAGGATTTTTAGTTACAGGTTGCAATTATTTAATTTACCAAAAAAAAAATCTTAGTTCCCCCTTAGCGCTAAATTCTGGTACCCTGTCGTAGACATTCGTAGGCTGAAAACTTCTCTTTAACAACAAGTATTAAATCCCTTGGGTAATAGACATAACTGATTGTTAACCATTACAATCAAACTTAATAAAATTCACATTGAGTAGATAAGCAACTAATTAGAATACTCGTGACCTCCAGGTTCCTTACTAGCCTGCCTGTAACATCGTTCTACGAGCCTAATTCCTATTTGCTTCCTATTTGCCTACTCTTCTATTTGCCTATTCGTCGATTATTCGGGCCTACTTTTTACACCCCTAAATGTCTATTCACATACTCGTTGATTATTCGGCGTACTTTTTTACTTGCCTACTTATTTAATTTGCCTACTCGTCGCTTGTTCGGGCAACTTATTATATGCCTACATATCTATTTGCCTACTCGTCGAATGTTCGGGCAACATTTTTACTTGCCTACTTTTTTGCCTACTCGTCCCTGTTCGGGCGCCATATTTTGTAACGGGCTGCTAATTTAATAAATAAACTAATTAACTCAACTAACTCAACTGAGCTGAGCTTAGCAACGCAACAACGAAGAATCTCTCGCCTCACCTGCTGGGCGAATTAAACATTACATGAAATATAATACGGTCAGGATAAGTGCCTAACAGTCGGAGTTACCGAGAATAAACCTAGGAGGATTTGATTTTAAATACCTGAAATGACGTTACATAATACTACGGTGTTTCTGAATATACACATATATTAAAGCACAGATAAAAACACAGTACATCTTGCCCTCTTTCACTCGATCTCACATTCATTCTCTCATTCCATGGCATATGGCGACAATATGACAATTACAAAGGTTAGATTATTTACTACTTTGACCATACTCTTGCTATGTCTTGGCTACCTTGCCTTTTACAATTTATCGTTTAGGATTTTAAGTATAAAGTGAATAATTGTTCCTTGTGCGAACTCCTTCTATCTTTTCTGAAGGTATAAATATATTCAATAAACTATTGTTTGCTGTTAACATAAACTCTCATCTTTAACATTGATTACTCCGCCGGAAAACAGATGTCTAGGGATGCCATAGCACTGATTTAAGTTAAGCAATGATTTGATTCACGCAGATTCGCGATAGATAGTCGTCATCTTTCTCACACACGCACATGGTTGGATCTTACCTTAGCTGCATTCCCTCTGACCTGGGTTGGGTGAAAGTGGTCCTATAGTTCTGGAAGACATCCCCACACTCCATCGTTGCACCTCGCGGTTATCCTGGTTGGCGAAAGTGGATCAGTCGGCAGCTCCATCTGGCCTCATCGGATCCTGGCTTCACTCGTTCACTGTCGACTCCATACGACAACTTGCGCAATAATAGGTCAGTTCTTCGCGGTCACTCGTAAGTACAGATACGTGACTTGGGCGATGAGACGAACGTACGCGATGAGCCATTCGCGGTTTCACATGGATATCAAATGTTATTAACTTTCACTACTTAGGACGTTGTTTCGGACGATTGACACGGGTGGACGTGTCTGGCGTTATTCTCACATAACGACACGTATGTGCACGGATGCGTTGACGGCGAGGGGGAGAAGGACCCCCTGGTTCTATTCTGCTCTACTCCATGGCTCTGAAACACTCACTCGAGGAAAAACAAATCCAGACCTCGAGTCTGCTTGCAACTCGCAGCTCGGTCGCGCGTAGCTCACACTCCGGTGGCGATTGTAGGCAAACTGTGTAAAACTGTTTCAAATCATCCCTTTTATTCCAGATTTGAACGTAGTGACGCGCTACCCTCTATGATCAGGTGCTTGTTTATTGTTTCTGGTGCTTTGACCGTTGTCCTCCTATCCTGGTCAATGCTCACTCCGGTCCTTAACCTTTGGTAGCAGCCCCTCGCGCAGAGATTAGGCTAACTCTTTCTCCATTGTAGTCAGTCACGAAAAGCAAGGACATCTCAGTAGGGTAGCTTCTCCCTTTCAATTCAGCGTTGAATCTTTAATAATTCATAACTCCCGTAGTTCTGTTCTGATTAGGCTCAAATCTTGGAATCAGTACTTTCATGATGTGGTCTTCCGCTGGTTGAAATCTCATCAAATTCGGTCCATTGGTTTAGAAGTTGCATTTTTCTTGTTATTCCCATAAGAATGCATGTAAATCCGAATTCGGGCGAAAAACGGTGGTTGAGCAAGCTAGTGTTGGCTAAGGCAGTTCGCTAGACACCTGTATTCGCGACGGATATTAATATTACCAATTGCAATTAATTCCTACTAACGGGCAATTAGATTAATTACTTGTCACTCAATATTTGACCGTTATAATATTTCAGCACCATAAAAAGCTGTGATGAAATATAGAAGTCATTTTCATACTCTTTATTAACCATCACTGCTCTATATGCTTGCATACAGTTGAATGCAAATTTCATTATGGAAGCTGAAAGTCGTTTCCAATTTTATTATTAAAAATTTAATAAAACTGGCCCCCGCAGAATATTTACCAGCCGGTAAACAGTTATATCCTTAAATGTGACATCAGAAGATTGCTACTTTGATTATTTCTGCCGTACATCAGAAAAAAAAGAATGTTTTAGAGGAGAGAGAAAACAGGACAGAGAAGAAACGATAGGGAATGAGAGAAGGGATACATAGAGAGAAATGGGAGAGAAATAAAGAAGTGTGACAGGTAGAGAGAAAGAAATGTAAATAAAGCAACGATAGAGAGATGGAAAAGAAGAGAAAGAAAAAGAATCAAAGAAATGAGACAAAAAATAAATATAAAATGAAGCGAGAGAAAGAGAGAGAGAGAGAATAGGAAATGAAAGAGAAACAAAAGAAGGAAGAGAGAGAAATATAAACGAAGAGACGAGACGGAGAAAGCAATTGAAATAAATATAGAAGAGAGAGTCAGATAGAGACTTAGACATAGAAACAGGGGGAGGGAATTAAGAGGAAAACGGGACAGAAAATATGAAAATAGAGAAACAGGTATGATCAAGAAGATAGGAGATAAGAATCAATGCCGAGATCAAGAAAAAGAGAAAGGAAAGCTACAAAGTGTAAACAAGAAGAAAACCAGAATAGAAATGTAAATTTAAAAAGAATGGAAAGATGTAAACTTGTGTTTCTTTGTTTTTCAAGGAGAGGATGTAATGTTACAGTTCCTTGACTTTCCATATTGGTGCCCAAGTAAAGAACATGCATGGTTAGTATTGTACATGTGACTAGTTTTTACGATCTTCAAAGGATAAATTCAGAAACCAGACCACAATTTATTTTAAATTACTTACTGTTTTTCTTATCTTCAAGTTTCTGGCTAGATAATGTTTAAGTGCCTCGACGTCACACCATGGAGGGTTGACAAAAACAGACTAAAAAAGGATGGAGCGGGGGGTGGGAGACTGTTACCCTTCTCCGCGGCAGCTGACTCAGATCATCAGAGGGTAGCGATGGGGACATAAAACGAGAAGATTTTGCTCTCCCCTAACCGAGAGTGGAGAAAGAAGCCTGGGTGGCTCCGACTGATGACGTCAAATTTTTGTCCTATCAGCCGAGTCGCAGATAGAGGGAGTTCAGTTGTGCCTCGGGGTTGGAAAACAGACACGCGAAGGAAAACATCAGGGGGGAGCTCAGCACCACCGTGGCGAGGGTGGTTTCTTTTGAAGAGGGTGAAATGGCTGAAGGAGCAAAGATCGTAATGCGAAACCTCTCCCGCTTGCCCTGTCCGAAGGGTGAACAAACACGCTTGGAATTGCGTCTTGCAATTTCCTAAAGAAAAATGTGTTAATGCCATTACTCGTCACGTGCATGACTAGAATAAAAAAAAACTGTTTTCTCCGTCCCTTGATAGCATTCACGAGTCTCGTCACCGAAGTTTCAAGGTTCGAGTCCTGGCCTGGTTAAAGATGTTTCTTTCTGAGTTTCGTCACCTTCATCAAATTGACATTCTCAGCCAAGACGAAGATGGAGGGACAACGTTGAGATGGACTTAAAGGAAATCGGTAGGGATGGAAAAGAATATATAGATCTTGCTCAAGATAGGGACAGATGGAAGGCCTGTGTTGCTGCTGCCCGGAACCTTCGGGTTTAAGAAGGCTATGAGTTAGTTAGTTAGTCTCTTCTATACATTCTATACGCCTGTCCATTCTCCTTACTCATCGTTATGTAGCGAAAATGCGGTTGGAGTACATCGTATAGATTCTGTTTATTGGATCTAAATCCTCATGAATTCTTGAATATTCTACTTTCAAGATATTATCGATAATTGTACATTAGTGCTTCCAGATATTTCGAAAAATTTCAGCATCATAAAGAAAACAACAGCGTAGGAATAGTTAGAGATTTTGGTCATACCCTTAACCATCGTCGGGGTTAACCAAAGTGGCAGAAAAGCGGCGTGAAATAACACATATGAATCCTTGATGACATTGAACGTTGGTATTTCTTCATGCATAGTATCCACAACAGAATATACCTGCTATCTTCTCATCTCTACCTCGGCAATCCACAGGAGATTTCTCCCCCTCAATGGTGTTTTAATCCCCCCCGCAAAACATATAAAGGATATGTATTTACATACATGCCATGACCTTACCAGAGGCAATGTTACATTGAGCTCAATTTATAAAAATGCATAAATTCAAATAAGATAATTTATTTTCAAGGTTAAGCTTATTTGTCAACATCAATTAAGTTACAAATATAAACCCTTGTGAACAATCACGAAAGATCAGCACATGGATAAATAGATTCTCTGATATATTAGATCACTGCATCAATTAATATTTAATTAATTAATTTGTTAATGGAACGAATTAATTAGCTCTACAGCGACGCCTTGTCACCAATCACATATCACTTTTTTAACTGGTTCATCTCTACAATTAGGCAATAAATTATTGTAATAATGAATTACATACCAAAAGGAGAATTTGCTGTATTATACGGAATATCGATGTAACGTGGGTTAAGAATTCCCTTCCCTAATTGTAATTCAACACACACTAGATAAATACGCAAGATGGAAGTAGTAAGTCAAAGAGAAACTAAAGATTTTAGAAAATACAACAGGTGTTCTAAAGCTAGGCATAGATGGCATAGAAGTCCACAAAGTATAAAAAGATATAAACGAAACAATTATATTGATTATGTGAAATATGTAATTCAAGATTTCAATTACATCAATTGTGGTTAGTTAGTTAATAAAGCATTAGTTTCATAGCTGATGGTGTTATCCTCAGGACTTTTAATTAAACCTGAAGTATTATGCCAACAGAATTCAGTTTCATTTGTTCCGAGTAACACCTTCGAAACACGCCAAGCTAGTCTATACACAGATAACGTTGGCTATACGTATATGGTCAAAAAAGAAGGTCTGCGGATTAAATCGGTAGTGTGTGCCGCTTTACCTTGCTATCCCTATGTGTTATAATCCTCTACGTCTCTTGTTTCCCCTTTAATACTAAAGAAGTGAGACGAGGATTGTCTTATCGGCGCAGTGGAACGTAAATGATCATATATTAGGTACTTAAATTATTCAATTTAAACTCAATATTCTTTAACACATAATCTTTATTACAAATAATATTATTACTTATACTTTCCAAATTTAGTTAACTCAACAGAAATTTCTATGGATTATCTCCCAGTTAAAATAGTACAGTTCGTCCCATTTGATTGTCACCAGTCAGTAAGTAACGGCTACACGAGTCAGAGCCAACCGCAGTCCCGCCCAAAACCCCCACAGCCAACATGACCCGGAGCAATCCACCTAAATAATTAAAAAAACAAAAAAACTAATTCCTTTTCTTGCTCTTTTAAGAACTCAAAATAACTCCCTTAACTTTAAGTAAATTACACCCGGCCATGCAGGCCCCAAAAGGGTGATAGACGGTAATGCAGTATACTCAGCCTGTCCAGCCTGTGTCCAGTTCGTCCAAATTCTCTCTCAGTCGGCAAGGATCTGCCACGCTAGACCTCTCGCTCGCCCAGCGCAGAAGCCCAGCCAATGGCATAACCTTCCTGAGTCACCTGTCTATTGAGTCTCAATACGTCATTCATGAGTAATATTACACTATGGGCTTACAGTGTCTATAGTCCCTCCAGAAAGTAAGAGAACAGCGCCCAAGGGATTAAATGCGCTGACAATACGTCATCCAATACAAATCCAGTTGGCCCTCAAAAATATGATGCTGCACGTCGAAATCTAAATTCCTACTAATCATAGGAAATAACCATTTTTAGATTAAAGTTAAGTGCCTAAGAATACTAATCATAGGGAATAATAATTTTCTCCTATCATTCTCAATAGCTTCTGCAATCGATCGTAATTGGCCGGTTTTGATATTACAATGGAGGAAATACACTGCAGAAATTGTACGTACAAATACCAAATCGGCTGACAAAAATGTTATTGAAGCCAACAGATTACTCACTACCAATCCACTCCATTTCATGTAAAAATTGAAACAATTGACAGTCATCATTCGAAACAATCAGCCACATAGGCGCGTGTTGCGAAATGGACTCTCGCGTTACAAATCCAACGCCAAAGAGTAAAAAAACTGAATAATTGATCATGGAGGAACAAAGAGGCTAGCCCATCCGAGAGAAAGTGCCGATGAGCCCATTGTCAGCAGGCAGCGTACAGGAAACAGCGGATCCAACTGGATTCAAATTGCCAATAAAGTGGAAACAAAGCGGGGCGTAAGCTCCTCAGTACTTGTTTAAATCCTGCAGATTATGTGTTCTCTGCTCTGTCTGAAGGCCACATTGTTTGTTTCGTAGATCCGTAGTCCAAATCGCACAGCTTCCAATTATAGCTCCAGATCATTCGGGATCGGTTTTCTACACGACGGAGCAAAAATTGTTTAGCGTGTCTGTTTCCTTGTAGAAGCACTATTGAGCTTACACTGTGGAACGCATGTTCAAATAATACAATTTTCTTCCTCGCCCTCTCCCTGTCTCCAGTTGAAGGAATCTTGGGTGAACGTATGATAGCGCCAAGATGATCAGATGGGTTAGTACTAACTAATGACGTAGAATCTAAAAGAGAACTCCACAATCGTGCCATTTGAATTGAAACGAAAGAGATGTGGTCGACAGTGACGGGCAGAGTTGGCTAATCAGTTGTAAGTCGTTGACGTAATATTAGTCGAACCATGGCGGAGTGGTTATCACAACGTGCTACGACGCCAGGGAAACTCGGGTTCGAATCCCGGACTGGGCATGGGTGTTATTTGTGAGTGTCCCTCCGCCAATTGTATCGTCCCATCACTCATGCTCATCTTCGCGATTAGCCAAAAATGACCGAAAAGCGCAGTAAAATAAACCGAATGAATCAATAATATTAGTCGAAGCAATCGTTCAACTAATATTAGTCGAGAATTGGTTTGAGTAATATTAGTCGAAGTAGTCGTTGGACAAATATTAGTCGAAGTAGTCGTTGGACTAATATTAGTCGAAGTAGTCGTTGGACTAATATTAGTCGAAGTAGTCGTTGGACTAATATTAGTCGAAGTAGTCGTTGGACAAATATTAGTCGAAGTAGTCGTTGGACTAATATTAGTCGAAGTAGTCGTTGGACAAATATTAGTCGAAGTAGTCGTTGGACTAATATTAGTCGAAGTAGTCGTTGGACAAATATTAGTCGAAGTAGTCGTTGGACAAATATTAGTCGATGTAGTCGTTGGACAAATATTAGTCGAAGTAGTCGTTGGACTAATATTAGTCGAAGTAGTCGTTGGACTAATATTAGTCGAAGTAGTCGTTGGACTAATATTAGTCGAAGTAGTCGTTGGACTAATATTAGTCGAAGTAGTCGTTGGACTAATATTAGTCGAAGTAGTCGTTGGACTAATATTAGTCGAAGTAGTCGTTGGACAAATATTAGTCGAAGTAGTCGTTGGACAAATATTAGTCGAAGTAGTCGTTGGACTAATATTAGTCGAAGTAGTCGTTGGACTAATATTAGTCGAAGTAGTCGTTGGACTAATATTAGTCGAAGTAGTCGTTGGACAAATATTAGTCGAAGTAGTCGTTGGACAAATATTAGTCGAAGTAGTCGTTGGACTAATATTAGTCGAAGTAGTCGTTGGACAAATATTAGTCGAAGTAGTCGTTGGACAAATATTAGTCGAAGTAGTCGTTGGACTAATATTAGTCGAAGTAGTCGTTGGACTAATATTAGTCGAAGTAGTCGTTGGACTAATATTAGTCGAAGTAGTCGTTGGACTAATATTAGTCGAAGTAGTCGTTGGACTAATATTAGTCGAAGTAGTCGTTGGACTAATATTAGTCGAAGTAGTCGTTGGACTAATATTAGTCGAAGTAGTCGTTGGACAAATATTAGTCGAAGTAGTCGTTGGACAAATATTAGTCGAAGTAGTCGTTGGACAAATATTAGTCGAAGTAGTCGTTGGACAAATATTAGTCGAAGTAGTCGTTGGACTTATATTAGTCGAAGTAGTCGTTGGACTAATATTAGTCGAAGTAGTCGTTGGACTAATATTAGTCGAAGTAGTCGTTGGACTAATATTAGTCGAAATAGTCGTATACCTAATAACAGTCGACCTCCCCGATGGCAGAGTGTTAATGTCGTCACCTTGTAATAAAGGAGTGCCGGGTTCGATACCCAGTGGTATCGGATCCCATTTGAAACTAGGGCTTGTCCCGATTAGTCTGTCTGTGGATAAAGTAAGGTTAAAACACAAACAAAAAAAATAATATTATATTAAACTTTTTCAGTCGACTAATTTTCATTCGCCGGTCATTTTAATAATCGACAAATTGACTAATGCTGATCACTAATGGCAACTCTCCTTCTACGAGTAGTGCCTGCCAATCTTATGCTGGTTTATTGCAGTTGGCGACGTGGTGATGTTGCACAATCTGGAGAGATGAATTCTCTAAGTGGCGGAATAAGAAGAAAAAGAAAATTTAAGCGATAAACTCAGTTTAGACAACATCCCTCCTCTTGTGAGGAGAGTTAGTTTCTTTCATGCCAGCCGAAATCAAAATAACAATCGTCGGAATGACACGTCACGCTAATTTCTCCGAAAATTTATTCCGGCAGCCGCACTCGACACATCTTCACTCAACAGTGTCTCTCTCCAGATTGAGCTTTGCGATGCAGCACTAGCTGCCTTCAAAGAACACGTGTTGCCAGGCACAACTCGCTGAAGCAGGGTTGCAATGCACCTTTCTTTTAACTATGGTAACTCGATGATTCCGGGAAATTTCTGAATCAACTTTGTATAACTTAAACGGCTTTAAATGTAAATTAGAACAATTGAGTGTTGCGTTTTGAATTCCAAATTTGAATCAACCAATGCCAAACACTCTTCCATGCATTGCAGCCTTGGAGTTAATACAAATATAGCAGTTTAAGGACTACTGAACTGATAGCAACGACGTCCTCTGGAGTATGTAGGTTCTCTGTTCCCCTCCTGGAACATGTGTAATACGTTCGCCTCATACAGCCATCATCTTCACGCAGAGATAATTTAAATTCACTTGAAAGATTAATGTTAAAATCTAACTTTCAGGATACAGATAAGAGAAAGTACTTTTCTCCACGACAGGTGGCACTTCTTATAAACTGCATTATATGTCGTGTGAAAATAGCAGAAGTTCTTCAGTTTAAATAATCTACCGAGAGATTTAACTATAAATTACTTTATTTCTTATTTTTACACTGGGTTTTGAGACCTATTTCAGTATGACACTTCACAGGGAAATTATTACAGTTCTTTATACATATTTTCTAATAGAAATGTTAACTATCATGTATGGATTTGCAAATAATCTAGCCAAAGAATAGATCATTTATTGAACTGGACCGCCTAGCTATTTGCCTATTTCGGTGTTTAAATTAATCAAAGGGTTAAATTAATCAAAATATTAAATGGATATCCCATGTCTCATTATCACCCATGGTCTTGCTAGGTACCTGGTCTAGCTCATATGAGAAGACTTCTCAAAGAAAGGTTAAGATTAGTAAAAAATAATTTCTGCTAATTCCATTTTTCGAGGCGAAGTTTTCAAATCGTGCAAAATTTATCAAAATTATTTGTACTTATCTATGACTTGCCCTTCGCTAGAAATAGGGTCCGTTAAGTGATGATAACGATACTCTCATATGTTGAGGGAAGTGAGGTATGTTTACTTTTAGTTCTTATTGAAACTTTATGAATATATTACAAGAAATGATCTAATTTTGAATCGTTCATAAGCTTTTAAAACGGTAACCGTCTTTAAAACAATTTTCAAACTTCCTATTATAAGCATATCCTAACAATGCCGGGGAATTAACAATTGTACAAAAACGCCTACTGTTATCAAAGGAGGGAGGAGAAGAGAGAAGGGGGATATTGTGCTGCAAAGTACGGGTTCAAATCCACGTAAGGCTCGTTTCTTTGTGATTTGACTTTCAATTGTTATTCACTCTAATCGTCTTAATTAACCTAAAGGTAGAAAAGTGACGTCTTCAATATTTTTAGAGGTAATGGATAGAGAGAGTGAGTACCTGTCCATTCCCAAACCTCCAAGTTAGATTTTCACATAAAGCTCGCGTGTTCGCATTTCCCGTTCTATCCTTAAAGTTATGCTACTTACACTAAGCCGGAGATAATTTGGTTGCATAACAGACAGGCGAAGTGGGGTAACGAAGAGCTTGCCGTTCTTTTGAATGTTGACCTAGCGCAGGTCAAGGATTGTTTTCAAATTCGACAAAGCTCAAGTGCACCTTGGACCTAATTCCGAATGTATAAGGGAGAGTTTCGTGTATAACAGGTATCTACTTTGTTTCGTCGTCGATGTTTACAGAAAGGGATCGTCAATTTGTAGGATATCATAGAAGATGGATTTTCCTGGATGTTGATAACAGGGATGTGCTTCTCGGATATAGTAAATACATTTACCAGCGGAAGCATTTTGAGGAAATAGGAGGGGATGTTTTCCTTCGCATTATTACTATATTGAATTAAATACTGTATTGAAAGGCTTTTATATTTAATTTTTAATCCACAATTGACACTTTCTTCTTTGTCCTTGGGGAAGCAAGAGTTCTGGGAGTGAATCACGTGCCACCTTTGTATTTAACACTCGTCTCTTTCGTGTTTTCCATCATGCAGTAGCCTCCCCGAGTGGTAGTAGTGGTAGCGTCCTAGCCTTGTAATGAAGGGGTCCCGGGTTTGATACCCGGTGGAGGCACACAGTGGTTCGGATCCAACTTTAAATTGTAGGTACAGTCCACATTATCCTTACTGTGCATAAAATTGACTTAAAACGTTAACTCGACCAATCTATCATGCACTACTAGCTTGCCTAATTTCCATAGTACAGTGAGATTAAAATCTCTGTCTTTTCGTCCGTTCAATAACCAACAGATCCATTTTCAAACATGTCATTGAATATCAAACATACACTAGTACATACGAGGGCGATTCAATAATTATTGTCCCCGGCATACTTAAAGTATATGAATTGAAATGAATGATGGGGATATTGTAGCCTAATGTCTTAGATGCCTATATGCAAAATTTCAGAACCGTAGGTGCTATAGTAAATTTGTTTTTCTTGTATTAGGTGTGAGAGGTGGCACTTAGTTTGAAAAATGGAGAAAACCGAACAACGAGCTGTCATCAAGTACCTCCAGAAAAAGGGGCTAAGCCCAAAGGAGATTCATGAGGACATGGTCAGTGTGTTGGGTGATGGGGCTCCTACCTACCAGGTGGTAAAAAACTGGTGCCGCGATTTCCGTTGCGGCAGGGAAAGCTGTCAACAGGCCCCAGGTGCTGGTCCTCCAACAACAGCATCCATCCCAGAAAACATTGATGCTGTGCATGACATGATTATGGCTGACAGAAGAATTACGGTGCAACAGTTAGCAGACATCATGCACATCTCTGTAGGCTCAGTGGAAACCATTGTGCATGAACACTTGGGATTCAGAAAAGTGTCAGCGCGATGGGTCCCCAAAATGTTATCCCGTGAACAACAGAAAGACAGAGTTCAATGTTCAAGGGCTGGTTTGGAGCTGATGGGGGCAGACCTGAAGCAGTTCTGTGATAGATTTGTGACATGGCTCCACCACTATGATCCCTAGTCCAAACGACAGAGTATGGAGTGGCGGCACAGCAATTCACCTCCCCCCCCCCCGCAAATTCAGGCTGCAAGCATCAGCACGCAAGGCTAAGGCCACAATTTTTTGGGATGCGAAGGGTGTGCTCCTTATTGACTACCTGGTGGGACACACTGTTACTGGGGACTATTATGCAGCCCTAATCCCTAAGTTACGCGAAGCAATCAAGGAGAAACGGCGTGGGATGTTGCGGCGAAAAGTGCTGTTTCACCACGATAATGCTCCAGCACACAGAAGCCATGTTACTGGTGCCGCAATCCATGCTGCTGGTTTCCATGTGTTGGAACACCCTCCCTACTCATCCGACCTCGCCCCTAGTGACTTTGATTTGTCCCCGAAGTTGAAGGAGCACCTCAAGGGGACGCATTTTCCCTCAAATGCTGCTGTTATGGACGCTGCGGAAGAATGGCTCACGGCTCAGCCACAGACATTCTTTGAAGCTGGCATAGTGGCTTTACAGCATAGGTGGAAGAAGTGCATTACTGTGAAGGGGGACTTTGTGGAAAAATAATACAGCTTATATGTCAGGGACAATAATTATTGAACCACCCTCGTATGGTGTCCAAAGCCGTTATTACAGTATAGTTAATGGGTTACACTTCAAAATGTACAAATAAGTAAGTGCAATGCGCACCAATTTCAAGATGTCTCCAGAACTCGTTCCATGTTGATTGCCGTGTTTCTGATAACTTCGTCACAAATAAGAAAAAGTGCAGTAGGTGCAGTCAGATATTAAATACAGTACATCTTGTAAGTCACCACATGAATAGAATAACGGACATAAACTTTAAAACTGACATTTCTACGTTAATCTCGACAATGATAGGAGATGAATACGGCTCGGAAGCCTACCTAAAAATCTGAAAAATGATCTATAAAATAACGTTAAAATTATTAAAAAATTACTTAAAAGTTACTTTAGATATTGAAACGTTAGCTTGAGTTTTTCAAAAATAAGAACTGCCGAAAGGTCGTGAATAATTCATGCAACGAGATGTTTAATGAATTTTAACTGTATGTTGTATTCAAGGCCAGACTGACACAACGTGACATAGTGCAAAATCTCGGTGCACTCTCACACCCTGTCTCCGGTAAGACGCCGTAATAGATACACGGTACACCCTTGAAACAAGATCAGCTTCGTTCATACCATTATCTCTAAAATATGTAAGTTTTAGACGCTCTTTCCTTTCCACTAATCTGATCTTGATTGGGAATAACATTGTACTTTTTTGCTCACAGATGGCAATATAATATCAATAAACTATGTTGATTTCATAAATTAAGTAAAGCTAGAAAGTTGGCCATTAGATTAGTGCACGATAATTCAACCTCAAATTATGTGAGAAAAATGCTCCATTGCTTTGATAATAATAGTAGTAACTTCATCTTCTTCTTTTTTTGGCTCACACCGCGTTTGTGATTTCTAGCCAAATTTGCTGAGTTCAGGTATTATTACTATTATATATGATCCAAACTGTTGTTGAATATCGTTCACTTTCTTCGCATCGTTAATGACTTATTGAATGTTGTAGTCTATTCTGTTCTTATGGTATAACGGTCTTTCGAGGTCTTATTGATTTAAATTGTAGTGCGGATCATCATGGTTGTTTAGATTGTAAACCTATGTTTTCTAGCGAAACTATAAAGAATCCAAATAACTGCGGTGCGAGGTTCAGATATTAGTGTAGATAAGGATATCGGAAATGGTACCTGTGTATGTAAGTTTTTATATATAGAGTCTCGGTGTTGTTGTGTTAAGGGGTATACAAGACATAAATGATTAAGTGTTTGATTATCTTCTCCGCATTGGCAGGAAGTTGATGGCACAATCTTTAAACGAGCCAAATGTTGATTTACTAATACGTGGCCTGTACTCATTCCTAATATAGAAACAATCACTGCCCAAGGTAAATTCATGTTTTGGTACCAAGATCTAAGATTTCTGACTTGAGCATGCCACTTACAGGATGTGGTATTTTGTAACTCTATTTTGCACCACTCCTCCCACTGTTTTTGTAACTTATATTTTACTCTGGGTAAGAGATCTGTATAAGGTAATCGAAGAGGTGTTACATAGTCCTGGGTTAAGTTAGTAACTTCCAGTTTAAATTTAATTTTAATTCTTCTATATGAACATTGTTTTTACGAATGCATACATAAAAGATCTGATGTAGAAACTGTAGTAAGCAGGTTTTTCGGATAGTACTATTGGGTACTCTTTTACTGTCTCATTCTTTTTCAAAGAGATAGCTGGGCACCTGGGATTGCTTAGAGCTATCGGGTAATAATATAAGGGAACTATCTAAGCCAGTACTTCCCAAAGTCCCAATGTTTTCACTCAAATGATATAATTGTTCCAGATATATGCTTATTTAGTACTTTTTATACATAAAATGTTTCTGAATTTGAAATACATGTTTATCTTTTAACTTAAGGCAAGCAACCTAACCATGCTAACTGAGCGTTGCAAGTGCTAAATGGGCCTACATTTCGACTTGGGCGCCACGGAAAAATTTTGAAACATTAAGGGCGCCGTGAAAAGATAAAGTTTGGGAACCCCTGATTTGTATCTTCCGTGTGCGTATTTTTAACGTAGCTTAGTTTACTTCAGTGCAAACTATAATGTAATGTAGCCCTGACATTCCGACTAATTTTATTTTGCAGTGCGTGGGGTGTTTTAGTCAAGGCGTCGTATAAATGAAATTCTATCATTTCATTGTGGTTCCCAATCCAGCTATAGTTCTTGTACATTAAGGTTTTGTACATCCTCACTGACTCACTCTCCCCCCTCTCTCTACCCCTCCACCCCCCTCTCTCTCTTCCTTTTGCACTTGAGACGATATAAGAAATTAATTTTCCGTTGTTCAATTTCGAGAGAAGCAAATACGAATAATGAACACGAAACGACCACGAACAAGCAAACTGCAGCTAAGAAACCTACCAATGAATATAACGCAATGAACACTGAAACAACTGCCAAAAAGCGAAAACTCCAAACATTGCAACATAAACACAACGGTTTGATGTTTATAACTGAAGTAAACGGACTACTATTTTGTTTAGCAACACCTTCGAGACGCAGAAGAAAGATGACTTTTCATCAATTTCCGAACCATGATAAGGCGAAAACCTGAATTCCAACTCGTGATCTCTGGTTACGTAACGCTCTTTCGAAACAACTACTTCACTTGCTCGACAAAGCTTACACAACACCACAAAAGCAGTTTGAACCGATATATCTCTGCAGTAGCTTTCGTGAAAATTGCAGTTGAAATGTCTGACATTTTCCTCCACATATAAACTCATATTAAGTTGCACGCTGCTTCTCTACTATTACCTAAATTCCAGCGAGATTACGAGCCTTGGGTTTGAAGAGCGTTCGTTTGCCTCCGCTCTCGAGAAAAGTTTAGCTGAGCGAAAGATGCGGGCTCCCATGAGAACAACCTTTATAGAGAGAGCAGTTGGACTGAAGATGCGAAATACTTTTCAAATCTCGCTTTCCTCCCAAGAACAGTAGAGATCATTATCCACTTCAATATGCAGAATAAAACATACAATTATAGTTGTAATCGCGACAGATCAAACTTACTGTGGTGTTGCTTCCATTCCTTCTGTGTTTCATGTAATTTCTAATTTGTATTTTTTCTCGGAGCATTAAAAAATGGCATTGCAAAAGTTGAATGGTAAAGTCTGGACTATGTATTTGTATTTGCCTGATCGGTTTATTTACAAATCGAATCATCTATGTAAGCAGCTCCCTCCCCCCCCTCTCTCTCTCTCTCTCTCTCTCTCTGTTAGTGTGTGTGCACTCGTTCGTATGTGTACGTGGTGTGGTGCATTCATTAATTATCTGTGTCTATGTAGAATATATATCGCAGTATAACATCTATCAGCAACTTTCCATTAATACCTTAGCAGTATTATTGTTTTGTTTTTGCTAAAGGCATAAATCCATACAGGATGATGATAAAGTGAACACGATTATCTCGCACCAACGCTCATCTAGATTAGAATCCGCAAACTTCTCGCTAAACTGGGATCAAGTTATTAATTTCTGTCCTTCACAAACTTGAATTGATCAGGAGATGTGTTCCATTTCTTTCGCATCCTTTATTCATCTACAGCCTCCAGCATCAACTTGAGCAGGGAGTGGATAATTTAATCTAGAAATAAATCACCACAGACTCAACACCACGGTACAGACTACTCTTTTTTAAAGAACATAATTTTCTTCTTCTACCCAGAATTCAACAGATTTGCATCCCTTGCAATCGCACCCCCTTCCAACCTCTTCGATCGCTCTCGAGGTCTCTCGTTCCCCAACGGCAGGGAAAAAAACTTCTGCCGTGGAAAGAATAAGCCCGGGCGGCAAGCTCTGTTGAATTACAAGTGGGATTTGTCAATAACAGTCGCGGCCTATTTCATCTCGCTTTTTTTCCACTCTCGATTTCTTTTGCTTCTGGCTGTTCCGTAATTGCATTGACCTAACCTCTGGCATGCGGGTTTTTTTCTCCAATCTTTCCAGGGATACCCAAACCTCGCTCAGCAGAGATTTGTTAAGAGCATATACGATGTAACAGTCTGTTGATGTAGCAGAAAAAATAGGAGCCTCTCTGATGGCGTAATGGTAATGTCGTCGCCTTCTAATCAAGGGGTCCAGGGTTCGATCCTCGCAGGAGGTACCTTGTGGTTCGTATCCCACTTTAAACTGTAGGTCCAGTCCCGATTAGCCTCTCTGTGCATAAGGTGGCCTTAAAAGAATACATCAAGCGGAAAATATATAGGTGTGACATCTTGGCGAAAAGTCAATGTTGAAGTTCACTGTATGTATGTTCTGTATTACGGGAATCTTAGAGTGGGATATTCAATAATTGTCCCTCCACAAAGAATCGAAGCCAGACTTCACACATTTCCCATCTATACAAAACTTGACTTTTACGATATTGTTTGGATTGAAGAGGAGAATCAGGGAATCTACCTCTTTCTCGATTATAAATACATTCTCAACCAAGGAGAGAATATTTCCTTCCTTGTGAGAGTACATGTACCATTGCATTTTTTTTAAATAGCAATAATTTTCGTTATACCAATTTAATTTTAAAATGGAAAAGTGGGAATTTATCCACCGGCATGTCAAAGCTTTGTGAAAAGGATGCAAATCCTGGAATTGTAAATTATAAAATCTTGCACCTTTTTGAAAATAAGAACTGTCTGTTACAGTTAAAAATATACCTAACTGTGGAATAACAATCGCCGCCCAATTTCCTCTAAATTTTGTTCAATTCGAGTAGCCACAACTAATTGATTGCCGAAAGCATCGAGAGTCGTAACTAATAGAATATACTTGTTTCCAATTCTCCATCGTGCACGCATATGCTGATTGGTAATATGCATACAATTTAGACAAATTATAACACCATTAAGCCTTGTTTCCATGATATGAAAAACTCAATATGCTGACCAAGGCAGAAATTTATTTTATTATGAAACATAAACTAAACGTAACGTTTCAACCTTCTAGCAAGGTCTTCTTCAGACTCTGCACCAAGTACAAATGTAACAAGGTACAAAACAGGACGATATATATACACAAACATTACTCTCCTCCAGACTATTAGAAACATTCTAGCAGGTGGATTTCCCTTGTCAACTGTACTTCACCTAAAAGGCTAAACATATTTTCTTCCATCTAGAAAGTGGTTGGACTCTTTATCTCACGCCCTTTTTCCTTCATTCTTCTTCCTTCTTCCCCCCTCTTTCTCTCTTGTTCATTCCACTCTTTCTAACACCTTCTTCCATTAGTTGTTTATCTTCAGTCCCCCATTCCAGATCATTGTGTCTTCTTCACTTTTCTTCTCTATTTCCTTGGCCTCCTTCTATTTTGTCACTATTATATAATTTAGACCAATCTCATGCACCTCGATTTGGAGTTGAACTCAAGCCCTCTTACTTAAGACGCATATGACAGGAACATGTCCGAAAAATAAGTTTTCCTGGACCGAATTTCATAAATATGCTTTCCAAAACATAAAACAGAGGTTCTTTGAGCACGTACGAAGAGTATATATCGAAAAAGAGCGTTGAGGAAGTTGTCTTTTTGGGCTCGTATATACGCTATGGTATATCTCCTAGTGACGTCTGTTTGCCATTTTCCTCACACAGATGCTGCCGTCAACAGAGATATTTTGGAACCCTGCTTTTCTCCATTTGGCTGGAAGTTTTCGCCAAAGCACGTCTCTCGAAACCCGAGGGACACTGCAGCATCTTTAGGTGCGGA
Organism: Lepisma saccharinum; assembly: GCF_977018435.1. Lineage (NCBI taxonomy): Eukaryota > Metazoa > Arthropoda > Insecta > Zygentoma > Lepismatidae > Lepisma > Lepisma saccharinum. Next base: position 19,610,010 of record NC_139245.1, read on the forward strand.
TTTCGAGTTTCAACTGTCTTTGCCTGGAAGTTTTCCGTCCGGCGCTGCCGTGGATTCTGTTAACCTTCGATGCCACTTATCGACGCCTCAATTCCCCGCTGCCGGCCAGATTGGAGTCCGCCGGGGCTCTGTGTGATTGGCAGGGGACGCGTATCTCCCGTTCCAGAAGGCGTCCGGGCTTATTTGACCTCCGTCGGAAGCAGATTAAACTAGAATTTCGCCAGGCTGTATTGCAAATCAGGGAGAATTTGCGTGTTCCTTAAGGTGAAATTTCCGAAATCTCGTTGGCACTGGAAGATGTTTTGCAAGAATTGACAAGTACCAAACATCCGCAAGTTTGGTGCAGTACCGAACGAATTGGTTAGATAAGACGGACTGGTGTTCGCGACAGTGGCGTATTTTGACGTTCTCTCTGGAGGGTAACTTTCGTAGCTGTTGCTCGTGATGTACGTGTAGACAATGTAGAAGGGATTTCTCCTGTTTTTTGGTTGACAAAGATGTGTAAAAAGTACCTTGCGCTTGTCATTAGAATTCAGAACAGTTTCCTGCTGAGGTTGATTGAATGATTGATTGAGTTGCTGTTTTAAGTCCACTTTATGCACAGTAAGGCTAATCGGGACTGGATCTACAGTTTAAAGTGGGATCCGAACCACTATGTGCCTCCACCGGGTGTCGAATCCTGCTGAGGATAAAACGCAATAGGCTACATGTAATATTCTCGTAACTCAGGGAAGATATACTATAGGGTGCACAAGAAGTCCCAGTAGACACATGTAGACATACACAAGGTCCAGGGCGGCTGTCACCCACAAGTTTCGTTATTTGTTTTTATGTTAATTGAAGATCTAGTGTTGATTTTGAACAACGTAATTTTAAACCTGAAATAGATGACAATCACTATTTACTCACGTTGTTCTGGACAAAACTAAATTTGCAGCAGTCAGTCTCTTATGTTTATTATTTTAATAGGAAACATTACAGACATGCTATAGATGTTAAGAATTTTTACACATGACCAATATAAAATTAAAATATTGTCTTTAAATGATTCAATGTGACTTAGAAAGCAAGAGAAATCGCAGTTTGTTCTTTTCCCGAACACCTTAGAATTTATTGTTAGATTGGACCCTTCTGGAAAATGGGCAACCCCTTTCTGCCGTCTCTCTTAATCTTCACATGATTCATAAGGACGCAGGTTCATTCCTCCTTGCATGGTCGTGTTTTTCCTCCAGTCGCTTCAGGCGAATTCCCTGCATTGTGTCTACAACGAAACCATCCATTGGCTTGCCCGTCTCTTTACTGCGTCTCCTCATCTGCCCCTTCGCAATTAATCTCACGGCACAAATGCGTGCGGTTTTTGAAATGAACCACATCAAGAAACAAGTGAAGTTTTATTCTCGACTGGAGTTATTTCTGACTTCAGGTGTACTTCTTTAATAGTTTGTATTGGAGCAATATCAGCGGCCTATGTAGGATATGTTGTACCTTGTAGAATTTCTCTATACACGTGATAAAACAACTGGGGATTCTAAAAGAGTGCTCACTATGAAGAAGGACATCACACTACACAACAATTTGAATTTGTTTTTAAGTCTACTTTATGTGCAAAGAGGCTAATCGGGACTGGACCTACAGTTTAAAGTGGAATTCGAATTTCTATGTGACTCCACCGGGTGTCGAACCCGGGACCCTTTGATTACTTTGCTGAAACGTATGTGTATTATATTTGGTATTCATTGGTTGAATTATATTTACTAATGATAACTAAATAATGCTCTGCGATGAACGATGAGACTCGCTGAAGTACACAGACTCCTCTCAGGTACAGGGGTAGTGTTACGCAATGGAAATTCTTCACAGCACAGAGAAATAAAACCACACTACTGCAGTAGACAAAATTAAAGGATTTATAATTTATTTATTACAATTATAAAGAAAATATTATTGGAATGAATGTGAGGATTTCGTTATAATGGTGTCTTGACTTAACTATAACACATAACCTCAATGAGTGGCTATTGGCTTACCTATGGTCGCATATGCCTAGCTTATACCCCGAACTACCACACTAAGATGTATGCACAACACCGAGCAATTCTATTGTAAATTATGTCCACAATCTGCGGCGAATGTTCATTTTTCATGCGAAATCCTCGCTTTTATACCTTTTCGATCACAGATTAAATACAGATGCTTCACTTACTTATTACAAAAGCATGCTAGAAGCAAAAGTGACATCTACACGTTTAGATTCCAAATTCACACAATGCATTTTCTCAAATATAAAGATACGTACATTGAATCACTCACAATAGAACATAAAATACAAAAAATATTAAACAAGAGATATGCATTACAAACAAGGTGCAATTTACATGTAATAACACAAACATTACTCTTACTTTCACAAACGAATACACCAGTGACATATTTTCAAGTGGTGACGTTACAAAAATATGGATCATATTACGACACTGTTACGCCATCGGAAAGGGCCTACACATCAAAATGAAAGTACGGTTGTGCCAGACGCCAAAACCTCTCCAATCACCACAAATTCATATTTCAGCACTATCTGCGAGAAAGATAGCATATATATTCAACGTTTGTCACGATGATCGTTAAACTCGAGTTTCTTAAGAAATGTCCACCATCAGTTGTGTACAACACTGCTTAAACATAATTTAACCAGTAATAGCAGTTAAAAAGAGAATTTATACGGGTAAACAAAGACAAAATATGTTTAAGCCAGTTTTATGTACAGACAGTCTAAGCGGAATTAGAACTGCAATTTATACGGCGTTGAAATCACTGAACCTTAAATCCACAAATCGACAGCTTGACCAATGCGCTATATGAGAGAGTTCCTGTATTTTTAATGAAAACTTATTTCCTGGAGAGAACTAAGGTACAATAAGAATCGTGATTTTTACGATGTTAATTTTTTTAAGGTTTATATTTATAGTTTCCAAAAGTGGTACACGTGCATCACTTTCCTTTAATAACAAAATGGCACATCTATGGATGAATATTTATCCAAAAATCAAAAAGTGAAAAGTAAGTTAACAGTTCTAACTTAACCCCAGGTAGCATGAATGTTTGTGCGAAGTTATATCGCCTACGTTCGTTTATATTTGCCTGGAAAGGTTAAGCATATCCCTGGAATTCTGTGGGTAAATAACTTCCATTACCTGATCTTAAGGCAGAATATTGCAAAGTTGGGTGGAAGTCCTGATGAGATGTGTCTTGCTCCCTCTTACAAGTTTCTGATTGACTAATGGTAAAAAGAAAAGTAATTTGAGGCTTGGATTAAACCTTCCAATCCCACAGTTACTTGCAACGTCGAAACTTCAGCGCTTAACTTGTCCAGATACTCACTGGTGGTTCCCCCGAAGGGTTCTGCAAGATGATGACGTCATGTCCTGACCAAAAACCTAAACTGGGATCGTAGCAGCAGCTGTGGCGCAACCACAGGGGCGGACAGGGAGACCATTACCCCCTCCCCCAAACCTTGGACGGAAACCAAATCTAGGGGGCAAAAAATTGAAGTATAGACAAGCAAGGCTAGCTGAATCTAAGAGTAGCAGGACAAAATTATACTCAAGATGGAATTAGTTTTCATAAATGTCTTGCATTTTCCTTCCAGACGGCCAAGGGCACCTACAGGGGGACACAGAGTGGCAATTGTCTCCATCCTAGATTTCAAATTATATGAAAATAAAAATACGTTTCGCAACATTTTCTTGATCGCTTGGCTTGCAAAACCTGATTTTCTTACTGTCTCATGAAATTCAAAGCCGTTGCTAGGGTGTGGCAGGAGTCGGACCTGAGCACCGAACGATCTAAATGGAAAAAATTGTAAAAGTGAGAATGCCATGGTGCCACGTTAATTTTTTTGCGCCCTATAAAATCAATATTGTTTTCAGTTTGCAAAAATTGGATCTAAAAATATTCTTGCTCGTTTCACTCGGTTCTTTTCTGTAATGCATTGTAAATTACTAAAGAGAGAAATAAGACCAAATATGTATATTTCAGACTGTTGCTGCTAAAACGTTCTGTTTTAAATGTATGAACAATTGTTTTGAGGAATGCTATTGGTTTGTTATAAGGTGGATGAATTTATTATGAAATGTATTTAAATAATATATATGTGTGTTAAAGAAACATTGAATACGTGCGCAATTTAGTGTTAACATGTTGAATATGTATTTTTTATTTTAAGTCGCTCCATGTTGCATATGTGTAAAACATATGTTCTATTGAAAATTATACATGTCACATGTGAGTCATTCCATGCCAAATCAACACAGATAAGTGCAATTTTTAACCTGACCATCTCCGATTTTCATGAAATTTGGGGAGTTGAAACTATGCATAGAACTTAGTAACTATGAAAATTTTTAGTCTCGTGCGTCTTGTAATTGTTAAATTATTCAAGGTCAAAGTTAGTAGAAATTGCCTTTTTTGAGCCTGCTTAGCTATACTAAATGTGCTGTAACTCCGCCACTATTTTGCCTAGGAAGCTCAAATAAAGCTTATTGTACAGAGAATTGAACATGCTTTCCAGTGATATATAACAAACCTATATTTGGATAAAAATCTAATTTTGTCACGTGACCTTGACTTTTGACCTTGAATATCTCAAAACATGTCATCACCAAAAATCGTGAAAAAAATATATTTGGTCCCTCATACCATACTCTAAAACACACCAAAAAATCATTCTGGGACTGCAATGGGATCAGAAGACACAAAATAATATGTGTAACTATGTGACTGATAAAAGCCCCATTACATGAACTATAACGAGTCAAATGTCCCTTAACACCCCCTACAAAATGTGAAGGAGTTATCCTCGGTATAATTGGTCATAAAAGAAATAGGTTAGGCACAGGGAGATCCCTAGCCATGTGCGTCAAGCGCAGGTCCGGCACATTGTTGACCGCCATATTGAATTCAACGCAAAAATTTCAAAGGAAAGGGGGTGATGTGATATATCAAATGAGGCTAGAATTTCACGAGAAATGAAGTGACGAAGGTTTATCCAACATATATTTAACCAGCAAAAATTTATTACTGCATTCTTGTAACCATTTTCTTCTTTCGAGGTGTTAAAAACAAAGCATTGGAATGCTCCTAACGTGTTAGGAACTCATCGAGATCACGCTGACATCTTGGGAGAGAAAGAAGTATACGCACCATTGCATATGATTTTAATCAGCTACATTCACCAAATAGTTTAATTGTGAAGAATATTGGGAAAAGTATCTCAAACAATTACGTGACACTTCCTTTGGGATGAAAAATTCTTCAGTGACGAGGCAAATTTTTATGTTCACGGTGAAGTTAATAAAAATAATATGCAATACCTGTGATTTGCTCAGTCAAATGGTTGTTGCTGGTAAGCTAATTATGTGGTATAATGTATGGCGAACGGAAATGGTTGGTCCATATTCAACAACGGAACCTTAAATGGTGAGGGCTTCTTGGATTTGTTAAGTGAACAGGTTTTTTCACCCTTGCTTACGGGATATGGCACTTTTCGAGAGTTTTGAAACAGGACAGTGTGTGACCACACTATGTGGACATTTTCGCAATTTCTTCATGGTAATTTTCTAGGTAGATTGATGGGCACACGGGGATCTATTAAAAGGCCTGCACATTCCCCAGATCTAACATCTTAGGAGGACTTTTACCTTCAGAAACATTTGAAGAGAATGGTGCATGCACTAAAAGTCCCTGATATTGACCATCTGAGAGAAGGCATAGTTGTTGCTTGCGATGTTGTTGCACATGCTACATTGCCAAATGTTCTATGCGAATGTGAGAGACGTCAACGAGTGTGCTCACAGGAACATTGAAAACATTATAATGTGCATATATCGTAAGTGAAAGATATGTGTATAACTTTTTGCTGGCGTAAGATACTTTGGAAAATCCTTCTTCACTTCATTTCTCGTGAAATTCTAGCCTCATTTGATATATCACATCACCCCCTTTCCTTTGAAATTTTTGCGTTGAATTCAATATGGCGGTCAACAATGTGCCGGACCTGCGCTTGACGCACATGGCTAGGGATCTCCCTGTGCCTAACCTATTTCTTTTATGACCAATTATACCGAGGATAACTCCTTCACATTTTGTAGGGGGTGTTAAGGGACATTTGACTCGTTATAGTTCATGTAATGGGGCTTTTATCAGTCACATAGTTACACATATTATTTTGTATCTTCTGATCCCATTGCAGTCCCAGAATGATTTTTTGGTATGTTTTAGAGTATGGTATGAGGGACCAAATATATTTTTTTCACGATTTTTGGTGATGACATGTTTTGAGATATTCAAGGTCAAAAGTCAAGGTCACGTGACAAAATTAGATTTTTATCCAAAGATAGGTTTGTTATATATCACTGGAAAGCATGTTCAATTCCCTGTACAATAAGCTTTATTTTAGCTTCCTAGGCAAAATAGTGGCGGAGTTACAGCAGATTTAGTATAGCTAAGCGGGCTCAAAAAACGCAATTTCTGCAAACTTTGACCTTGAATAATTTAACAATTACAAGACGCACGAGACTAAAAATTTTCATAGTTACTAAGTTCTATGCATAGTTTCAACTCCCCAAATTTCATGAAAATCGGAGATGGTCAGGTCAAAGGCTGTGTTGATTTCGCGTGGAATGACTCATGTATAAAAATAATTATATTCGTCATTTTTGTCTTTCAAAAATACAGTTTGTGTCATTGTTTTCCATTATTAGCTAATGTAAAAATGAACGAGTTGCAACAATACCAGGAAAAAATATAGTTAATAATAATCATAATGCCATTATTATTATTATTATTGGCACGTTTATCCTCATGCTAGTAACCCCCAGACAAAAAAATCGTGGTTGTGCCTCTGAGCAGCAGCTTACCGTATGGGGTAATCTTTTAACATTAACTAAAGACAACGTTAGATATTTTATTAATTAACTAATCAAGAGGTATATTGCAATATACCGACATTCAAGTTTCTGGTTGTCTGTTAAGAGACATGTGCTCAACATCTGGGACGCCATTGATATGCATGGATGAAGAACCTTTAAGAATCATAGAATTGTGTCTTTATTCGAAAATAATGTATTCTGGAATTTTCTATATTTTACGACGTTTTCTGCCCCTTTAGTCTGATCGTGACGATGAATGATGATCATGCACTGATAAAACATTGGTTAGACTACACAGACTGGTTCCAGAAGGTCGACACTATATTTTGGTTAACGTTTACCACAATGCATTGCAATGATGTTGTTTACAGTCAGTCATTTCTCTGTGTTATTTTAACACCATAGAGGTTAAGCTTACCAAAATATGGTAACACCATTTTTTTTATAATGTGTGAGACTTATGAAGAGAAATGCACAAAGGATCATCCATAACCATGCAGTGACGTAACACCTTCAGTGATGAGATCGTGAATTAATTGCTCCACGGGTTCCGCCATAAAAAATGGCAATTATTTATTTATTTATTTATTTATTTAAGAAAGAGTTCCAAGTACATTGGAATGTACTAACAAGAGGAAATAACAACATGAAGAAAACTTACACGCTGTTAAGTTATTTACAATTATTTACACAATAGCTTTCTAAAATGTGCCTGATTTTCATAAATGCCTATTTGATTTGTTAAATTGTTTTATTGACTGGGTAGTCTGTGGAACAGGGAACGCTGAATGAAGCTTGATCTGGAATTCTAACAATCTAAAATTAAGTTCCTCTTGTTGTACTAGACGACACTCGAAAGTGAATTTCCTGCAGAAGACGGTCACTTCTGACGTTACCATTGACAATATTGTATGAATTCATATATGGTCTGACAGTTTGTGCGTCTCTCGTGATGAGTGTGGATATTGAAATACTTTTATAGAAGCACCAAGACGTGCAATTACAATTGTTGCAGTGGACATACTGTAGATACAGCAAAGAAAATTGTAATGTTATTATTTTTGAAGCATGCATTACCCGTCTACATTGACACCAAATAAGCGGATTCCTCAACATCAAAATGGCTCGAATAGAGTAAGGCCATCCACTGTTTCATGGTCATCGTCGCGATTTACCCAGAACTATAACACGTGGCGTAAAACCGGCACGAAACTTCCGTAAATGTTTCATCTGACAAACATTTGCGTTGAGCATGTTACTAGGAAATGGCGAATAAGCTTGGCTACAGTTTTAACATATAAAGTCATTTTCCTGAAACACAAACAGTTGACTTTCCACTCTTTGCTATTTTAAACTACTCACAGATTCCGACTTTCAAAGGAACACGGAATCGCTGATCGAGTTTCGTTTGGAGAACCAGGTTGAAGTCCCGGTGACATGGATCTGCACTTTACGTGAAGAAAATTGACTTTCTTCTATCAAGGCTGACGTCCGTCTCAGGTGACCGATCCTCTACGGACGCTTAACGGTTTTCCGCGGAAGAAATGCTGCTTTTTCGACCACGGAGGAGAGACACCAACAGCTCGAATTTCAAGGGGAAGAATTGATGTTATCAACTGTGTCGTTTAGTAATAGGTTAAGTTATTGAAAAGGAGAGACGGCCAGGAATTGGAAGATATACAAAGAGGGAGAGATAAAGCAAGTAGCAAGTCTTTTGTACGAGGGTTGTTTGATAAGTAAGTTAAAAACTGAAAGTAAGCACGAAAATCCGAAATATTCGAATGAAAGAGGGCAGTGTAAGGTACTATGGAATTTATGAACAATGCGAATTATGTGTACCAGGTGTAGCATAGGGAAGCGAGCAAAATATTCTTAAAGATAGCAACATGCCCATGTGTTTACAAGTCTGAAATTATATAAGCTTTACAAGCACAAAAGAGGCACATACTACTTTAGGACACTATTCCCAACAGTTTCCACTCCAGCTCCCTGTGTGTGCCTCCCCAATGGCGCAGTGGTAGCGTCGTCGCCTTGAAATCAAGGGGTACCAGGTTCGATACCCGGTGGAGGCACATAGTGGTTCGGATCCCACTTTAAACTGTAGGCCCAGGCCCGATTAGCCTTACTGTGCAAAAAGTGGACTTAAAACACCAAATCAATCAATGAAACAAACCAGCTCCCTGTGACATTCTCTGGCATTTGTCACTCGAAGAACTGCTATTTTGATCACGTACGCTGTTCAAGCTGTGGAACGGTGGTTGTCTCAACAAAGAATTGACCACTGCCCTCTGTACGATAACCGTTCATCACACTGTCATCTAGTGACGTGTCCGCACACTACGAGAGCCATTTTCTCTGGGACACACAATCATATTGTGCTACCTTCGTTTAACTTTGAGGAAAAATATAGTTGCCATGATTTATGCTCCAACCCTCTTATTACAAGATTCTGGATTTACCTTTTCTTGTACCTAGTAGCTCTATCCTTTGAGATTTATTGACGTTGTCAGTCTCTTCTCATTTATTACTTCGTTTGTCTTATTTTTATCGCCACCTCTTCTGTTTTTTCTCCTTGTTTACAAATACGTTCCTTTACCGACAGCAATTCCATGCTGGAACTTTGTTGATATACATTAGCGACAAGGTGTGTGTATAGTAGGTTATTTCGTTGTTATTTTTTTAAGCATTCAATCCGTGTTTTGCAGCTCCTGTTATTGTAGGCCTAGGGAAAAGTGTATTCTTAGAAAACAGAAGAGGAATTAAAAATTCATTATCATTTCCCTTGCATCAGAGAACAAGACAAACATCTTCTAATGAGGAAAGGCACCTTCAAAAAAGATTCCTTAGATTGTCTCATTAAAAAGCTCTCCTATTACCGGTAAATCTGTTTCGGACGCCTTGTGCATTTTTTTTCTTTTCGTAATTGGGGTAAAACGTATTTTCCGCACAAGCAAGTAGCAGAGAAGTCAGTGCAAATGGCCCTTCACGGGAAATATTCATTAAGGCAAATTACGTAGAACCCGAGAATGTTGACATGGATGTGAATTTCGACTGTAGAGCACCCCTCTACATTTTATCGTTTCCTGAGCCTCCGAGAGACGTAATCTGTTGAGATAAAATATTCATCACGTCCATTACTAGGTTGTTGGAAGCGACGACAACGGGTCCGTCGAGTCGGAAGTTAAATAGTGTCAAGAGCACATCATTTAATTGCTCTAGGTCGATTTCTGTTAAAACAGTAGAAATGGGGAAATAAGAGATTGGATAGAAATGTAGTTGGGTCATTCCATGTTAAATCATCCAGAATTTTGTGAAAATGTCACCCACCATCACCGATTTTGATGAAATTCGGTATGCTTATAGAACTTTTGATGCTGATTACAAAAATGACAACTTTTTTAAAATTGGTCAAGGGGTTCAGAAGTTACAAGCTTTTTAAGAACTCCCTGTACGCCATATGCAGCTCCACTTTGAATCACACGTATTAGGATATAAACGATCGTATCTTCCCTCGGGTTTGCCGTAGAAACTTCAAGTTTCTTTTATTTTGTACAGAATAGTATAAGCTTTCATTTAAATAATGTTTCAGATGAATGCATCAATAAACATGTATTTTTATACATAGTTTTATGTATTTTTTAGAAAAATATATGACCAACTTCAAGAGCGAATTTCATGCAATGTCCCCCCTTCAATTTCCCCACAATTTTATATGTAGGTAACTCAGAGTGTGTACTAATGCCTGATGGAAAAATTGGGATGGGCGGTTCAGAGACAGGGTGATAAAAAAATCATTTGCCTAAAATGACATTAAAAGTAAATCTTATTAAAAATGCTTATGTATTTAGCACAAAGACTGAAGTACATTATATTTCAAGCTACAATATTCAAAATTTATGTTCACTATGTGTGAATGTAAGCATAGGCGTAACCTGGCGGGGGCAAAGGGAAGCACTTGCCCTATCCCAAATTTATATATTAATTAAAATTTACAAGTTAAATATATTTTTGTGATCCTTCTGGAACTTGAGGAACGAACGAATAAAGAGTAATAATTGTGATTTTTCAAATGTATTTATCAAATTATCCTGGACACTATTTTTATGCGATGGAAAACTTTGTGATTATCCCAACCCGAAGATAGTTTCCAACTGACACCCATTAAGATAGTACTATTTTTGCTCTGACTGTTAAACAACTAGTGTTTCGAAGTAAATAGTTACAAAGTTACAAGTACAGTTACTTTTTATTTAGAAATTCTAACTGTAACTAGCTACTTTTAAATGTAAGTCCCTGTAACGTTAACAACGGTAACAGAGTTACTTTTTGCAGTAGGGAAATAGCTAAATTGGACAATTCTGTTCCGGACGATAAAAATAAAATATGTACCTTCTCCGGATGCTACGTGCAAGGATTTTCTTGGAATTGCTGCCAAGGAAGCTATGCTTTGTTGCATGCTAAATTTAGAACATCCACGCTTTACTGTAATTCATTTCTAATTGTATGTGAAAACTCCATTGTTTTTGGTAGACTGATGTGTTCCTTTGGAATGTTGTTGTCCAGCTAGGAAAAAGTCATTGTCGAGGGAGTGGATCTTTGGATCTGGTTGAACTTGGAATGGAGGAGAAAGAAATAGGTGCAAGTGGAATCAATGACACCATATTCAAAATAACGTGGTCAGCATACAAATGATTTTTTAATTATAATCGTTCACGCAAAGCTGACTGTGTTTTCCATCATTTATTAGCAGTAATAATGTAAATATATGGATGCATATTATGTACTAGAAACATAAGTAAAACACGGAAGTCTTCATGATAGTTGATATTGTGTAACTTTTACACAAATCATTGATCATTAACAGTACGTTACTGTTACAGTAACTGTAAAAGAAACTCAGTTACTTTCAAAGTACGAGTAACAATAACTGAGTAACTTTTTTAATGATTGACTGTAACTCAGTTACTTGTAAAAAGTAACTTACTGAACCTGTAAGCTCAAAATAGTGCATACTTCCTGGTACTGTTGTAGAAATTTGCAATCACTGACACATTGTACTGTGGGTTGTTGTCATTTCACCCTAGATGATTACTAAGAAATTTATGACTTGAATACTATTTCTACGGAATTGGTACAAAATTGCCGTACTTGTTGCTTTATACTATAGAAGGCTATACAAGTATTTTTACTGTTCCAGTCATCCCGTCATAAGGATATTTTCTGTGGTATGTGGCGAAAAAGCTTCATTTCAAAAACTTCAATCAGCTGAAATGTGTAGTATTAATTCTTACTTCATATTACGTATCCCCATGAAGAGTAGCCAAGAAACAACTTCCACATTGAGATAAAATGCACTAAAAGAATGTTCTCGAAGATAAATTTGTTAAACTTGGGAATGTTAATAATGATGATTATATATATAATTATATAATATATAATTTTTTTTAAAAAAATGAAGACTGTTGAAACTAATTTACAGTGGAACGTCGATTTTAAGTTATCCAGGAGACCAAGCTGAAAAAACGTAATACAAGGGAAAATGTAAAATCTTGGAAAATTTCTAAACAATTTGCTATGTTGGATACTAAATGCAAGGTGAAGATTGAAGGAGAGCTCACAAGGGAATTTGCAGTGAACCAAGGTTTGAGACAAGGAGATGTGCTGTCTACGATATTATTCAATATAGCTTTAGAAAAGACCATGAGAAGAGTGGGTCAAGGGTGTAACCCAGGAGGAACTCTCTTCAACAGAGTGAACCAAAATCTAGCATATGCTGATGACATTGATATGATGGCAGGAAGATTGCAAGAAGTGAAGGAAGGACTGGAAAGATTGGAGAACACAGCTAGTGAGATGGGACTCCAAATAAACCAACCCAAGACTAAATACATGTTCTCAGCGCGAAATATGGAATTCAGGGAAGGCCAACATATACAACTTAATGGAGGCACCTATGAAAAATGCAAAAGTTTTAAATATCTTGGAACATTAGTTACCATGGATAATAATATTAAGGAGGAAATAAAAGCAAGAATTGCAGCTGGTAATCGAAGCTATTTCTCACTCTTAAGAGTTTTCAAATCTCGCAGCCTGAGTAGAAATTTGAAAATCAATGTATATCAGCAAGTCGTAAAGCCAGTGGTGACATATGGAGCAGAGACATGGACTTTGGTACAAGCAAATGAATAACTTTTGCGGAGATGGGAAAGAAGGATACTGAGGAAAATATACGGGCCAGTAAATGAGAATGGACAATGGCGAATAAGGAGAAACGATGAAATAAGAGCAATCTACAAAAAAAAAAAACAGATATAGTTTCCGATATAAGAAGCATGAGACTGAGGTGGCTAGGACATGTGGAAAGAATGCCTGAAGACAGAGCGGTTAAAAAGGTCTATAAAGGGACACCAGGAGGGAGAAGATTAAGAGGAAGGCCAAGGAAAAGATGGTTGGAGGACGTAGAGGAAGACCTTAGGAGGATGGGAGTAAGACGGTGGAGAAGTCGAGCAGAAGACAGAAGAGAATGGGCTATCATTGTGAGAGAGGCCAAGGCCCTTTAGGGGCTGTAGCAGCCAAGGAGTAAGTAAGTAAGTAGGTATGTTCGAACCACCACGATTTAATGCAAAATGAAGGAAAATGTAAAATCGAGGAACTTAAATCGGGGTTCCACTGTAATTATTACTTGTAAATTTTAAATTAATATATAAATTTGGGATAGGGCAAGTGCTTCCCTTTGCCCCCGCCAGGTTACGCCTATGCTTACATTCACACATAGTGAACATAAATTTTGAATATTGTAGCTTGAAATATAATGTACTTCAGTCTTTGTGCTAAAAACATAAGCATTTTTAATAAGATTTACTTTTAATGTCATTTTAGGCAAATGATTTTTTTATCACCCTGTCTCTGAACCGCCCATCCCAAATTTTCCATCAGGCATTAGTACACACTCTGAGTTACCTACATATAAAATTGTGGGGAAATTGAAGGGGGGGCATTGCATGAAATTCGCTCTTGAAGTTAGTCATTTATTTTTCTAAAAAAATACATAAAACTATATATAAAAATACATGTTTATTGATGCATTCATCTGAAACATTATTTAAATGAAAGATTATACTATTCTGAACAAAATAAAATAAACTTGAAGTTTCTACGGCAAACCCGAGGGAAGATACGATCGTTTATATCCTAATACGTGTCATTCAAAGTGGAGCTGCATATGGCGTACAGGGAGTTCTTAAAAAGCTCGTAACTTCTGAACCTCTTGACCAATTTTAGAAAAGTTGTCATTTTTGTAATCAGCATCAAAAGTTCTATAAGCATACCGAATTCCATCAAAATCGGTGATGGTGGGTGACATGGCCTGGATGAATTGACGTGGAATGACCCAGTTTCTAATTTGACTATTCTGTCTTGTCATGGTCCTCATCAACAACGCCTCCCCACTCCCTCTTAAGACGAGTCCTTGAAGATAGTATCTCCGTTATGTTGAATATAAAATAAATATATAGCAGAATTCTTGAAATTGCTTGGATACTCGATTATTATTAATTTTACGTATTCTTTGATACTACATATTTAGCTACATACTATTTTGATAATACATACGAGTATTTAGGTACATATTTTATCACTTATTGTTACATATTTACGTACATATTTTGTACTTTGATATTACATAAATATCAGGGGTCTGTCTGTACATCATGCTCGATCGTCCAAAGAGCATATATCCATTGGTCCTTCAAACTTACAATTCTCCAGTTGGAATCCAGTCGTTATTTGCAATTGTTCCCTCCTGTATTTCATCTAATTGGTAAGTCGATCTCATTGTTACAATTAAATACGAAGCGCAGCGAATAACAATCAATATATTGCAGATCGTAATGCAAGTTGCTTGGTCAGGGAAATGTAAATGAAATCGCCAACTATGTGAAATCAATACCTATACAACGTTCTTCCATGTAATAAGCAAGAAAGCGTGCAACAGATTTTTATCTAATTGACAAATCACGTGAACTGAGTAGTCGTCCAAAGTGGTGACATAGGTAATATGCCAACATGGCCTCCTAATTAAAAAGTACGGTCGTATTTTTCGACTTCTCACTACTAGTTTCGAACATTGTTGTGTTCTTGTTTACGCAAAGCAATACTGCATCCCAGAAAATTATCGAGCATTTGTACAAAATTTAGGGGGTATCACGAAACTTTGCGGGGGTTGTGTTAGGATTTGTGAAGAAATCTGTGCTGGATTCCCTCCAAATACAATTTAAAAAGAAAAAACCGCCCTCCAAAGGGCTCGCGGGGGTGAGTGGCGCCCGACCTAAGTCAACCTGCAACCACACCGAAAGGCGCAGACCTCGCCTGAGACACTAATCCACTCCCCAAGCACATTATAGCCCCATGTCTGGTCTTTTTCCTAGGTATAATCTTCCCTCAGAATAGATCTAGTCAAGCCGGATTTCTTCCTTGGGGAAGCCTCCATTCCATGCAGGCATGCACAAGTATGCAACTGTACCTACGTAGAACATCGGGTGTTAATCTAAATCTGGTTTCAATCTTATGGAAAGAAGATTTTTACCAGACGACAAAAATTAGATAGACAGAAAAAACTACAAGAAACAAAATAGAGAAAATGAAGGGAAGCTCCCGAGGACAAAATTCTGCAAGCAGACAAAACCTCGGTTGTCTTTAAATACTTTAGCTTCAGCTAGATTCTGGTGTGCGAAAAAAAAACCCACGTTGAAGGTGAAATTCCTTGCTATTTTACCAAAATGATTACATGGCCATATTTCTTTATCAATATTGTTACCTAAATGTTCCATAAAAAATAATCGTTCGAATATATTTCCCTAAGATGGTAAAAGTGATGACTTCCTCCCAAATACTTTATACATTGCCCTCCGCAATTAAGGAAATAAAACCCCTTCTCTAAACCTAACCTAACGTCTGCATGGAAGACACAAGTGATCTGAATTAATGCATGGAATAAGTTACGAACGTTTCAACGCATGTTCTCAGTTGTTCCCACCTAGATGTCGCCCTGTGTCGATGCTCGTTTAAGCTTGACTCAACGAGAAAATACAGTACACGAAGTTATTCCGTTAGAATAAAAAAAATGGACGTGAATATGGAAAGGTGAATTCTTCCACTTTTGGAGTACTATGACGATATGCCAGGCGCTGACAGCAATGCGTTCTATGAGTACTCAAGATAAACATTGTACACAAACAATTCAAAAGAAACCTAAAGGGATCTAATATCCAGCGAGTGAGAGAGTTAATTGGACTGGACATGTGGCATGAATCGGAGAAGGATTTACACAATTCTTATTGGAAAACCTCATGGTAAGAGGCATTTAGAAAGACGAAGACGGAGGGATAATGTTAAGATGGACCTAAAGGATATCTGTAAGGATGGAAAAGATTGCATTCATCTTGCCCAGGATAGGGCCAAATGAAAGGCTTGTGTTGCTGCAGCCATAAACCTTCTTGTTTCAGAAGGCTAGAGAGTTAGTTAGTTAGGTGCTACATTCAATGAACGAATTCACTGTTCGATTACTTAAGCCAGTAACGGGACAGAAGAAAATCAGGAGCCGGGCCCTATCCAGTTGGCTACTGTGTACCCTCCAAGGAAAGCTTGCTGAACTAACTTAAACCTCGAATTGTGTATATTGCATCATATTTATAGTTCTAAATATGTAGCTCTTCCCTTCCGCTTCCACTATTCCATTTTTCCTGGCCGAAGAAGCAACCAGGATTTACTGTGCAAGGATATACTGATACTTTCGATTGGGTGTTGTAAGGAATAAAGCAGCCCTTCACTCGTCAACAAAGTGATTGATCGATCAGTGTTCCGTTTCTTTAAGGTCAGTTATGTCTCCGTCAGTTTTCCTGATCCCTACAAGCAAATAGCAGAAGAGAAAAAGGCGTATCTTTGAGCTTTCGCGTCGGTCCGCGTTCTCCCTCGGTCGCCTCACAATGGCCGTCGCCCGGTCGTAATCAGCCCTGGTGTCGGTCCCTTTTGTTGAGCCGAAAGAATGATTGATCTTCCCGAAGACGGAGGGCGCCACCTCCCTTCGGAAGAAACGGGAGATCAGAGAAGCAGACCGTAGATTAGCATCACATCGATCAGAGGAGTTTTGAGCAGCTTGGGGGGAGACGTAGGGTGCCAATATCATACCTCTTTGAACATGGGTCTCCCAGACTGAGCCGGTAGCAAAGGGTGAATTACTTGCGAGATAAAGTGACAGTTGCACAGGTGTTCACTCTTGAAGCATAGTAGAAGGGGACCCCGCCAGTGGCAATTAGTGCACGTGTTTTAATTAATTTGTATGTACTTATAATTAATTTGCACGTACTTAGAACTAATTCGCATGTACTTAGAATTCATTTGCAAGTACTTAGAATACTTTACATTTATGTATTTGCATGTTTATAACTTTTATGAATATATAATTATTTATTTTATGAAAAATATGTGTATATAGAAGGTAATTAGAGGTACTAAACGCTATGCATATGGTTTTATATTCATTACTGCAAAGTATGTAATGTATCAATCGATAATATTAATGTTTATAATATTGAAAATAAGTTTTCTATGGTTTATGAACCGCTATGAACGGTGGTAATGGGTGTAGGTACAGGTTCAATTACGATTGGGGACGGTCCCGGTACTCAAACCCGCGATATGTAATATTATTAATTAGTACTATGCAATTATTTCATTATGTTATAAAAGACGGTGGTTTCACACGCTAGACAGAATACTGTCTCAGAATCTCGACTCGGCGGTGAAGGTAGACGAGAAAGGAATTTGGGGAGTGTGCGTTCAAGGTCAAATGACGTCAGAACGTCAGAACAAACAAAGAACCCGATTGACCAATCAGAACCGGTTTTTCCAAGGTTAACTAGTACGCAAGAACAGGGGAAAGGTATGCAATACTGTAGGGCAGGGGAGGGATTCAACCAGACAACAAAGGATGTATGGAAATGCGCAGCAAGGGTCAAATCTCTGAAGCTATGCGTCGCTTGTAGAACCGGTTTCCGCCGCCAATTAATATTCCGCTCAGGTTTGCCTTCAAGGCACAGGACGCTTTAGCGCAGGTTTTTTTTTATCTGTACTATGAAGAAGGGAGAGCTATTAGGGACGGGGCCTACAGTTTTCACCATTTGCTTCTATCACGGGGTAACGAACCTAGGACCTTTGATTATTGATTTAGGTAGTAAATGTATGTTACTGTATGCTATTTAACTTAATTTTGAGTTTATTTTTTACCAAACTTTGACTTTATGTCAAACATTTTCACAGCTTATCCTTATTTTTACAAAAATAACACTATTTGTACTATTCAGGCAACATTTTTTATTAAATTTTGGACTCACAAAGACATTTTTTCAACGTTTAACTTATTATTTTACAACTTTATATTAATTTTTTACCAAAATAACACTATTTGTACTAATCAGCAACATTTTTTATTAAATTTTGGACTCACAAAGACATTTTTTTCTACGTTTAACTTATTATTTTACAACTTTATATTAATTTTTTACCAAAATAACACTATTTGTACTAATCAGGCAACATTTTTTATTAAATTTTGGACTCACAAAGACATTTTTTCAACTTTTAACTTATTATTTTACAGCTTTATGTTAATTTTTACCAAAATAACACTATTTGTACTATTCAGGCAACATTTTTTATTAAATTTTGTATTTACAAAGAGATTTTTTCAACTTTAAAATTTATTATTTACAAGTTTATGCCTATTTTTTACTCAAATAACACAATTCTATCTGTTCAGGAAAGACTTTTAGTTACATTTTCGACACACAAAGTGTGTGTTCTCAACTTCTATCTGTTTATTTCACAAGTTTAGGCTTATTATTACCAAAATAATACAATTCAATCTGTTCAGGAAAGACTTTTAGTCGTATTTTCGACACACAGAGTGTGTGATCTCAACTTCTATCTGTTTATTTTACAAGTTTAGGCTTATTATTACCAAAATAATACAATTCAATCTGTTCAGGAAAGACTTTTAGTCGCATTTTCGACACACAAAGTGTGTGTTCTCAACTTCTATCTGTTTATTTCACAAGTTTAGGTTTATTATTACTCAAATAACACAATTCTATCTGTTCAGGAAAGATTTTTAGTTACATTTTCGACACACAAAGTGTGTGTTCTCAACTTTTATTTCTTTATTTCTCAAGTTAGGCTAATATTTACTCAAATAGCACGATTTGATCGTGTCTTTTATTACATTTTGGACATACACACACACACACACACACACAGAGAGAGAGAGAGAGAGAGAGAGGGAGAGAGAGAGAGAGAGAGAGAGAAATTTTTTCCAAGTTTACAGGATTATTCTCCATGTTTACTCAAATAACACAATTTAGATGTGTTTTGAATTAAATTTTGTACACATGAAGTGTGTTTTGTCAAGTTTTACCCTTTTATTTTACACGTTTAGGCTTAATATTACTCAAATAACACAATTTAATCCAGTCAGGAAGGATTTGTTATTATATTTTGGATGCACAAAGAGATGTTTTCAACTTTTTTACTGATTTTTTGCAGGTTATGTATTAATTTTTATTTATTTTGTTTTGTATCATATATACATTTACAAATTTTTAACTTAGAGTTTAGTATTTATTTAAATCTTTTCAAAAACACTAAAGAAAAAGTACTTTTAGCTAAAATGTAATCTACAGAATAGATTGTTGTTATTATTATTATTATTATTATTATTATTATTATTATGGTTTAGTGATTTCCACTATGCCTTCTTTGTTTTGTATTTCTATATTAATTTAGGGCAGGTTACGCCTGCTACGTAGGAAAGTTTGTTTATTTTAGAGTTTACTGAGTATTTTGTTACTTTTATACTAAGTAAAGTTTTCTAAATATATCAGGTAGGGCTCCATCCATATACTTTTGTTTTTGCTGTTTGGAGATGATGCGATCAGCATCACTCTCCATCTGCTTTTTATTTTATGTACCCAATATTATTTTGAGGCTTAGTGAATTCTAGAGCCTATTTATGCAGGAGAGAGGGCTTGAAAATGTTGATCTCAGATAACCCACAACTATTTGTCAGAGTATTTTAAAGGATATTTTATATTTATTATGTGCCACTAGAATATTAAAGCTTGCTTAATTTTTATGTCTGTAACGCTGTTATTGTATTTCTAGCTAAGGCTTACTGGATAAAGTACACGAAATGTTTATCATTTCGACTATTTACCTTTATACGAGGCCAAATTTTTAGTGTAACGAAAATTATTGTGTGTCTATAAAGACTGAAATTTCTTTACCGATGGGTTCATAACTGGACGCTTACCAACATTGTTCCTTTTTTTTAAAAAAAAAAAATATATAACCATTTATCAATATATTGACAATACACAGGACAAGACGAAGTTCACAGACAACTGACTATATAGACCATAGATCCACTTGCTAAACTTTTCTCTATGCTAGAAGAATAATTTAGCCTTATAGCGTTTTTCAAGGTATTTTTTTAAGTATTACTGGATTTTTTGGGTGCATCAACACTTGGGTTATTTCCACTTGGTTTATTATACGAGGCTACAATCACTATTTGAACACTGAAATTCTCTGATTGAAACTAAAAGCTTAGGCTGTAACTAGGGACTTAGTATGTATATCGACAATTTATAGGACAACACGAACCTTACAAAGGATTATAGGTGACGTAGGATCACACGCCAGAGCTTTGTTAATCTGCAAGAAGCATTTACAGCTAATATTACGAGGAAATGAGGTTGATTTTTACTGTTTCACAAGAATGCTATCTTTTATACACCCAATATTTGCTTTTTCAAGTAACTACATGTGCCAGAAGCACTTACAGGCCAACTCTAAATAGACTTCGACTTATTCTATATCAGGTGCTAAATTTATAAAGAACTATGATTGTGTATATTTCTGAGGAAGTACGCAAAAGCAGATTACCCGATTAAAGTATCTGAAAAACAGATTTTTCTATGCAAGTATATTTTTATTGACTGGCTTATTTAACAGACCAAACAGGAAGACTGCAAAATTCATTAAATGTAGTTCTATTGTATAGGTGGTTTCAGAGATATAAAAAGAACAAATATAAGATTTCGCTTTTTTTGCTTCTGAGGCTAATCGCGACGCTAAGGGTAAATGGCGAGGAAATGTAACGGAGGAGAAACAGTCCCAAAAGTTATGGACTGCATGTAAGTTAATACCACAGAGATATTACAGTAGGTGTAGGTTATACCACCAGAACTTTTCTATTATAATAATACTGGTTATGCTGTACTGTTAGCTAAAGATACTGATATTTGAGAAACTTAAAAGCTTATTTGCAAAATTTTAGATAAATAATAATCTGTTAGACTGTAAACATATTTTATATCCATTCTGCAAAATTGACAAAATTTAAAAATTGTTATCGCTCAGACAGGGACTCGAACCCTGGACAGATAGGTTAAAAGCCTAACTCTATACCAACTAAGCTATCTGGGCACAAGGTATTCTTTTTTGAAAAGTTAGTTATGTTAAGAAATATATTGAAACACTTGAGAACACTTTTGGTCTGGTTCGACAGAGAAGGAGACAACATTTCTAAATGTTTACAGACTGGGTGTATTTTTCCACTATAGAGGCCTTCACTATATGTAATTCGAAACGCTAAAGTTCAGCTAGCTTCCAAAATTGAGGTAAAGATTGTGTTTGGCGAGATTAACAAGTTACAATTATATCCAGTTACGGACAAATAAAGCTAAAACTCTCAGATTTACTGTACTAGCCAAGTTTTAGTAACATTTTCTTCACTTTAGTACAAATACCAAAGAAATAGGTATATTTTATTTATAATTTGACAAAATGTACTAGTATTTAATTCACAAAGTTAGGTAAAAACAGTATTTTTTAAAAATATTGTTACTGTCTTCAAATTTTATGTTATTTAGCCACTAACAAGTGGTTTACACTGTTTGGCATCCTTTAAATAGGAAAAGAAGGAATTATTTGTTTAGTATTTTTACTACTTTATATTTATTTAGGAAAACAATTCTACAGGTTAACTTAATTTTTAACAAATTGTTACTAATTTATATATCAAAGTTATGTTATTTAGAGTGTATGAAGGCGTATAAAGTTAATATTTGTACTTATCAGTTCAACTAACAATTATATTTTACACACAAAAGATAATGTTTACAGTTAAATTACTTGAATCAGAGAATAATATTTTACAGTAATTGATTCATTCAGCACTAGTCAGTATTTTTATGCATCAGAAAGTTTTCTTAATTTTCTATTACGCATGCTATTTTGGGCTATTTTTAAAATGTATTTCTAGGGCAAACTGGATTAATTTTCTGCTTATAATGCACAATGCTTTGTACATTTATTATATTCTCTACTTACAATCCAAATATTATGCTTATTTAATGTATAACTAACTAACTCTCTAGCCTTCTTAAACCCGAATGTTCATGGCTGCAGCAACACATGCCTTTCATCTGTCCTTGTCCTGAGCAAGATCTATATACTCCTTTCCTTCCCTACCAATTTCCTTTAGGTCCATCTCTACATTATCCCTCCATCTTTGTTTTGCTCTTCCTATTGGTCTTTTACCATCAGGTTTCCCAACAAGAATCCTGTATACTCTTCTTTCCTCTCCCATTCGTACCACATGATCTACACACCTAAGTCTTTTTGATTTAATCATTCTAATAATATCTGGACATGAATACAAATTATGTACTTCTAAATTATGTAACCTTCTCCACTCATCTGTCTCCTCATCTGTTTTAGGCCCAAATATTTTCCTAAGGATTTTATTTTCAAATACTCTCAATTTATGTTCCTTTTTCAATGTAAGGGACCAGGTTTACTTACTGTATTTAACTTTTATTTTTTGTAATTAACAAAACTTAAAAGCTTATACTGTAGTTATTATATCTTTTTCTATCAGCTTATTTTGAAATTAATATTATTAGGTATAGTCTTTGATTTATAACTATATTGCTTTTTTCATCAATTTATCTAAGAGTACACGCAGACAAACACATGTGTACACACTTTTATGTAAATAGATATGCCTTTTTCTCAATATTTTAGTATGAAGATTGCACTTTAGCTATTTAAGCAAGGGTAGGAAAGGTAGGATTTCTGAGAATTTGTTGCTGGATTTTGTTGTTCAAGTATAGATGAGAACTGAACTGGGAGACTGTTTTGAACCTTTTCATGAGAGTTTGCATGTGAACTGTATGCAAATTGAGCACTATTGACTGTGCATGCTTCTAAGTTTTGCTGTTATTTCACATCAACTCTGTGAGACTGTAGACAGTTTTCCCATTTCAAGTAGATTTTATTGATTGTATTTGTATATGTTTTGGGGACTTAGCAGTTTTATGTTATGAGGCAGTTTGTTGTAGAATATTTTTACCGGATTGTTTTGAGATATTGAGTGTCTGCTGTTTTACTTGTAATTATTTTCCTTTTTGTGTTGTGTATTTGACTATATTTTGTCCAAGTTCGTAGTATTTAGAATAATTGTTATTGACTTGCAGATGTAGGGAGTAATAATCCTTTGCAAGATGCCCTATACTTTAGTCTGAACATTATTCGTAGTGTTCACTTTTGAACCCTTAGTATTCTTGTAGTATTATTAATGTAGAGGTAAATTAGGCTGAAATGTAGGCATTTTTCTGATAAATTATACTCACTTAGTTGTTTCAGCAGGTAGAAGTTGCATGATGGTTTACTGCTGATGATGTTAATTTGCTCTTCTTATGTACTACGTATGATGTAGCTTACTTGAGTAATTGGGATTTTCTACTGAAAAAAGGATTGCTTGTCTATTTTATTCCTATGTTGTTGAGTTTGTCCATAAGCAAGCCATGTTTTTTACTCTATCCTATGCCTTGGAAGAATCTAGATATATTGTGTTTGCAGTTTTATGTTTCTCTAAGGTTTCAGCTATGTAGTTTTTTAAACTGTGCTATGGGTGTGACTATTGATTTCTCTTTCTGGATGCCATGTTGGTTTCTGTGTATTCCTCTTGCTGCTTTAGGTTGTTTGCTTTTTTTCTTAGATCTTTATTTGTTTATTTGTTCAGTATTTTTTTATTTTTCTTATTTTAATTACTTTAATTTTGCATTAACTAACATATTTTATTTTAACAACAAAATAATTTGCCCTAGTATAAAAACTTCTACTAACAAAAATTTACTATTATAACTTTTAATTTTAGAAAATTGTATTTTTAAAACTTTAACTTTGAAAAATTGATTTTTAATTACTTTAATTTTACATTAACTAACAAATATTACATTAACTAACAAATTTTACATTAACAACAAAATAATTTGCCCTAGTATAAAAACTTCTAGTAACAAAAATGTACTATTATAACTTTTAATTTTAGAAAATTGTATTTTTAAAACTTTAACTTTGAAAAATTGAATTTTAACACACTTTGACTTTAACAATGTACTTTGAATTTTTTATGTAAAAGAATATTAAAAAAATTAAAAAATACTGAACAGAAAAAGAAATCAATAGTTACACCCATAGCACAGTTTAAAAAACTACATAGCTGAAACCTTAGAGAAACATAAAACTGCAAACACAATATATCTAGATTCTTCCAAGGCATAGGATAGAGTAAAAAACATGGCTTGCTTATGGACAAACTCAACAACATAGGAATAAAATAGACAAGCAATCCTTTTTTCAGTAGAAAATCCCAATTACTCAAGTAAGCTACATCATACGTAGTACATAAGAAGAGCAAATTAACATCATCAGCAGTAAACCATCATGCAACTTCTACCTGCTGAAACAACTAAGTGAGTATAATTTATCAGAAAAATGCCTACATTTCAGCCTAATTTACCTCTACATTAATAATACTACAAGAATACTAAGGGTTCAAAAGTGAACACTACGAATAATGTTCAGACTAAAGTATAGGGCATCTTGCAAAGGATTATTACTCCCTACATCTGCAAGTCAATAACAATTATTCTAAATACTACGAACTTGGACAAAATATAGTCAAATACACAACACAAAAAGGAAAATAATTACAAGTAAAACAGCAGACACTCAATATCTCAAAACAATCCGGTAAAAATATTCTACAACAAACTGCCTCATAACATAAAACTGCTAAGTCCCCAAAACATATACAAATACAATCAATAAAATCTACTTGAAATGGGAAAACTGTCTACAGTCTCACAGAGTTGATGTGAAATAACAGCAAAACTTAGAAGCATGCACAGTCAATAGTGCTCAATTTGCATACAGTTCACATGCAAACTCTCATGAAAAGGTTCAAAACAGTCTCCCAGTTCAGTTCTCATCTATACTTGAACAACAAAATCCAGCAACAAATTCTCAGAAATCCTACCTTTCCTACCCTTGCTTAAATAGCTAAAGTGCAATCTTCATACTAAAATATTGAGAAAAAGGCATATCTATTTACATAAAAGTGTGTACACATGTGTTTGTCTGCGTGTACTCTTAGATAAATTGATGAAAAAAGCAATATAGTTATAAATCAAAGACTATACCTAATAATATTAATTTCAAAATAAGCTGATAGAAAAAGATATAATAACTACAGTATAAGCTTTTAAGTTTTGTTAATTACAAAAAATAAAAGTTAAATACAGTAAGTAAACCTGGTCCCTTACATTGAAAAAGGAACATAAATTGAGAGTATTTGAAAATAAAATCCTTAGGAAAATATTTGGGCCTAAAACAGATGAGGAGACAGATGAGTGGAGAAGGTTACATAATTAGAAGTACATAATTTGTATTCATGTCCAGATATTATTAGAATGATTAAATCAAAAAGACTTAGGTGTGTAGATCATGTGGTACGAATGGGAGAGGAAAGAAGAGTATACAGGATTCTTGTTGGGAAACCTGATGGTAAAAGACCAATAGGAAGAGCAAAACAAAGATGGAGGGATAATGTAGAGATGGACCTAAAGGAAATTGGTAGGGAAGGAAAGGAGTATATAGATCTTGCTCAGGACAAGGACAGATGAAAGGCATGTGTTGCTGCAGCCATGAACATTCGGGTTTAAGAAGGCTAGAGAGTTAGTTAGTTATACATTAAATAAGCATAATATTTGGATTGTAAGTAGAGAATATAATAAATGTACAAAGCATTGTGCATTATAAGCAGAAAATTAATCCAGTTTGCCCTAGAAATACATTTTAAAAATAGCCCAAAATAGCATGCGTAATAGAAAATTAAGAAAACTTTCTGATGCATAAAAATACTGACTAGTGCTGAATGAATCAATTACTGTAAAATATTATTCTCTGATTCAAGTAATTTAACTGTAAACATTATCTTTTGTGTGTAAAATATAATTGTTAGTTGAACTGATAAGTACAAATATTAACTTTATACGCCTTCATACACTCTAAATAACATAACTTTGATATATAAATTAGTAACAATTTGTTAAAAATTAAGTTAACCTGTAGAATTGTTTTCCTAAATAAATATAAAGTAGTAAAAATACTAAACAAATAATTCCTTCTTTTCCTATTTAAAGGATGCCAAACAGTGTAAACCACTTGTTAGTGGCTAAATAACATAAAATTTGAAGACAGTAACAATATTTTTAAAAAATTCTGTTTTTACCTAACTTTGTGAATTAAATACTAGTACATTTTGTCAAATTATAAATAAAATATACCTATTTCTTTGGTATTTGTACTAAAGTGAAGAAAATGTTACTAAAACTTGGCTAGTACAGTAAATCTGAGAGTTTTAGCTTTATTTGTCCGTAACTGGATATAATTGTAACTTGTTAATCTCGCCAAACACAATCTTTACCTCAATTTTGGAAGCTAGCTGAACTTTAGCGTTTCGAATTACATATAGTGAAGGCCTCTATAGTGGAAAAATACACCCAGTCTGTAAAAATTTAGAAATGTTGTCTCCTTCTCTGTCGAACCAGACCAAAAGTGTTCTCAAGTGTTTCAATATATTTCTTAACATAACTAACTTTTCAAAAAAGAATACCTTGTGCCCAGATAGCTTAGTTGGTATAACTTTAAATGACCCACTTCATGCAATCATAATTAATGCCATCTGAATCTCTGTCTTTTCTATCAAATGGAGAGAATAAATATACTTTAGGAGCACCCTGTCATAAAAATTTCCAATACTGTACATCAGGCACAACACCTAAAAGATAAAAACGTGTTCCCTGAAATCCAGTACCCTACCCTAGGTGAATGTGCATTCACCTTCAGCCACGTATGAAAAGTATCATTGTCCTTCCGGAAAATACGTAGACGTTGACAACACTGCTACGGTTTCCAAGCAACGCAGTTAAAAATTCTGCTCCCATCCCTGCCACAGTTGCTGGCAATTGAAGGGAGATCCGAGACTCATTTCATTTCAAAGCGGAAATGGTTTCTTGTTTCTCTTCTTCGGAATGCGATCGCTGCCTCTGACGTCCGCGCGAGCATGTTGCCAACTCTGTCCGCCTGTCACCAAGAAAGGTGACACCCGTTGCCATGCAGGTTCCAGTTCCCTCACGTCGCCATGTTCTCCACGAATCACTGGTGCAAACCTCAAGGAGTAAATTAACAAGCATCGTCGAGGGAAATAATAGAAGAAGGGATTTTTTGATACTGAGAAAGTCTTCTGTAGTGTGCAAATACCTTTTGGTTGCTAAAATTAAGTAAAGAAAATAGGTATAGTATCAGTGTTGCCATGTTTGTGTGAATTTACTGCAGTTAGTTCTTTATTCAACGTTCCATCTTTCTTTTCGAAACTTCGTTTTAATTTGTGTACATAAAATAAACATTAATTTGTTTTATTAACAACCAGCTGACCTCCGTGCCGGAGTGGTTAGCACAGCACGCTACGATGTCAAGGATCCCGGGTTCGAATCTCGGCCTGGGCATGAGTATTTATTGTCAGTGTCCCTTCATCATATCATCGCTCATCCTCAACTTCAATATTAGCCAAAATTGGCAGATAATCGAAGTCGAATAAACCAAATCAATTAAATTATTGACACCTAGAACAAAGCTTCTAGTGGCACTCACTAGATATGTATTGGGAGTGGAGTTTCAAGGTCCCATTTAAGCCACTGGCGTCCTCGGTCAGAGATACAAGTGACATTGTTCCCATACTCTCAAACGCTGCTTCTTGCTTATATCCCAATAATTCATTTCACAGGAGGCTGAGTGGGTGTCACAAACTTTTTAAACTAGTAGATGGTAACATTTCGCGGTCCTCCATGTTTTAAGCCTAGAGTATCGTAACGCAGCTTACATCACGTAACACAATGTTACTTCTGCCTTTGGGATCGAACCAAGAACCTTTAGATTGCATTCATCTCTCAGATGGTTACACTGGCTGGGCCTAAATGTGATAAATGCAAGAGGTTACATTTAAAGGAATGGCAATAGAAATTAACTTAAGTTAGATTTGGGTTTTGTACTCTCCATGACTTAACCGATATGGATTGGTTTAGAAAATGATATTATTTGCCTTACAAATATATGAAGATTATTCCCACACTTGTCGTCTCGAATATCACTTGTCTGACCTCCCTGTCAGACATCAATCTCATCACACACCTTAATCTTAATCGTTCTCCACTCCGCTTCTCTCTCACAATCTGCACTCCTTACTCTCTCTCGTATTCTCGCCAACTGATCTCACTCCCTGTCAATTCCAACACTCCAAGCCTCCTCGTCTCCCAAGTCAATAACCTAACGTTTGCCTCATTGCTTATTCCGCATTCATTTCTCTGCTTCCTGCTATGCTTAGACTTTATACTTCTTACCCAATACCTTGGGTACGATACGGTATTGACTTGCTAGTCTAGGTCCATCTGCTACTTTGAATAACATACATTTTTAAAAAGAAAAAGTATGGAGGAAATCGTTTCATTGCTCTGGGAATATATAGTATTCTCTCATATTTTGAGTTATCTTAGCATTTACCTGTAGCTGCTGAGGGAAACATGAGAATGGAGGATCCTGAAATGAAGTTACAGGTCAGCTACTCTTGTAATAGCTTGAATGCAAGATGTTGACTATTCCATTCGTCTCGATTCCAAGAGAGCAGGAGAACTCATTTCTTTTTCAATACAGAAAAAGCTTGTAGAAGTTTAAGTTGTTTACAATAATATGTGTTCTGCAATCGGAATTTTCCCACCTTAATTCTAGCCCTACTTGGTATTTTCTATAAACAAAATGGCTTTCTTCTCAAGCGACAATGTCAAAGATAGCACTCGTAAATTGCTGTCATGCGAGTGCGTGTGTGTATGTGAAGAGGCGTTTATGTAGCTTTGTAACAGGTTAATATTTTCAAAACTGAGAAGAAATCATGTAGTTACAGATTATCTCTCCCGCCCTCTCTCTCTCTCTCTCTTTCTCTCTCTCTCTCTCTCTCTGCGTCTTCCTGTCTGTCTCAGTTCACTCCGTGTGTGTGTGTGTCTCCCTCTGTCTGTCTCTTTCCTGTGCTCTCTGTCTGTCTCAGTTCACTCCGTATGTGTGTGTCTCCCTCTGTCTGTCTCGTTCCTGTGTCTGTTTCTTTTCTGCCTATCTCTCTGTGTGTGTGTGTGTGTGTGTATTCCTGTCTATCTCAGTTCACTCCGTGTGTGTGTGTGTGTGTCTCCCTCTGTCTGTCTCTTTCCTGTGCTCTCTCTTTCTCTCTCTGTCTGTCTCAGTTCACACCGTGTGTGTGTGTGTGTGTCTCCCTCTGTCTGTCTCGTTCCTGTGTCTGTTTCTATTCTGCCTATCTCTCTTTCTCTCTCTCTCCCTCTCTCTCTCTCCCTCTCTCTCTCTCTCTCTCTCTCTCTCTCTCTCTCTCTCCCCTGTATCTATACATACATACACAGAGAGATAGAACCACTTTGGTCTAGTCACTATGATGTCACACTACCACGAAGGAGACCCGAGTTCGTGCTTTATGGAGCCTCGCCCAGACTCTAGTGAATGGGTACCTGGAGGCAAAGGCGTACGGAACGTGTACTGATCACATCACCTCCAATCCAAAATCAAGAATGTGTGAAATCCCTATCTCCACGTACCTTCTGTACCTTCATGGCAGGAGATTTACCATGCATATGTATCAGTTAATACTTGTAATTTTTCTTGCGTACTTTTCCGATTTACTCAATTGTTTTCTCTCTCTTGTTTCAGATCTCTCCGTCGGCCTGTTGAACGTTCTTACAGATATTGTGTGGAAAATTACAATCACATGGAAGGCTGGGAATGTTGCGTGCAAACTCATCAGATATTTGCAAGTAAGTTCATGCAAAATAAATGAAATTACAAGTATTCATTCGAACTAAAGAGTCTAAAATTTTGAAAATTGCACCATTTGCCTCACATGCATGTTGTGTTGCATGAAAACAGTTTTTCTTTGTCAAGAGCTGTTAACGAACCTATGGAGTATCATTTACATTGGAATCTGCATTATTTCTATGTAGCTATATTGTGAATGAAACCCAGATATAGTGTTCAAACAAAACTCTTTGCCTTGGGGAGAGAGGGGCTTCCATCCACGGCTATACATTCAAGTGTAAACAGGAAATTCATATACCACGATTGAAAAGGTACCTCCTCTTCCTTTTGTTGAAGATAAATGCCTATTGTTGTTGTTATTCTTATGATTATTATATATGCATATAAACAACAAGAATAGAACGAGGAAAAGAGCTTGAAGAGCAAATAAACAAAAATATGTAAGGAAGGAGACAGTAATCACTGGGGCTTGGAAGTTGAAGACCTATAAAAAGACATAAAAACGGAAAAAGGCCTTATAAATGTGATACAAATTAATTAATAACTTCAGTTTTAATTACGTATTTAATGAATAGAAAAAATACAAAATTCTGGTGGTATGGAACACACAGTGTGAAAAGAAAACTATATGAATGAAATGCATCTTCTTTCAGTCCAAAAGTGTTTTTCTCTCGTTTCAAGGATGGTTCAAATATATTTATTTATTTAATTTCTTTACTACAGAAAGGATGCTTAAGAGTTGATGAACTGATGATTCGAATTGAGAATGGGCAGTAAGAATGTAGTCGAAAGAAGGTGAAGTTGCAAACAAAAAGCTGTTAAGACCTTAAAAAAAAGGCTAAAAAGGACCAATAAGCCAAAAAACGCCGAAAAAGGCAAAAAGGACAAATAAAACCCACCTTTTTCTTGCCTACAATGACCCAAAATGAACATGTATTATGTTGGGCTTCGTCTTCGGACACTAGGGAATAAAAGGATTTTTCCTCAACTTCCAAGCCCTAGTAATCACTTACCACAAACAGAAATAGTCGGTGTTATCACTTCATTCTGGCTACAGTGCTGTACAGACGCCATCTTCAGTATTCTGTGCTTGAACTGTGAACATGCGGCGAGGCCGCGAAATATCAACTATTGTTTCTGTTTGTGGTAAGCGTTTATGTCTACGTATAAAGTGTTTACTATATGCATGTCCACACACAGTATAAAAAGACGTAAAACCCACTGTCAATTTTACAATGAACGTTGTGCTGTTAAGGATTACATTGATGATAGCAATAAATGTTACTTGCTTTGTAAACAATTGCATCTGTATTACATTGCAATATCTTTTCCCGCAGGCGGTGGTTACCTACTCGTCAACATACGTGCTTGTCGCATTGAGCATTGATCGTTACGACGCCATCACGCATCCAATGAATTTCTCCGGCAGCTGTAAGTACATTTAATTAGACAATTTTCATTTCTAGAAAAGCGTGAAAATATTTCATAACAGTGGGAAATAAAATAATTCTGCTTTCAGTATATTTGCTTGAGATATTCAGTTGGTTGTGTTTAGTGTTACACAGTTCTATTAAACCATTAGTTAATTCCGTTTGAAGTACATAACGGTATTATTGTCCAGAGAAAATAGAGTTTACATGTGTGTCTAGTATTTTTGTGTAGCTGGTGCATGATCTCAAGACTATCGGATTTTAGAGAGTAGAAATATTAAAAGAAAATAATAATTATCGTCTCTGCTGTGCAGGAATTAGACCAGTTGTAAAATCGGGGATCCCCGCTCAGATTGCCAGTTACGCATGACTGCTGCTGCCACCTGTATTACAACGATGCAGCATCTGTAAAATAACTAATAACAACCAGTGCTCAGACCTCCTCCTCAGGGTCCCGGGTTCGATACCCGATGGAGGGACATAGTTGTTTGGATCCCACTTTAAACTGTAGGTCCAGTCCCGATTATCCTTACTGTGCATAAAGTGGACTTAAAACACCAATTCAATCAATCAATCAACCTCCTCCTCAGGTGTCAATTAATTTCGCACCGTCAGAGCACAAGGCGTCGTTAAATTGCATTTCACTTTGACTTTATTGATTGGTGAACAAAGTGAACACCTGCTTTGGTTGGGGGGCATTGTTAATTGCAGAACTCAGTCTTAGTTAATAGAGAGAGAATCAAACACAGATCAGGCGAAAGAAGAAATCA
This sequence comes from Lepisma saccharinum, assembly GCF_977018435.1. Taxonomy (NCBI): domain Eukaryota; kingdom Metazoa; phylum Arthropoda; class Insecta; order Zygentoma; family Lepismatidae; genus Lepisma; species Lepisma saccharinum. Next base: position 19,642,467 of record NC_139245.1, read on the forward strand.
TTTTGCCATTTTTATTCTTAATACTACCCCAGTAATTTCAGATAAAAGAAAAACAAAACGTAAATACGAATAATTTAAAATAAGAAATTTCCGCCGAGTAATTTTAAAATAACTTTCCAACATATGAAGTGTAAACTATAATGAATACCATACTAAACATACATACATAATACTAAAGCGAAAATTTCTAGATCCTACATCCCAACATGATGATTAAAATTAAAACTGAAAGTAGCACGACAATTTCTTCCATCCATCTATGGCTTTGAGAAGAAGCCTGAGGAGCAGCAGTTTGTTCAGATACGTATATAGGAGATACGACAACACTTCCATAACGGACAGGCACATATTTGGGTCTCAACCAAGTGTTTAACGTGTAAAAAAAATAACAACAATAGGTTAATAAGATTAACATATATATTATTAATAAAAATATCATTAAAATAGATCAATTAATAATAATGATTATTATCGTTATCCTTACATGAACAGGTAAAAGGATGATATAAGTATAGAAAAATATAACACCACCAGATTTTTATCCAGAATTTTCCATCGGTGGATGTGAGAGTAAATTTAGAGTAAAAGTAACCATAAATTGGGCCTTTGTGGAACATTTTAGTAGGTGTTAGGGGGTGTTGGAGAGTGTGTGGGTAAATTACTAACAGCACGTATTCATCATGTAGGTTATACCTAGCTAAGATCACTAAATCATATATAAAAATGGATGTATGTGTGTTTGTATGTTTGTATGTTCCGGCATAACTCTCGAACGCCTGGAACAATTTCAACCAAACCTGGTACACGTATCACTTGCAATCTGGAAATAATATTTGCGGGGGGTAAGACACCCCTGGCACCGCTAGGGGTGGGGTGGGAAGGGGTGACATGTAAAAATAATCCGAAACGTCCGATATTAAATTCCGCACAAACGGACATCCGTGACTCTATGCAATCCCGCACAACGATAGTGTTTCTCGGGTTGTCTAACATTCAGGCTGATAAGACTTTGTGTTGCGAAAATGACCGATATTAGTGTGGAATCCATAGTTTACGAGGTCGCTAAGATGAATAGTGACACTCCCAATGCCGTTCAAGTCCAAGTTCATTTTGAACTACAGTTAGAATTCATTATTTTCCTGTCTAATAGAAGATTAGGATAAATAAATATCCGGGCAAGGTCGAGTAATCAGCTAATATTCTATAAAACAACTGTTCTACCAAAGATATTAATGCTGAAATATTTTTAAAATGGATTATTTATTGAATATTAAGAATGTTGTTAGGTTCAGTAGATAAAAAGTAGAATCCTTGATCATTATTTTTATTCGTATTATTACTAGTAGGGAGTGGCACGCATAATTGTTCGCAGGAACTGTCAACGCAAAACTACATAAGCACAATCTATGTAAGTTCTGCGGAAATAAATCAAACAATAAACTAGTATTTTGCTTATTTAATTTTGGATTTAGTAAGTCTATCTGGGTGGTCAGGACTCTCTGGACTTCCCTCTATATACGTCCCTGGCAAAGGACACCATTTCACTTTGTATTTCCTGAAGTTTCTTAGAATACCGTTTGCATGTTTAAGCATAATAATGAAAATGTACTGTAGTTGTAAGAAACATTTATTTTGACTAAAAAGCCAAATTCTTTGGTATAAATGTGGCATGTATCCAAAAACTCAATATGCTGACCAAGGCAGAATTTATTTTAAAACATAAACTAAACATTACGTTTCAACCTTCTAGCAAAGTCTTCTTCAGACTCTGTGCCAAATACAAATGAAATAAAGTACAAAACAGGAAGATATATATACACACAAAAATCACTCCCCTCCCGACACAAGATTATTAGAAAGTTGTTTATCTGGAACATTCCTTTCCAGGTGTTCCAGCAGGTGGCCTTCTCCTGTCAACTGTTGTTTCATCTGACAGGCGATTTAGATAAACATTTCCTTTCATCTGGAAAGTGGTTGGTCTCCTTATCTCACGCCGCTCTTTTTCCTTACCCTTTCTTTCTTCTTTTCTCCTCCTTCGCTCTTGTCCTTTCTACTCTTTCTAACACCATCTTCCATTCTTTGTTTATTGCGTCTTCTTCCCCTTTCTTCTCTATTTCCTTGGCCTCCTTCCATTTTCTCACTAGTACTCTCTTCTCCCTTCCTATCTGCTTAGCCTCATCCCACTCTATGTCATGTCCTGTTTCTCTCGTGTGCTTAAATATCGCATTTCTCTCTCTCTTAAGTCGTACATCGTCCCTATGTTCTTTTAACTTGTCTTTTAGCCTCTTTTTCGTTTCTCCTATGTACACACTCTGACATTCTTTGACTTTTTGGTTACCATGGAAACAAGGCTTAATGGTGTTATCATTGGCATGTATATAGTTGATTTGAGTTTAGTTTCAAGTCCATTTTATGTACAGATAGGCTAATCGGGAGTGGACCTACATTTTATAGTGGTATCCTACCTCAACAGTCTGTGCTTTCACAGGATATAAAATGGACAAGCATACGAGTAGATATTTACGCCCTACTGATCCCAGAAATAACATAGTCATTCTATAAGTCGACTGTGATCAGGGAGAAGCTAGAAATTATGAAAGAAAGTTTCTGCTGTGATATCTAACTCTGAGAGATAAATATGAGGCAAAGCTGAAATCACAGCCTCGAACGTTTTCCTCTAGTCCCACTATTGAAAGTAAATTGAACAGATTGTAATATTGATCAGGATTAGAGACTTCTCAGTGTATCTTTCCGAGGCTTGTATTATTTTACTTTGATGCAAGTTTTGAACCCCCGAAGACAAAACCTGCTCTGGAATAGAAATTGGGAAAAGAAAATTACACTAGCGCCGAGAACGACAAAAGCCGGAAGTTCTGTTTCGTCAGCTGGGAAGCAAACCAAATGAAATGTCACAGTTATCCTCGACATTTTGTAGTTGAAAGTGTTATTATATCATTGAACTAATTCGTGCTAACAATTGAACACATCAGTGATGCAATGAACGTAAACACTACATGATATATCTATTTGTATCTAACAGACCAAACGTTTGTTCCAGGAGCTTATATTCTAGGCTAGCTAGGCTATCTGCGAAGCCTGGTGATTCTGGAGTTGGCAACCTGATTTCCTATGAGTTGGCAACCTGATTTCCTATGAGTTGGCAACCTGATTTCTTATGAGTTGGCAACCTGATTTCCTATGAGTTGGCAACCTGATTTCTTATGAGTTGGCAACCTGATTTCCTATGAGCTGGCAACCTGATTTCTTATGAGTTGGCAACCTGATTTCCTATGAGTTGGCAACCTGATTTCCTATGAGTTGGCAACCTGATTTCCTATGAGTAGGCAACCTGATTTCCTATGAGTTGGCAACCTGATTTCCTATGAGTTGGCAACCTGATTTCTTATGAGTTGGCAATCTGATTTCTTAGGAGTTGGTAAACTTATTTTTATTCATAGCCTAGTACCACGTGACATAGTGAGATATCCCACATCTTGGAGTCAGTATACACCACTGGTTTGTTCACAACTTCGTTGTTTTTAAACATTTCATTTCTTTCTTTCAGAGGAGCGGTTCGAGAGTAAAACTTGATAACCCACACTACGTTCGAAATTGAGTTAACATTGAATTCAGTTGCTGCACAGATTCAAATTACTGTAGAATAGTGAATGAAGTTCCTTCAGTGCCTGATGATAGCCATAAACACATGGGAACATCTAGGCAAACCAAAAGCCACAATGCAATAGACGTTTTTCTAGGTTTTATACTTTTGTGGGTTATCAAGTTTTACTCCCGAGCCCCTCAATTATAAACAACATTTGACTTACTTCGACAAAACTTGCACTTACATAAAAACTTTGAATAGCCTAGTAAAGACAATACACTTCATATGAAGGTGTTCCGGGTTCGATACCCGGTGGAGGCGCATAGTGGTTCGGATCCTACTTTAAACTGTAGGTCCAGTCCCGATTAGCCTTACTGTGCATAAAGTGGACTTAAAACACCAACTCAATAAATCAATATGAAGTCTGAAATTACTAACAGAAATATAAAATGTTCAGTTTTTTATAAATTCTAAAATAACATGAAATAGATAAACTGTAATTGAATGGTTATTAAATCAAATATGTTTGGCAAGTATTTTCTCTAGATAACATATGTATGTAACACATTAAATTATATTTTTAATTAAATTTAAAAATTAAAATATGAAAAATAAATATTCAAAAATTCATAGTAAACTATTCTACAGCATGAACCAAACAATATTTTAAGTCAATATTTCAATAGTTTTTTTATCATATTGCAAAGTTTAGAAATGTTTCATTTATAAAATAATACTGTGTAAATAATATACATACATATAATAATATTAAATATTGCAGTTTCTTACGAAGTTACACTTAAGCAATTTACAAATTCGACTTACGTAAAATTCAAGTTACGTAAATGTTTACGGAACGCATTACTTACGTAACTCGGGGGGGGGGGGGTTACCAGAAAGGATGTTGTAAAACGCCACATAAGTTCGACCAAACCATACTTTGATGGAAAGGAAGTATAATGGTGACATAGGAAACGGGGAGGAAGTATTCTTGGACACATCCTATCCATTCCCTTTGCAGGGGGGCAATGAATCGTCTTTAGAAAGAAGTTTCTTATTGATAACATTCCGGACGCCAGGCTCTCACCCCAGAATCCATTCATTTCTGCAGAGACAGGATATTGGTATGTGTCGACCTGTCAGGAGCGTTTTCACCTTACACCCACTCTCTTCACAGCAGAAAAGCCGTCACAAGCACGGCCTGCTTCAAGAGAAAATTGAATAAATAAGTCTTCTCCATTACTCTCTCTCTCTCCTCGATGGGTACATACCTGTCTTTTTGATTGGAGCCATGTCATCCCAAGGAGGATACATATCAGGTATCTCAGTAAGGTAGTTCAACGACCGCATTCTTTTTTGACATATTGGAAGTATTTCTACTAACTAAAGTAGTGAATTTCAAATTGTAAATTATTTAACTACAATTGAGTGCAACTTAAAGGACATAAGTATTGATGGATTGATGGATTGATTTAGTGTTTTAAGTCCACTAATCGGGACTGGACCTACAGTTTAAAGTGGGATCCGAACCACTTGTGTCTCCACCGGGTATCGAACCCGGGACCCCTTGATTACAAGCGACGACGAAAGGACATAAGTAAATGTGTACCTAAGACTATTAGAAGCATGGTACAATAATATATTTTTTTTATGGAATTAAGGATCAGTAAGAGTGAAGAACATGTCTCATTAGGGCTGAGCCGATACAACTTTGAACCAATACCAGTGGCGGCGATTGGGTTCCAAAACTGGGGGCAAGGTACCTAAAATTGGGGGGGGGGGGGCAAGAACAGTTAACTTTTCCTTGGTCGATAAGGTTTAGCATAGTGCAAAAGTGGCAAAATGTGGAGGGCAACGCCCCCCTAATTGCCAATACCGATACTTGAAAAATGTAACAATTAAAAGTTACTCCAATTATAAATATCAATTTACCAGAGTTTTACTTTAAAATAATAAAAAATAACACCAGAGTATAGAAAATGCCTGTTATGTAATCACAAGATACACATAATAGGTACAAGATCAAAGGAAACTTCAAATTTTGCATAGCTTCCAGGATAATATTAGACTCCACGAGATTGTCGAGGGGCATTTGTGCAGGCCTTGCGAACAATCAAAACGCCCGAAAAGTATCTTCGGGTATCTCCAAATAATATCCAGCCGATACTTTCCGATACATCGTCATCGGCTCAATCCTATACATCATCTAAGAAGTATAATTGTTCTATGTAGAAAAATAATCCATTTGTACACTGCTGTTGTTGGATTTCTAACTTCAAGTGTTCGAAAGTAGGAGCCAATGAATTTCAGACCTCTTAGATTTTATTTCCCAAATTTCTACTTTACTTCCCAACATGGTAAGAAAATTTTATGCACTCTGATAATCTGACAGCCTGCATATTGAACACTGCTGTACTGATATAAACTAATAATTTTGCAAGTACGACTTCTGGTTGTTATTTCAGCGACATATTTCCACCTGGTGGTGAAAATATGAACTACTCTTAAGTCAGCATTCGCTTGCCCATGGACTGCATACACAGGGAGAACTAAATGCATCATACCGATTGATGCATCAGAACGCGTCGATTGATGCACTAGAGTGTGTGTTCTATGACATCTGCGAAGAATCAGATTCACACTTGATGCATTTTAGTGCATTCTTGTATGTTGTAAAAGAAAGTGCATCACCTGATGAAAGCGAGGTTTTCTTTTAGTCGAGATGCATTATAATGTATCATTTGATGAGTTTTGATGCACCTTCCTGCATCTTTTTCAATGATGCACTTAAACGTTTCGTCTGATATACAGATTTTATTTAGCTCAGATGAAACGTCTGAGTGGATCATGGAGAAAGATGTAGGAAGGTGCACCAAAACGCACGAAGATGTATCAAAATGCATCACAAGATGCACTTTGTTGTTTATTTTACGACATACAAAAATGCACTAAAATGCATCAAATGTGAATCTGATTCTTCGCAGATGGCATGAAACACACTTTTTTAATCGACGCCTTTTGGTGCATCAATCAGTATGATGCATTTTTTTCTGTGTGTAGTCTCTATACCAAGATTCAGTTCAACCCGTTGCTTCTAACGGGCTCCAAAGAGCTTCGAGTAGAGGCACTTTAATTATAAGTACATATCACAATGTGAAAAAGAAATTTCTTAAGTTCCCTTTTTCCGCTTCTAGAATTCCTTCGCCTCTCGGTAATCACTTCGTCACTTTCTTGTAAGAATGAACAACGTCTTTCCCTTCTTCTTTCTTGCCTACTGCAAACTCATCATGCTGATGCAGTCCCCGATCAAAAGTCGGTGATTGAAGCGCTCTGAAATTCTTCTTGACTTTGACAAAACGCCAAGTTTTCTCGAGAAGATTTCAAAGAGAAAGTATCTGTTGATCCATTACCTGCTTTCCCAATACCTCACGTTGTTGATTCAAACAAGTGTGTCTCAAACAACTTTGAGAAGAGAAAAACAACTACGGTAAGAGCCTGAGAACTTGGCTTAGAAATTTATAACAATGGACAGTCTCGCAAGTTCTTTCTTGGTGCTCTCAACTTTGCTTTATTTTCTTCGCTTTTCTGCCACTTTTGGCTAATTACGAAGATGGGGAAGAGTGATGATATGATGAAATTGATGAATGGACACTCACAAACATCCATGCCCATGCCGGGATTCGATCCCGGGACCCCTGGCGTCGTAGCGCGATGTGCAACCACTCCCTAAGAAAGAAAAGAGTACTGGACCCAAAATGTCTATTATACAGGGTGAGGAATAGGTTTGCGTTTTTCATCATTGAATTCATGTTAAATTATTATAAAACATAAAAATTTTAAACCAATGAGCCAAACGATGTTTTAAGTTAATATTTCAATAGTTCACTTGAACATATTGCAAAGTTTGAACTTTTAGAGATATGTTATGTCCACTCCATTCACTCTCGATTCGCGTAGAAACTTTATTTTGAGTATTGACTTTTTTTAAGTCTACTTCATGCACAGGAAGGCTAATCGGGACTGGACCTACTGTTTAACGTGGGATCCGAACCACTTGTGATTTCACCGGGTATCGAACCCGGGACCCTTTGATTATAAGGCTACGTTATCACCACGCCATCGGAGAGACACCAGGATCAGGAAAATGCCCAATCGCATAGCTGAATGGCCACCACGATCGCCAGACCTAACATGTGAGGACACGTAAATGCCATCGAGTACGCTAAGAAAATTCCAATTTCTATTTGTACAGGGTGTTTCAAAAAGGGTAACTGAAACTCAGCACTCAAACTATTTTCAGTTACCTTTTTAAACACCCTGTAGTTCAAATTGAAACCATCTCATCGGCTCAGGATGAAACAAAGGATAAAAACTGGTTTGCGTTACGTAGCGGCATTTGTATATGAGTGTGACCGTCAGATGTCTTCGTGTAGTCTGTGAAGCAAGATTGCTTAAGGTGAGTAAAGTAGAACTGAGAATTTGTTTTTCCATGGAGGAGAAATGAGCAATTTTATAAAGTGGAAAAACTGAGTTATTTCTCTTCTTTGTTTCAGGGAAAAGGGCGAGACTGCTGGTGGCAACAGCCTGGTTGCTGAGTTTCCTCTTCTCCATTCCGATTCTAATACTATACAAGGAGGAGTTGGTGGAAGGTAAGCCCCTTTTACGATAATTATTTCCTTCACTTGGAATAGAAAATTCTTCATCTCATGTATATCATCTCTCTGGGCTGAAGTAATGTAGAGCAAGACCATTTCTACGTATTCCTGAATTCTATACTTTGGTTGGCCAATTGTGGAACGCGCATAATTTATTTTTCCCCTCATTGGCCGAACAAACACAATCTCGACGCCACCGGGTTTCGTGTTCAAGCTTCGGCGCAGGCATCAGTGTTCTTTGTATTTTCCATAAACTAGAAAAAAGAATGTTTGGAATAAGAAAAAAATAGTTTCTGCCAAACCTACGTTTGTTTAAATAAATGACAAATAAATTATTGTTCACGGAACCAAATTGTTTTAGAAATTGTGCACATCTTTTATTTTATTTTATTTTTTCATTGCACTATTAAGTGATTCACTTTTTGCATCACTGTGAAAGTTACCAAATAATTTGGTCACATTACTAAATTTTGTAAACGGGTACCTACTAAATTTTTGTTGATAGTTACGGAAAAACTTAAACAAACTCCTTTTGTTGATTCAAACTAATCAGTTTTTTTGTGCAGTTACCATTTATTTATCATTATTACCATCCATTAGCGAAAAATGGAGATAAGGAACCTAAAATAAGAAAACTACAAATTGCTTGTACTGAGTGATCAAAAAGTCACGCAGCCCATGTAACATTTGTTTGAATCTGTGTTACCTGGGCCCATCATTACGAAGCCACTGTGGCCGCCCAGGTCTCCCGATCTCACTCCGCCGGACTTTTTCCTCTGGGGATTTCTGAAGTCTGCGGCCTACGTAACGCATCCACACACTTTGGATGAACTAAAGACGAATATTCAACGTACTGTGGACAACATTTCATGTGATACACTCCAGAGGGTCTTCAGGAACATGATCGAAGGGGTGCGCATGTGTGAGGAACTGAATGTTGGCCATTTCCAATATCTTTTATAGTCCCTCCATGGGTTACGTGACTTTTTGATCACTCTGTATTTGAAGAGACATGGTTGTCTCTACCATGGTGGAATGTTGAGTCATCCACAATGAAAATAATGCACCTTTATCCTGAAATACACACTTCCCTGCTTGGCGCTATGTGTGTTGCCTAACTCTGCGGCGGTGGCTGATCCCGTCGTTGAAGATCTATTTTTAAAGTTCATTGATCGCTGTAAAGTTAGGGAACACACACAACGCATTTCAGGATGTGGATGTATCATTTTTGTTGCAGTTGACTATACTATTTCGCCTACATTAAACTCGATTTTATTTCTAGAATGTTTTTCGAGTCAACAACATTACATATATAAAAATGTTAATACTTTGAAAAACATTCCTTCCTGCCATCATTTTGTTACTGACAAGCGCAAAAGCAGCCGGAGCATATTGATGATCACTGCATTTGATGTTGTGAAGGCAGTGATATGAACAGGAACTGCCAAATGACAGAAAATCTGCTTACATTAAGAAAAACACAGAATGTGAAACGATCGAATCAGACGACACAAATTCGTCCACGAATTTGCAATGCTCTGAACAATATCGCTCAAATACATCTATGCTATTTCTCCAAGATACTTAGCAGCTATGGAAATTTCACCTTAAAATCTCCAAATTTATGGCATTGATATTGGTCGCAACTTTGGTGACGTAACTCCTAAACTATTCATCAGCCTCGTAGCTAAATATCTTGGTGCTCTAGGAAGAATTGTGGTTGGGCGCTCTCCTCCTTAAAGATTCGAAGTTTCCATTTCTGATTAAGAAAAGTTTATCATATTTATGAATATTTCAGTTGTCTTAATGTCTGAGGAACATCTTTAAAAACGTACTGTTACCTAGTAATATTTTTTGAAACAGAAATTCCTAGGTACAATTGGAGCTGCATTTCTTACACAGACTGTATGTTTAGATGATACTACGGTGAAATTTGAGATTTGGGATACAGCGGGGCAAGAAAGGTACCATAGTCTTGCTCCTATGTATTATAGAGGTGCCCAGGCAGCAATTGTTGTATATGACATCACAAATCAGGTAGGTTCATCTTAGTTTAAATGTGATGCGTTAATAGATGTCATAGGCATTAACCCTATGGTTTAGTCTAGGATTAAAACAGTTCTACGAGCCCAGTATAATTATAGCAACTGGAAACCTGCATGCTGTTGCTTTATTAGCTTTGTCATCTTCCTGTACCACTCTGAACTAGAAAATTTGTTCATTATTATTTAACCTTTCCAAAGTAAACTATCCCCCTTATGATCAAGTAACAGTTTAGGAATTTGTATATTACAAATACTCTTGAAAGTAATTTGAATGTAACTAATTGAACCCAACAATACACGGAACGCACACATATACATAGGATCCATTCCATGTCTCTAACTTCTCAGGTTTCATTTTTATAGCTCCTCAAACTCTCGGTGATTCATCCTTTCTTCCATACCCATAGCCTCCAAGTGTGAGCTGCACTGTCTTGGAAAAATAATTCTATCTCCCTTATAAGTTATTCAATCTTTTTGAAACTTCACAACAATGTTAATCAAACAATAAGGATTCCAGAAAAAAGTCAACATATCAGATTTATATTTTAGTACGCTAATAAATTAATAAAATATTCTTCTCTTTTCCATTGTTAAAGTTGTTAAAGTGTCAGTTTTCATGTTAACCAGCTTTGTGGTAGGGGTTTTTCATCAAAAAAATATCTTATGTTCTTAATTTCCAACTATACCTAAGTGGGGTGCGATTAAATGCATGTTAAGAAGATGGGGAAAAAGGTCAAGAAAATGGATTTATTTTTGTAGACACCCTGTATTAGTAATTGAATATTATAATTATTTACCCAGGTTCCGATTGTGTAATTTTTATATCAACTTGATGCACACTTGTATTTTGTATGAATTGAATTTTTTTCACATCTATAAGTACATATAGAACAATTTTTTCTGCTTACCTACTGCTTTTGTCGGGCAGAATTATTTTTTCCATCTCATTCCTGTTAATAATGATTTGTGTGTGTGTGTGTGTGTGTGTTTGTGTTTGTGTTTGTGTGTTTGTTTGTTTGTTTGTTTGTTTATATTGCGTAGTAGTTGTGGTGTGTGTATGTTTATATTGTGTTATAGTTGTGATGTGTTTGTGTGTGTCTTGTGTAGTAGTTATGCTGTCTGATGTGTTTGTGTTCGTCTTGTGTAGTAATTGTGCTGTCTAATATGTTTGTGTTTGTCTTGTGTAGTAGTTCCTCCATTCATATTGGGGGTTAGGCGTAGAGCTGACAACTCTGCACTGTAAAAAGACATGTCAAGAAACAGAAATATAAGGCCATGGATGTTCCCAAGGTAAAATATTCCGGAGGTAAAATAGTCCCCCGTTCGGATCTCCGGGTGGGGACTACTTTGGGAGGTCCCTGGACTAAGGATAAGATCTTCATTAGGAATAAGGATATTAAATTAGGCACCTGGAATGTTCTGAGCCTTTACCGGCCTGGGGCATTTCAGTGTACAGTTAATGAGATAGTGAAGTATAAATTAGATGTAGTAGCTGTCCAGGAAGTTAGGTGGCCAGGAGAAGGGAATTGTAAAACTAAAAATTATACTTTTCTCTATGGTGGTACTGAAAATCATAATTTTGGAACAGGCTTTTTCATAAATAATAGAATTATCTCGGCTCTTAAAACAGTAGAATTTATTAATGATAGGATATCATATGCAGTTTTACAGGGTAGGTGGTGTAAAATTATTTTAATAAACATACATGCACCAACGGAAGATAAAGATGATAATAATAAAGATGATTTTTATACAGAGTTAGAACAGGTCTTTGATAAATTTTCTCAGTATGATATGAAAATTCTGTTAGGTGACTGTAATGCACAGATTGGCAAAGAAGAGACATTTAAACCCACGATTGGTAAAGAAAGTCTTCATGAATTAAGTAATGATAATGGTATAAGATTGATTACTTTTGCAACCTCAAAGAATTTAATTGTGAAAAGTACCACTTTTAAACATAAACATATCCATAAATATACCTGGTCTTCTCCAGATGGTAAAACTCATAATCAGATAGATCATATTCTCATTGATAAGAGAAGGCATACTAGTATAATTGACGTTCGTACACATAGAGGTGCTGACTGTGCCAGTGACCATTATTTAGTAATTGCTAAATTAAGAGAAAGACTCTCAGTGATAAATCATAAGCAACAAAATCTAAAAGTTATAAAATTTGATACAGGAAAGTTTGTTGATGAAAGAATTAAGAAAGATTACCAAATTAAACTGTCAAATAGATTTGATGTTTTGCAGGATTTAAATGATGATGAAAATATAAATGAAACAGACGTAAATAAGAATTGGGAGCACATACGTAATGCAATAGAATCAGCAGCTAAAGAAAGTATAGGATACCATAAACCAAGAAAAAGTAAGCCGTGGTTTGATAATGAATGTCATAATCTAATAGAAATAAGAAATCAGGCTAGACTTAGATGGTTAAATAACTCGGATGATACAAATCTAAGCAATTATAATAGAATAAAGCGAGAAGTTAACCGCACGTTTAGAAGTAAAAAAAGAGATTACTTGAAAAGCAAAATTGACGAAATTGAAACAAACAGCAAAAATAAAAATATCAGAGATTTATATAAAGGTGTAAATGAATTTAGAAAGGGGTGGCAACCTAAAGTAAACTTGATAAAAGATAAAGATGGTGATTTTCTAGCTGACCCATGCGATATTCTAAATAGATGGAAGAACTACTTTAATGACCTTCTAAATGTCCATGTAGGAGATAAATCAGAAGTAAATGAAGTCCACACAGCAGAACCTTTAGTTCCAGAACCTAACTTGACGGAAGTTAAAGATGCTATTAAAAGGCTAAAGAATAACAGAGCACCTGGCATTGATTTAATACCAGCTGAGTTAATTAAATATGGTGGAAATTCATTAATATGTCAAATTCATAAATTAATTTGTTTAATATGGAATAAAGAAGAAATCCCTCAACAGTGGAAAGAATCCATAATTGTTCCTGTGTTTAAAAAAGGTGATAAAATGAACTGCAATAATTACCGTGGAATTTCTCTACTCTCAACAACATACAAAATATTGTCTAACATTATTTTAACAAGACTAACCCCATATGCTAATGAAATTATAGGTGATTATCAATGTGGATTTAAACGTAACAGATCAACTACAGATCAAATTTTTCACATCAGACAGACACTTGAAAAAAAGTGGGAATATAATCAAAATGTCCATCAGCTATTCATTGATTTCAAAAAAGCATATGATTCGGTTAAAAGAGATAAATTGTATAATATATTAGTAGAGTTTGGAATACCTAAGAAGCTTGTTAGTATGATAAAAATATGCACCAGTGAAACAGAAAGTAAAATTCGTGTGGGTAATAATATGTCTGACAAATTTACAATTCATGATGGGTTAAAACAAGGAGATGCATTATCTCCATTGCTCTTTAATTTTGCCTTAGAATATGCTGTAAGGAAGGTAAAAGAAACTAAAGAAGGACTAAAATTAAATGGTGTGACTCAGTTGTTAGCATATGCAGATGATGTAGACTTACTGGGGGATGATGTGAATACAATTAAGAATAATGCTAAAATATTTTTCAAAACTGCTAAGGAGATAGGTTTGGAAGTTAACAAAGAGAAAACTAAATATATGCTTACAGGCCGAAACCAAGTGTTAGGTAATAATCAAAATCTAATTATTGATAACAACTCGTTTGAACCAGTTTCCAAATTCAAATACTTAGGAGTAATATTAACAAATGAAAATTATATTAAAGAGGAAATAAAAAGTAGGCTTAATTCAGGAAATGCATGTTACTTCTCTCTTCTTAAACTTTTGTCTTCTCGTTTAATATCTAAGAAAGTAAAAGTTAAAATATACAAAACAGTAATTTTGCCTGTAGTATTATATGGGTGTGAAACTTGGTCCCTTACATTGAAAGAGGAACATAAATTGAGAGTATTTGAAAATAAAATCCTTAGGAAAATCTTTGGACCTAAAAGGGATGAGGAGACAGGAGAGTGGAGAAGGTTACATAATTTAGAACTACATAATTTGTACTCATGTCCAGATATTATTAGAATAATTAAATCAAGAAGACTTAGGTGGGCAGGACATGTGGCACGAATGGGAGAGGAAAGAGGAGTTTACAGGATTCTTGTTGGGAAACCAGATGGTAAGAGACCTGTAGGAAGGCCAAGACGAAGATGGAGGGACAACGTTGAGATGGACCTAAAGGAAATCTGTAGGGATGGAAAAGAGTATATAGAACTTGCTCAAGATAGGAACAGATGGAAGGCCTGTGTTGCTGCAGCCATGAACCTTCGGGTTTAAGAAGGCTAGAGAGTTAGTTAGTTAGTTAGAAATTCCTAGGTAAATTTCTTCGTAGAATATTCTGACTTTGTTATCTCTATTTATAAAAGCTTTGAACGGCGCTCTAGGCTTCAGCCCCCCTAGCCTGCCTCTGGCTACACCTTGAGATCGATCGTATGGTAGGGATCGAGATACCACGATTGTGTATTTCCTTTGGAAAATATACTATTAGTGGCAACAATTCTAACTTATGCATTACCACTCCTGGAAATAAGTCTCAAAGAATGGAACCGTGAGGTATCCAATTGCAAGTGGGCAGTTACCAGCTTGTTCAGATATCCAGGGGAGATGTCATTACTGAGGGCTGTCAGTGGTTGATGGTGATTAAAAGAAGTGTTTCCGCCTTTCCCCTCCCTCCATCCGTCCGGCCACCGGCGCTGTCCCCACCTGTGCTAACAGCGGGACACTTCATTAGGCTAATGCACCCGGCGTATCAACTGGAACTCCCTCAACCAGGGAACCAATCAAACCGGGGGGATGCAAATTAAGGCCAACCGGGACAGAACGAACACGGGGGCATTACGTCAGTGATAATCCTGATAATTATTTACTGTCGTTCTTATTGCGCCCCATTCCCCCTCCACTTTTCCAGTCTCCCAGATTAATTAAACTCGATTTGCCTCAAGTACTTCCCTCCGATCCCTTCGTTTAGCGCGCCCTAACCTTATTTCCAGGGACTTCCCCTCGCAATGTTGCCAGTCCATGCAAACAAAATGTCTCATTAAAATTTCAGGATCAATCTCGCATTCGAAAAGTGCTTGTCTGTTTGATGAAAAGATGCTTTTAAGTTTTAGAGCCGCGTTCCAGAATTTCTGCGCTCGGATTTTGCACTTGAAATCCAATTACACGTAAGTAGTACAGCACGACAAGGGAAAATAGAGTAAGCAGTTTCGGGATTTTAGGGAACTGTAGAGAAAGGGTGAAATCTAATTGACGTGGGTTTGGAAAATGAAAATCTTAACAGTCCGATAAAAAATATAAGTCATACCGTACACAGCTCATATTTAAGTGAAGTTTTGGCTGTTATTTACAAAATACCCTCAAGGCTGCAGCGCTGGTTAAGTGAAGTGCAAAGCGCCATTTTGTCATGTTAAAGATGGCGGCTTCACTCATGGATGTCCGCAGGAATTTTTCCAAATGAGGGGGGGGGGGGAGTAAACAACACATATTTTCCCTTGAAAGCACTACTTCAGTTTCAAGTTATTATGTTCCTGCAACACCCTTCTGGTCATACATGTGAAATACGTATATAGTTTTAGGTTGGCATTCATTTTCCAGGATGGACGTCCATTGCTTTACTAAGCACTTGCTGCAATGGAGAGTACTGGTTTCGTAGCTTCAAACCTACAGAATTCTTCTCGGTAAATGAACAGTCAGTAACACATTCACATCAACACAGCAAGTTTACGAACAGACGGGAAAGTTTGACAGTGATTAAATACGCTGAGATGAGTGGAATTCTTTTCGTTTGGCAAGAGATGTCGCAGGCGTAAAACAAGTACTATTTTCCTAGAAATACCCTAGATGTGCGTTAGAAAGGAATAATTCTAGGTCGGAAAATGGTAAATCTTGCAATCCATCATGCAAAAACCTACGAGAAAAAAGAAAAGCAAGTTAAGCTTCTCATTTGAGACATTATCGTAAAAGCTGCCTTTCAAATCATAGGTTTTTTTTGTATGAAATAGTCTATGATTGGAAAATTTTGATTGGAGTTCAAAAATTTGTTAGTTAGAGATCGGTTAGTTCAACGAACTATCCAGCCTAACTATTGCCTATTTTTGGGGGAGCAGGAAAAGGTTTATAGTATCCTTTCCTTGACTCATCTCACCCAAGAGGTCGCTAGGTGCCAGGGCTTGTCCCGAGTTGCTGGTTTCCTGGAGATGAGGTCTGCTCGAAAAAGGTTTGTAGTATCCAAAATTATGATTGGAGGCTGAATAGTTGTCATGCATGTCTGCTGATCAATTGATATCTTCGAAACTAACAAAGAAAGAGTGATATAAAAATGTGTCTTAGGTCCACTCATGCGCAGATAGGATAACCGGGTCTGAACGTTGATTTTTAAGTTGGGTCTGAACCACTGTGCAATGTTAGATGACGTCAGCGATACCTCTATGCCAGAGGTCCCAGAGTGAGTCTTAATTTCGTCAAGTGAAAGACCAATGAAACATCATTATGCACACACATAATTGTCATGTGTGTGTGTGTGTGTGTGTGTGTGTGAGAGAGAGAGAGAGAGAGAGAGAGAGAGAGAGAGTTTTCATGCAGAATCAAAACTGGTTCTTTTACAGACTGTACAGTCACCGTCAATAAAAATTGGATACCAAGATCCTAAAATATTTGCTTTCCTGCAAGGTGTTGCCTAACCATACGGCAGTGGTAGATGTTACCATTGAAAATTTGCTATTAAAATCCACTTATAGCCGTTGAGTTAGGCAACAAATATAACGCCTGCTGGAATGCTAATATTTCAGGATCTAGGTGTACCATTTTTATTGCCGGGACTGTACATAGACCCAATATTGTTTATTGTTATTACATTATTCTAGGAAATTTCCATACTCTTTCACTTGTAAAAAGATTTACATTTTAGATGAAATGTCGAGCAAATGAAATTGTATGTTGAAGATTAAATTTGCTTCAGTGTTTTGTGTGTGTATGCAAATTTCCGGAAGGGAAAAAAAGCAATAGTTACGGATATGTAAATGATAGACCAACGTCATTTCGTCGCATGGCGAAAAACCAATGTTTTTGACTGCCTGATAAATGAACCTCAAGTTATTGACGTTTGCGGATAGAGCTCAGCGTAGCGTGCTGAGAGAACTCAAGTTTCCATCTCCATAAATCAAGCCTGAAGTATGTCCAAAACAGAGTGAATAGTTGAAGTTTTGTTTGTAAATTCATGTAATTGACGTTGAATTTCGTGTGATTAATATTCGGAAGAATATGAGGGAATTCTTGAGTTAATATTGATGTGCTTCTCAGAGAATATTATTGTTTTTGGTATCTTGAGTCAAAATTATGAAAAACCGGTACCATTAGCTTAATTCATTACAATAACAATAAGAAGAATAATTAGAATTCAGTAAATAGCACTATTTTTTATTGTTGCCTTCAACTTATATACATCCTCTGTAATCAACACGTTCAAAAACAAAACGAAATCTGTCTCATCACAGACTATTACAACATTCACTTCTCTTTTATTTAACACTCCCGTCGTGTCTCTCTCTCTCTCTCTCTCTCTCTCTCTCTCTCTCTCTCTCTCTCTCTCTCTCTCTGTGTCTCTCTCTCTTTCTTTCTTTCAAATACACACACAGGCCTGCTTAGTTTCCTAGCATTGCTGGGAATACCGTATGTTGATAACTGCTCCACAAGAAAGTTTAACCAACTTCAATTCGGAACTATTTGTAGACATTGGAGGTGTTATTTAGGAATTGTAATGTATTAGAAGTGCCTTCATTCATTTTATTGAGTTGCCAGCATGATCAGTAAAACTGTAGAAGATATCTGAAAGATATACAAACCTGGCTTACTGGAATATACTTTTTTAAGACATCACTCGGAGGGGAAATAATCACTAGGCTCCCCATCTCTCCTTGGACCGGCTTCATATCATGCTCACACCAGTGTTAGGCTCCAAAATTACTCTGCTGAATTTGTATTTTGTATCTATTTTCTGTCTCTTCTAATTAGTGGCGACGATGAGGGTGAATTGTTGATTAGGTGAAATTGATGATAGGACCATTTACAAAGAAAGAGCGTCCCGGGTTCGAATCCCAACCTGGGCATGGGTGTTCTTTGTGAATATCACTTCAGTAGTTTCATCATATCATCACTCATCCTCATCGTAGCGATTAGCTAAAAGTGACAGAAAAGCGACACTAAATAAAATGGTATGTATGTTTGTTCCGGCATAACTCTCGAACGCCTGGAGTGATTTCAACCAAACTTGGTACGCGTATCACTTGCAACCTGGAAAGAAATAATGTGCGGGGCAGACACACCTGGCACCCCTAGGGGTGGGGTGGGAAGGGGTGACATGTAAAATAATCGAAAACGACCGATATTATTGTTGAATCCATAGTTTTCGGGGTCGCTAAGATGAATAGTGGGTCATTCCACGTCAAATCATCCAGGTCATGTCACCCACCATCTCCGATTTTGATGAAATTCCGTATACTTATAGAACTTTTGATGCTAATTACAAAAATGACAACTTTTTTGAGATTGGCCAAGGGGTTCAGAAATTACGCGATTTTAAAAATCTCCCTGTACGCCACATGCGGCTCCACTTTGACTGACACGCATTAGGTTATAAATTATAGTATCTTCTCCCAGGTTTGCCGTAGAAAATTCAAGTTTGATTTCTTTTGCTCAGGATAGTGTAAGCTTTCATTTAAATAAGGTTTCTGATCAGTGTATCAATAATCATGTACTTTATGTATAGTTTCATGTATTTTTTTAGAAAAATAAATGACTAACTTCAAGAGCGAATTTCGTGCAATGCCCCCCCTTCAATTTCACCCAAATTTTATATACAGGTAGCTGAGAGTGGGTACTAATGGTTGATGGAAAAATTGGGATGGGCGGTTCAGAGACAGGGTGATAAAAAAATCATTTGCATTAAAAGTTAATCTTATTAAAAATACTTATGTATTTAGCACTAAGTCTGAAGTACAATATGTGTTGAGGTATAACATTCAAAATTTCTGTTCATTTTGTGTGAAGGTAAGCATAGGCGTAACCTGGTGGGGGCAAAGGGAGTTATTTTCCCTATCCAAAATGTATAGATTAATTAAAACCTACAAGTTAAATATATTTTGTTAACCTCCTGGCACTTGAGGAACAAACAAAAAAAGAGTAAATATTGTGATTTTTCAAATGTATTTAGCAAATAATCTTTGACACTATTTCTATGGGACTGAAAACTTTGATTCTCTCAACCAAAGATAGTTCCCAAGTTCCCAAGTTACGCCCATGAAGATAGTACCGAAAACTCGGTTGTATTCTATGCATTGCCAAAATTTCATGCACTATAAATTGTGCCGTTCACATTTTCTGTTCCCAACTGTAAAAAATATATATCTGTACCTTCTCTGGATGCTACGTAAAAGCATTTTCTTGGAATTGCCGGCCTGTCAAGGAAGCTATGCTTTGTTGCATGCTAACTTCATTCACGCTTTACTTCAATTCATATCTACTTGTATCTGAAAACTTCAGTGTTTTAGGTGGACTGTCGAGCTAGGAAACAGTCATCGTTGAAGGAGTGGATCTTTGGATTTTGTTGAACTTGGAATGGAGGAGAAAGAAATAGGTGCAAGTGGAATCAATGACACCATATTCAAAATACCGTGGTCAGCATTCAAATGATTTCTTAATTAAAATCGTTCAAGCAAAATTGATTCTGTGTTTCATCATTTATTTGCAGTAGTAATGTAGGTATATGATGACATACGGATTATGTACTAGAAACACAATTTGTAATTTTTACACAAATCAACGATCATTAACTGTAAGTTTCTTTCACAGTAACTGTAAAGTAACTCAGTTACTTTCAAAGTACCAGTAACTGTAACAGAGTTACTTGTTAAATGAGTAACTTACCGAACACTGTAAATAACCTGTAGCCTAAGTTCAAAACAGTGCATACTTAATCTTCCTGGTGCTGTTGTATAGTACTTTGCACTCGCTGACACACTGTACTGCGGGTTGTTATCATTTCACCTTACGTGATTAATAAGAAATTTATGCCTCGAATACTATTTCTATGGAATTGGTACTTCATTGCTGAACTTGTTACTTGATACTGTTGATGTCTATACAAGTCTTCTAAGTGTTCCAACCACCCCATCACAAGGATATTTTCTGTGGTATGTGGCAAGAAAAGCTCCATTTGGAAAAACTTCAATCAGCACAAATGTGTTTAATTATATCTTACTTCATATTACGTATCTCCGTGAAGAGTATAAAAAAAATTCAATATTGAGATAAAATGCACAAAAAGAAGAATGTTCTCGAAGAAAATTTGCTAAGCTTGGGAATGCTAATGACTATGATTATAATATTTTTAAAAAAATGAAGACAGTTTAAACTAACTTAGATACAGTGGAACTTCGATTTTACGTTGTTCAGGGGACCAAGCTGAAAAAAACTTAGAATGCAAGAAAATGTAAAACCGAGGAAAATTTGCTATGTAGGGACCACCAATATTGAATGTAAAATGCAGGGAAATGTAAAATCGAGGAACTTAAAATCGGGGTTCCACTGCAATTATTATTTGTAGGTTTTAATTAATCTATATATTTTGGATAGGGAAAATGATTCCCTTTGCCCCCACCACGTTACGCCTATGCTTACCTTCACACATAGTGAACAGAAATTTTGAATGTTATACCTCAACACATATTGTACTTCAGACTTTGTGCTAAATACATAAGTAGTTTTAATAAGATTAACTTTTAATGCAAATGATTTTTTCATCACCCTGTCTCTGAACCGCCCATCCCAATTTTTCCATCAACCATTAGTACCCACTCTCAGCTACCTGTATATAAAATTTGGGTGAAATTGAAGGGGGGGCATTGCACGAAATTCGCTCTTGAAGTTAGTCATTTATTTTTCTAAAAAAATACATGAAACTATACATAAAGTACATGATTATTGATACACTGATCAGAAACCTTATTTAAATGAAAGCTTACACTATTCTGAGCAAAAGAAATCAAACTTGAATTTTCTACGGCAAACCTGGGAGAAGATACTATAATTTATAACCTAATGCGTGTCATTCAAAGTGGAGCCGCATGTGGCGTACAGGGAGATTTTTAAAATCGCGTAATTTCTGAACCCCTTGACCAATCTCAAAAAAGTTGTCATTTTTGTAATCCGCATCAAAAGTTCTATAAGTAAACTGAATTTCATCAAAATCGGAGATGGTAGGTGACATTTTCACAAAATTCTGGATGATTTGACATGGAATGACCCTAGTGACTCTCCCAATGCCGTTCAACTCCAAGTTCATTCCCAAGTTCATCACCTATCGGGATGGGGGTTGAGAGGTGATGAAAATTAAAATGTCAAAAATGACCAAGATTAGTGTCGAATCCATATTTTTTCGCAGGTGCTAAGCTAATTGGTGACATTCACGATGACCAAACTTGGTACACATATGACTTACAATCTGGAAAGAAATACTGTGGGGGTAAGACACCCATGGCACCCCTAGGGGTGGGGGTGGGAAGGGGTGACATGTGAAACGACTGATATTATACCGCGTTTGTTACAACCTGTCCCGGTTCCCGCGCTAGTTGCTCCCTGGCTTTTCTCGGTGCTGGGGAAAGTCAAAGCCAAGCAGCCAATTAAAATACGCAACGTCGCAACAGCGTCTACGTAAGCGCCTCTCTTCTGGCTTCCATTCGCTCCTCGCTGCCCAGCAGATGATTTTTTCCTCGTTTCTCATTGGCACCGAAACTCTCGAGCGCTCCCTAGCGCGGGAAAGGGGACAGGTTGTAACAAACGCGGTATAGTGTGGAATCCATAGTTTACGGGGTCGCTAAGATGAATAGTGGCACTGCCAATGCCGTTCAACCCCAAGTTCATTTTACACTATAGTTAGACTTCATTATTTTCCTGTCTAATAGAATATTGGGATAAATAAATACCCGGGCAACGCCGGGCAATCAGCTTGTTGTATATAAAAGCTATATTGAAAGGCATGGAACACTTAATACGGCCACGTTAACGGCAATCAAAAACTCGTGGGAGTGCAGATAAATCGTCGACTCCTGGCTACCCTGCCCGATGAGCGTTACTATTCCGAGCACCACCTAGCGAGCGGAGAGCGTCTTACGCTCGGCGCGATTACTTCTCCCCTTCTCGTTAGTGCAGCGCGAATCTTCGGAAACTTCGAATCGCAACGCTGCTTCCTTGTGTGCGAGCCGTAATCAGGCGTGCGGGAATTGCTTGCGAGTGGAGGCAATCCGCTAGCTGGAAGCCCTTACAACCAATTAGATCGGCCGTATCGCAAACAAGAGGGAGACTGGCTCTTTTCTTTCCCGGCTTCTCCCGACTGCAAACTTCTTGTTGCCGAGCGCACCGGAAATTCCGCGGATTCTTGGAGGTGAGCGTCGTGGCGACATCTTTTGTCCACCGGAGACAACTTTCTCGGCAAGTCTTGGGTAATTGATATCCCGTTGCCACAAAGCTAACAAAAGACAGGCGTAATTGATCTTTAAAGTTTGGTGCGTAATCACAAGGAAACCTCAATGTATTTCGCGGAACGTCTCAACTGTTAACTCAAAAGCTAGCGGCTCTTCCGAACAAAGCAACCTGAACAATGTTGCGACTAATTCGAAACAAACGGCAAAGCTTCATCTCTGAATTTCAATTTCACTCATTTACCCATTGAATTATTGTACTAGGCAGTGGCAGCGATTTGTGGGGCGGGGGCAGTAGCCCCCCACTTTTCAAGTTACCCTACTCTGGAGCCCGTTTGAAGCATCGGATTGTGGTGAAACTTGGTATGGAAGCTATGGAGACCGTGGGGAAGCGAATGCTGACGAAAAAATAGTTCAAATTTTCACCACCAGGTTGAAATGATGGACACTGACAAAGAACACCCATGCCTAGGCCGGGATTCGAACCCGAGAACCCTGGAGTCGTAATGCGCTTTTTTATCCACTCCACCAAGGAGGTCGGTCACTTGTCAAACTGCACATTTTATTTCCGGGTAGAATTACACCGTGGGGCTTATGCCTGCAACTTCATCTCCGGCACCTATTTCAGATCCTCCCCCAGTGCGCGCTTTCAGCACTATTTAGCACCGTACACTTGCCCACGTTACCTTCAAATGCATTACTTTCGTTATTTCGTTCCATCTAAAAGCAAGCTTAAAGTTTATTCAGGACCTCTTCGGTCCAGCACCGCCACCCCAACCCAATATTATATATATAACTGACTACTTAAAAGAAGACATAACAAGTCTCCTTAATAAAATCCTAGAAACCCGACTGTCATTAGTGCACATGGATTCCATAAAGAGAAATAAATTTGCATGCCTTCATTTAGTTAATGTGCCACTCGAACACGTTCCCGTGTAGCGGCCGGAATCACACCGCTTGCCGGTGAAATCGGAGTACGTAATCCCTCAACTCAAGTGCATAGATTTGTTTTAGTTAGAATATTTCACAATTACAAGTAAAGTTATCACGTGCTTTGTCACAGAAGATGTTGAAAAGGTTTTCCTTGTATTGCCGCATCACTTAAAAGTTCCCATCTCACACTTCTGCGCGAGTTTTGTTTCACATAAGAATCGCACTTTAAAATTATTTGCTCTGAAATGTACTGATGTTGTCGGATTGTAACTACTAATAGCTTATCAACGCTCAACACGTGTCTGCATTTACTAACGACTCTATAAAAAGTTGTAATGGTCGAATTGACCATTACTGGTTTTGGTATATTGTATTAATTAATTGCTGGCCAGATACAAGGTGTAGGGTAAAGTAATATGTTTCCATGGGTGTACTTTTATGTTATTGCTGGATGTAAGTGTGTGCTTATTAGATTGTGCTTTGCTGGATATTAGATTCCCCTCTTTTTTTATCTCCCCGGTTGGGGGAGCTAGCTGTCTTTCAAAGACCGTTACAGTGGAATTTTCCAACGCTACGGGGTCCACGTCCACGGACGTTTACCCCGACTATAAAAAAGGGCAGTGGGTTTTAGCGAAAAACAGTGTTTTCCCATTGATCGACGAAGAGGAATGTCTCCTCAAGTTTAGTCCACTTTTGGTGGTTAGACTTAATATAATAATGTAGCATGTGGTGTAAGCCAACCCCTGTTGCTGTCCCAAGTCCCCTTTTAGAAAAAGCCTTGAATATGTGGATATTTCCGTGTTGAATAATTGATGCCCAAAAGAAAGAGTGAAGGCGTAAGGAAACGCATTTGTAATGAACGGAATATCATTTAAGCTGATGGTAGGCCCGCAGAGATAGTTTTGCTAACTCTGCGGTAAAGGAAGTGCCGATGGTGTAAGCCATAAGGAATTTGGTTGTTCATGTAAATGCACACATGGAAGCAGTATGTAAATATGTATATATATAACAACGTATAATAAACCAATATATCCTACTAGAAATGTTATGATTCCAAGAACTACGGTACTGTCCATTTAAAACCAGTTGTTTATTCACTTTCTGTACATGTGTAACGAACCAGGGACTAAAAAAATATAAATTATGTGAAACCCCCCCTTTCGTAATTCCGGCGCAAATATACTCTGCTCGCTTGGCACCCAGGGTGAGGTGAAAGGAGAGATTTGAAGGATTAAGGCAAGAAGTAATCCAGAGGGCCGGATTAAAACAAGAGACTAAGGGGGGGCGACACTTTCACAAAGTTTGTTGAGGGCTTTAAAATGACACAAATTTATCTTCGTTTGTGCAGGAGTGCTGTCACTGAGATCAAAATTGATTCCATCCTGTGTGAACGGCTGTTCTAATCTCTTCATGATTAATAATATTTAGTGCAATGAGAAACACAAACAAAAGAATTAAAATTCTATGCATACCACTAACTTGAGCATTAGCAACCATATGTTATTCCAGATAAGATTTCACCTCTGTAATCACCGAAATATTTTTCTTATCAAATCAAAATTCGAGTTCCATCCCTCAATGTGTTTGTATTTCAGTGAGATCCATTGACTGAAAGAACAAAAGATCTTCCGAAAGAAGATTAAAAGATTAACTTGGCTTCCGTTGTGTCGTCGCCTCAATAAACTCCCACTTAGGATTTGAGAGGTCGAAGAAATGACAAAGAAGGAATTGGCGGAAAGTTAACAAAGAGATTGTTCCAAGATAAAGGAAACCAAGGGATACAAAAGGTTAATCTGGAAAACTTCCACTTCTCACCCTATTCTACTCTTTCTCTGTTGCGAAATGCTGATATTTGAGCGTGTACTGTTTGCCCTCAGTCTGGATGTTGTGAAACCTTCATATGTTTCACTGGGGTTGTCAAATACAATACTTTGTCCATCTAAATGTCAACTTAAGTGTTACAAGAGCCACAGTTCAAGATTTTGAATCTTTCTAATGTACTAGGGAAAGTCAAAAATTATCCGCACTTTTCACCACAACTTTCTATAGGTTGGCCACACTGCCTTCAGCGCTCACGTGCTGATACGTAGGTGGTATACTTGTGATTACGTGGCTGAGGTTTCATACTAATCGCTCCATTTTTCTTTCTTTTGTAACAGAGTAAACATGGGTGTGCGGCTGGTAGTGTGCACCAAGCGAAAACAGAGATCAGTGATCTGAAGCTTGTCGTCGGTGATTTCGCACACAGAGCCATGACTGACAATGGCTTGCCCAAGTCGGTCCTCATTTTGCCATCTTATTTTACCTTTGGCGTTCTTTTTGTTTAGGAATACTAGCCCAAAGGGGTAAGGTTTATAACTAAGGATGGGATTTTGATGCAAATGCATCTTTTTTTCGTAACGCAGAAACGTTGCATAAGTAGATAGGAATGTGTTTTACACGTAAGTGAATAAATTGGGACGCCTTTGTTAGGGCAATTTTTTTGCATTTTTTGACCCTTTTTGGAGCAAAGGTCATTTTTTAAACATTTTAAACCGTTTGTCATTTTTCTGCCTTTTAAAAGTCATCTTATGCATTTTTCTACATTTTGGTGAAAGAAGGGGCATTTTACATGTAAATGTAACCCTTTGAAGGAGAGAGGTTCCCGACTCTCGTCTCATTGCCTTCAGCGCAGTTCTGAAAGACTGTGTTTGAAGAAACAAAGAAATCCTGTGCAGTATTGTTGATACAAGCTGTTGTGTAACAATTCAATTCTCTTGTCCGACAACCGACAATCATTCACTTTTGAAAATTTGCATATGATTTTCGTTGTGTACTGCAACTCATTACTTAAAGTGTAAAAGATGACAAAACTTTCTTACTTACCATACGCAATGAACATCTGATAGATACTGTAACGTTAATTTGTAATTTGAATTTCTCTTGGTAGTTTATAAATTTGTTCTACAAATCTTTCAGAATTCTTAGGTCATTTTTCTAAGTTTATAGGACATTTTCTTGCATGTATTAGGTCATAAATGCATTTTTTAACCGTCATTTTTTGTCAATTTTAAGGTCATCAAAATACTAGCCCTAGTTATAACCATCACAAAACCTCACCCCTCCCCTCGGGCGCGCAAGTGACAACACATTTGCAGAGAGCATGCCGCCCTGTGACCCGTCTGTTCGTCAGAATCATCTCGTGAGCTTGTTGAATCTTCCCGTCAGTGGTGGTGGTTGATGAGCGTCCTGTTCCCGCTTGTCCGGTCATTTTTACACCTCTCGATGCACTCATACACACACTTCTACGCAGTAGGGCACTGTTTTCGTATTGTACTGAAAGCCTGCGGTGAAATTCAGTTCCTGGCACACCTTCAGAGCAGAGAAACGGATCATCGATCTCTGATCTACCTTGGTGCACATTACTAACAGAGCGGCCACGTTTACTCTGTTACAAATGAAAGAAAAGTGGTGCGATTTATATGAAACCTCGGCCACGTAACCACAAGAGTACTACCTTTCAGCACGCGAGTGCTGAAGGCAGTGTAGCCAACCTAAAGAAAGTTATGGTGAAAGTGCGGATAATTTTTGACTTCTCCTCCTAGTATGATAAGCATGTTGATATGTTGTTCTTTCGTGCATTTCTTACATTGCAAAATCTATGTTTGGTACGGTTTCATGTAGTGTCACCGGTAAGACATCACTGAACTTAACGTTTAGTTAGCACAAAAATTTGACATGGTACTGAAAATGCTTTCTCCCTTTTTTTTCTTTCCAGATCAGCTACAGTGTTGGATAAACTTGAAAGAACAGTGGCACTGGCAACTGTACATGACGTTGGTTGCTCTGGTCTTGTTCGTTCTGCCTGCTCTCATCATATCTGCTTGCTACACGGTGATAGTGTACACAATCTGGACCAAGAGTAAGCTGCTCACTCCCATAGGAAAGCCTCGAGCCCCCAGAAGTAAGTGTAAATATTTATTTGTTCCTTTCTGTAGTCAGGTTGTTTTCGTGGAAAATTTGGTGAAGCTAGTTAGTAAGGTTCCTAATTGTGTTGGGCGCTGTCAGGATTGTTATGACGTCACCACGTTGTTGAGAATCACGCGATGTGATTGGACACTCAGGACAGCGCGACTCGCTCTCGACCTGCCAATATAAGATACTTTATGACTAGACCTCGGATATTAGATTGTTAACCTATTTTATGCTTTACAGGTATGCAAGAAATAATAAGTGATGTCAGCGTTTCGTTAAAAAACTCAATAACTGATGAAATTTTATAGTACCTAAAAAAAACTATTTTGCTTGTTAGAACCTATATTTTTGTTTATACGCCTAAACCAAGCCTTTTTTTAGGTTTTTTATATATTTTTAAAGGTTTTACAGGATTTTTATGCCTCACGGAGACATTTGCTTTGTTTTATCACGAAAAACTTCAATGACGAACTTGTTTGTCTGTCGATTTCCCTTCCTCCAAGTCAATGGTGATTTTTCAAAGCTCTAGACAAAGCAAAATGTCTGGTGTCACTTTTACCTGTCCAATTCAAAGTAGTCTGATCTGTGTAGTTTTGCTCATTTTCGCGTCACTTCGGTGCATTTCAGCCTTGAAGTTTGCATCACTGACTATGTTTTTGTTGAAAGATTATTTTCAGCATATAAGATGATCCTCACAGACAAAATTGCGGAGTTTGACTGTGGATAACATGAAAGAAAGATTGTTGCCTAACTATACGGCGAAGAGTGGATTTTAATAGCACATTTCCAATGGTAAGTTCTGCTATCGCCGTAGGATTAGGCAACACACATAACGTTACGCAAGACAGTGCGTTCTTCAGGATATAGGTGTCCCATTTTCATTGCCGGTGACTATACCTATTCAGCATTTTTCAGGAATTTTGAACTATTTTAAGTTTTTTTAACCTACTTCAGGATTTTTCGAGCCTAACTTACGATTTTTACGACCTATTTTAGGGTTTTTCAAACCTATTTTAGGATTTTTAGAACCTATTTTAGGATTTTTAGAGCCTATTTTAGGATTTTTAGAACCTATTTTTGGGTTTTTCAAACCTATTTTAGGATTTTTAGAGCCTATTTTAGGATTTTTCGAACCTATTTTAGGGTTTTTCAAACCTATTTCAGAATTTTTAGAATCTATTTTAGGATTTTTAGAGCCTATTTTATAGTTTTTGAACCTATTTTACGGTTTTTCAAACCTATTTCAGGATTTTTAGAACCTATTTTAGGATTTTAGAGCCTATTTTAGGATTTTTCGAACCTATTTTAGGGTTTTTCAAACCTATTTTAGGATTTTTAGAGCCTATTTTATGATTTTCGAACCTATTTTAGGGTTTTTCAAACCTATTTCAGGATTTTTAGAATCTATTTTAGGATTTTTAGAGCCTATTTTAGGATTTTTAGAGCCTATTTTAGGATTTTTAGAGCCTATTTTAGGATTTTTCAAACCTATTTCAGGATTTTTAGAATCTATTTTAGGATTTTTAGAGCCTATTTTAGGAACCTAAAAGCACACTTTTTAGAACCTAAAAATACGAGGTCTATTAATGACATAGCCGCCGACTTTGGGGGGCAAGGATCTCTCCCCCAAAACAAATTCACGTAGAATGGCACATTTATGTATATTTACATATATAAAGTATTGTATATTCCGATCTTGCCTCCAAAATGTACCCTGCCCCCCCACCCAAATGTATCTTAAGTTGGCGCCTCTGCATGAAAACTACAGCAGTCTCGAACGATGAATGTGACAATCTTAAACCCAGTGATTCGTTGCTACAAGCCACATCCCGTTCCTCATTTCTTATAATTCTCTGAAGGTTAGTGAATATGGTTCTACATTAGCATGCAATGATAATTGAACATTATCAATTGTTTAATGCCTTTAACTATGCTTATTCTAATACTAATTTCGAAAGAGCACCTCTTCTCTCGCCTTCAGATTAACACATTTCTTTTTCCTGCTGGTGGAAATCGAGCGTACGACAGACTTGCGATTTTACTACACACCTGTTGCGCTGAGTAACTACTCAACGGCGCCTCTCGGAATTCTGTTTTTGCTCTACTATTTCTATTTTCTTAGTTCAGGGGACGATCTGTGCTTGATTTTTACAGTGGAATGACTTATAGTGTTTTGGACTCCTCTTAAAAAAATTTCCTCAGTTCCAATTTCCAGTAGTACTGTTATGTTGTTCTACTGAATTCTATGTGATTCATTCCATGCATGTTTGGTTATTTTCGACCTCTTTGATCGAGGTGTGGGTGCTGCTTGTGATAATCTATCTTCTGTTCTGTAGAGGCGTCCAGGTTTTGCTTCAAAGGCTCGCCCGCATTTATATAGTATTGTATATGAAGTTCTTGCTAATCTGTATCACGTGTCTGGTTTTGCTGATAGTATTCGAAACTAGGAAACTGGTTAATACCTGGAATCCAAGAGATATGGTATCATTAGCAGGAGGTTTCCTTCTTTTGGTTATATTTTTTCTCCTGATTTGGTGTAGTTTTTCCATAATCTGTTGAGTTTCAATTGTAAAGCATTTGCTTATGTAAGCGTGTAAGTTATGAATGAAATCCATTGGATAGCTTCGAAATATAGCATTGGAACATATTTATCACGAAATCTGAAGTGAAAGTAAGACAAATGACATCACTGGCAGGCAGCTACTGTGGATTCAGATTATTTCCATGTTTTCCCCCCAACACTACTATAAAAGTTCGGTCATAAATTTCAAGACAGAGCGTCTGCAATTCAATTCCCGAAATAGTATGACAGCCTTGCAGTACTTATTACACCACACTGCCAGTGGATTTCTCCAGCAGGTTTATTTATCAGGAATGATATTTTTCCTGTGGAAAATGGGTTGTTTTCGTTCGATTGTATTAAGAGATTTATATTCCAATCTGATAAAATCCGAGAAATGATTAGGGTCTCTTCACATTCATGTATTATATCATTCCATATATTTTCATCTTTCAAAAACTTGAAAACACTTTTAAATTTTGTGTTAAAATTGAAGTGTCTGATAGAGGAAGCTTACAAATTAGTTTAACGACTTGAGATGATCATTTTTATTGCCTCTCATCCTCTAAGAAAATAAGAACAAATGATTCATGCTTTCTCCTGAACATAGACACAGTAACGACGCCTAGCGGGAGCAGAGGGCGTAAGCCCCAACTCTTCCTTTTCCTTTCGTCAACACAGAAGAACAATTCCACTGAAATAAACTTTTACCCCAAATACACAAATCTACATATGCTATTCAGGGGTGTCTAAGGAGAGTTTTAGCAAACCAATCGTAAGATTGATGACGACTCTCTCTACCTCCTTGCGCACAGTTCTGTGCCACGTGACGTTGAGCGAATCTACACCAAATCAATATGTCTAAGAATGAGATTCCTAATAAATTTCAGAGCTTGCTGAGTTGAAGTGGTAATCACTGTCAAAGATAATTAATTGAACAGTCCCTTTTAACTGAAGAGTTAGCATATGCGATACATTTAAATTGAGTTCCCAAAAATAGACTCCTTCACTGACACTGGTGTGAGTTACTGGTTTCTGGAGGGAAAGGAAACCACCGGTTCCTCAACCGGACATAGCTAGGAGTGGGTCGGCAGCACACGTGTAATCTGCATGGCGCTGGATTACTAATCGCATAGGTAAAGCTTTAATGCTGTGTTTCCTCTGCACAAAACTATGGACGGGATCAGGTCAAGGTATTATGTTCGGGGTCACGGCAAAGTTGAAGGCCGGTAACTGGCTAGGTTAGAAGAGGCATTTCTTCTGCATTCTCTCGACCTATCCTTGGAGATATCAGTCGACAACTGGGGATCTACTGACGTTCTAAACTGGATCTCGCTCTTATAATATAGCTTGCCGTGGCCCGATCACAACGTGTGTGGGTGGTGATTCCCGAAACAAACTGGCACTACTGCATCCTGTGCATGGATGCTTATGGGTATATTTCTTTTTGTGGAATACTCTACAAGCAAATTATTACAACTGGAAAGACCACTTTTTTGGAAAGAAGATATAGTTAATTATATAATATCAGATGTTTTGATTATTAAAAACGTTTGATATTTTCCAGGTAACAGTTAGATATAGTGAAAACACATTTCTTCAAATTTACAGGAGAAATGACGGGAAAGTACTTACGAAATTGAGTTCTTGTGAACTTTTGGAAGCTGGAAAGAATGTTTTTTTTTCCATTCGTGCAACTTATTCAGCCGCTAAATAACTTCATTTTCGACATTAATGTATCTCCGTTGCACGATAGCTCGTGCCACCATTATCGTCGACTACGTGAATCAAATGTTCCGTGCGTTCGAATCTGTAACCCCCTGTCAGTGTAGCAACCACGCGGTAGTTTTACCAGATGACGTGTGAGCGGGTTTTTTATTTAAGTTTAATTTTCTATGTTTTCCTAACCTAACTGAACCTAACCTAACCTTCCGTGAATGGTTTGTGGATGAATTTTTGCTTAAAAACCTTTTGTGAATAGTTTGTGCGGTATTTTTCCGATCATAAGTTTGGAAACACTGCATATCAGCTGACGATAGACATGTTCTACTTGACTTACTTTCGGTGCTACATTAAGGGGACCTGTTGTTGCAGATGCATTACTGAACTTTGTCCTTTACCATATTTAAAATCTTTGGGGTTTCTTCTTCAATATTTGCTCCAATATGTGCTAATTTTCTTGGACCAAATTAAGCGTATTCAAACATGGGGGTCAGGGCCGAGAGAAAATCAGCAAGGCTGCTTGGAAACGGCGATGTACTCATTATCCAGCTCGTGCTAAGGAAAAGATATGATCGAGCCAGATGATCATTTCGAGGAGGAGAAAAAAATACTCGTCCAGACGTTAATGAACTATTACTTCAAACTCGTTCACTCTTTTTGCTCCGAGATTTCAAACGAAGCTTTCCACAGTTTTTAATGAAGACGGGGCGAAATTATTTCTTCTTTTAAAGGAAAGACGCCGAGCTTTTGAACGAGCTAAGAAATATATCCTGTGTCTCACACATAGTTTTCTTTTCTTCTCTTCGTCTGAAAGAGGTTGTGGAATGAATGACTTCTGAACTTGGGACTTCAACATATCTCATCTACATTATGGATGGTTTAACTTATCCAAACTATTCAGGATGGAATTAAAAACACGGAGTCGAGTTCTTTCTGAATGGATGAGACATGAAGGCTCGCACACAATTCTCAAGTAAGGAATCTGGTGTTCTATCCTCAACTCAGGACTGAACCAATTGTCATCTGGAAGTCGGTCGAAGGTAGTCAACAACTCTGAAAGGTTTATTTACAGAAAAAGCATCCACCATAATTATTATTATAATATGAAAAGAAGCACAATTTTCCAATAAGACGACTTGCGATAATTAATGACTCCCCGTAGACAGTTAAGTTGAATTTTTTTTAGAAACAAAAGATTCTGAATAGGAAGGAACTTCTGAGGTCCTTCGTCGCAGTTAATTAAATCATTACGGAAGGGAATCCAGTCATTTGTGTACAGCATTGCTGAACGGATTTCAAAATTTACGGTTAGGAAAATTTGAGAGAAACGCAGGGATGTTGTAGAACTTTTCTTCTTTGCCCCATGAACCACTTGCCTGGTCTTTTCAAAGGAAAGTTTTTGTAAGAATATGTTTATTCAGTCGTTGCGAAATTTTAATTGCTTTTGAACAAAGCTGCCTTAATTTCCATACATACATTTATTTTTAGCGTTTGGATGGCTCTTGCAGTTATAGATATATATTGCTGTGCTTCGTCAGGGAAGTACAGGGTGTTCCACGATTCGGTGTTTAATTTTAATTATAATAACTAGCGATGCATAAATACATTTAGGAATACCCAGAATCGATAGATACATTTTCCAGTGACTCGGTTTTCACTCTAAATCTTAGGTCAAGTGTCGGTGAGCGTAAATGTCTACAAAGTGACCTTAAAATAAGGTATAAATATTAAATTAACTTTTGGTTTTATTAATAATTATTTTTGTGGTTCTTAAAGCACATATTAATCCCATTTTTCTGATTTAATTGGTAGAAGAAAGCTCTTCACTGAGTGAGCTGCTAGGGTACTCGGATGACGACTTCGGCTACGAAGGGTCCATATTCGAGGGCCAAGTAAAGCTTGTTCTTTCTAAGCGTGTGAGAGAGAGAGAGCAGAAGCTGTATGTGTTACATCGTGGCGAGTACACCGGCATTATTGTCGATATTTCTATGCTACAGTTTTCTTGTTGCTATTTTGCTTGTTGATAAATCTCTCAGTTTGTTCAATTTTGTTCCCAGGTTGGCGTATTCAAGTTAGTATATTTGTCCATCTAATACTAGTTGCCTGTGACATCTTAAATATTTCACCAATTAATAAAACGAACAAATACAACGTTCCAACTAAATAATAAAGAACTATAGTGTAATGTTCATGGCATTAGAACATACTCAGAGTAACAAATCATGCCTTCTCCCAATAGTAAGGTTTAATAAAAACGTATCAAATGTGCTTGTAAGTCGAATAAAACCAATTCCATTCAAGGTTCGAATATTGATAGTAGAAAACACGGTGGTAGAATATATCCACCCGCTTTTCTCTTTAACGTACACCATTTCCAACAACTCCTGGTAACGTTGTGCGAATTGCGCCAAAGCTTCTATGAACTTTATTATTGTCACAAGCTATCTCTTGCCTTTTTTTAAAAAAAATATTCCGATTATCCGATATGACTTGAATGTTCCTCCAATATGTTCTCATGCCTGCAAGTCTGTAAATATGTCGCATGTGTAAACGCCCTTTTACCGTCATTGTGTGTGTGTGTGTGTGAGTGTCAGTCATTCACCCCTAACACTGCATTTGGTATACAGATTTTGTAGTGTGCCATTTGGATAATAAGCATCGTTCCCGCCGCTTTTAAGATGTGTTTCATTGTTAAATATTGATAGGAATGGACATTGAACCGCAAAATGAATTATCTACATTCAACAACTGGGCAATTTCTCATGGCAATTTTCTGCAAACTCCGAAAAGGAATTGAAATGATTTTCCGAGTGTGCGTGTTGTACACATATGCATGACATCGGATATTTCCTTTATGTCCATAGTACACCGCGTCAGTAAAACAAAATAACTGGCTACTGCTCCCCTGACATTTATTTTAGATAAAAAGCCTTCTTTCATCTAGAGAAGACTTTTTCATTCAGGCAGCACGTCAATAAAGAGATTTTGAATGCTATTGAAAGAGATATCGAGTTCTCATGAATTCTTTCACGCAGTTGCGAGTACTTATCAGTTCAAATCTATCAAAGACGCTTTAAATACTATCCAGGCTCGTAGTTGGAATGATCCTAGGAGAGGTCACAGCTTAACACCACAGAGGTGTTTGTTTGTGCGTAGGTGTGTGAATAGATATTCATACATACACATGCATAAATACAGGACATCAAACTTTCTCAGCGTGTAGAAGACATGAAGACAAGTTCTCGTTTCGACGCTACGAACCCTCAAGAAACTGCACTTTTTAATCCTGTACGTATGCAGCCACGTGGCCCGCACTCACGGTTGCACCGTCGTTGAATTTTCTGTCTGAAAACGAAGAAAATATTAAGCTGCTGGCAACACTGTGTTATTATTCAATGGCCTCCCTATGGAGTGTAAAGACTTCTGAACAGATTTTCACAGCATGGGATCTAAAGACGAAAAATATTTGTTCCTTAGGTTTTGCTCGTTGGGATTCGAAAAATAGCATATTATAAAATGAATGTATGCAGGTACAGACTCAAGGTTGCCACTGAAATTTATTTTTTCTGTCGGAAAACATTCTAACTGGCTGATTAATGTCACAATGTATAAACCCCCTCACATATATCATGCACTTGTCGTCATTAATACATGTTTTGATTTGATTTGATTGGTGTTTTAAGTCCACTTTATGCACAGTAAGGCTAATCGGGACTGGACGCACAGTTTAAAGTAGAATCCGAGCCACTATGTGCCTCCACCGGGAATCGAACCCGGGACCCCTTGATTACATGGTGACGACGCTACCACTGCGCCATCGTGGAGACACCTCATCAATACGTGTGTTTGTCATCTTATTATTTTGTTTTTGCATTAAAGAATGGCTTCAGACGTTTTGGACAGGTGTGATTGATTGATTAATTGATTGAATTGGTGTTCTAAGTCCACCTTGTGCACAGTAAGGCTAATCGGGACTGGGCCTACAGTTTAAAGTGGAATCCGAACCACTATGTGCCTCCACCGGGTATCGAACCCGGAGGTGTGCTACACTATAGAGGGTTATCTCTACTACTGTGTACATTAATTGGTTGTAGTGTCTGTCCGTTGCGTACCAAAAGTTTTGTTGCTTTACGACATAAAATATAAATGTCAATGGTAACCATGAATCTTCGTACTGTATGTCTTATTGCAAATAGACAGGATGAAAATGTCGTTTATCGAAAAGGTTTTTTTTCCGGTTTTGTTTAAAGCCCACCCTCGTATAATCTAATTTGGGCTGGACGTGTAGTTTGAAATGAGATCCGAACTAGTATCTGCCTCCATCGGGTATCGAACCCGTAACCCCTTGCTTACAAGACTATGCCATCGGCGAGGCCATGGTTTCTCGAAGACCCAAAGCGTCTAAACGAGATGTCCACGAGCAAAATGTTATTTCATAAAGTTATTTTCTGCAAAGAGACAGGAACGGACGTAATACATATGCATTAGAAAGTTCAGGACTTTTTTTTCCACCTGCGAACTTACACTAAGTATCCAAATCACATCAGCTGCTTTCAGGGAAGTTTTTAAACAGACTTTAAGACATCGAAGAGTGATTCATCTTCCCAAGTCCGAACCGTATTTTGGGCATCCGTGATTGAGTGGGCGGGAAAGTTTTTTTTAAATCTACAATTTCTCCAACTTTGCGTCTGGAACGAGTGATCGATGTTTCCGAAGGGAAGAGGAAATTAATTTTATCTATCGGAGCAGACGAACAGGAAGGGAAACAGGGGCGGAACTCTTAAGAGTCTTGTCTTTTGTACCCAATTGCTTGAATACGATACCTATTCTGCGTTCTTTCATGGATTCCATGGATCCTGTGAAACTTGACTTTTTTCCTCTGCACTGTTTTTAAAAGCAGAAAACGTATTTCAAAGTAACAAGAGAAATCCAATAACGATATTTCGTTTTTCAAAATTTACGCTAATTTGTTAAGTATACTTGAAAGAGCTATTAATACGAGGGACAGGGCATAAGTCATGGCAACTATTTTTTTTTTCTCCAGAATGCAGGACCGGCACAAAATTTTGAAATGTTCAACTGGAAGAGGGCACTTTATGGAACTGATCAATGTATTAACAAGGCAGGTCATGTGTAGCCGGCGTTGGTATGGAAGTGTCAAAGAAAAACATTATAAAAGTTTCGTTCTACATGCGTGTATTAATCACAAGGCCACATTGTCAGTACAAAAAGAAAGAAGACGCAACAAAGCGCCCTATGAACCCTGAAAGTAATCCCCCAGAGCATCCACAACACACTGCCAACGATGTGGGAGTTGGCTTCCCACGTGTTGGAGGCATCAAATACCATCCGCCTCATCAGGTGTGAGACTGTAAGTCTGAACATCTCACGTTTCACAGCGATGGAAATGTCCTCTCAGTCCGAAACCGTCCTCCACATTGTAGGCAGAAGAGTGAAAAATGAAGCTGATGGAAGTTCGATGTAGTTGTTTTTTAACCTTGGCCCTCTTGCTGTAACGAACCTTACACAAAAGCACTATGTTCTTCCTTGTAGGGCAAGGGTGTGGTTTATTTTAAAACAGGCAGTCACAAATGAAAGAGTTCACTCCGAAGTTGTTTAACGCTACGTGGCCTCAGTGTGAATGCCTCTATTTCTTTCTGCGTGTTATAAAACTGGATAATGAACATCGTGCTAACTTACTACTAATTACTTACTAATTCTCGAAGAAATACACTGCCCTTTGGAATTTGATGCATTGAAATTCAACTAGTGTTAAGGAGAAAGAGAAATCAAATAACAAACGTTGTAGCCACCAGTTTTCGCGACAAAAATGTAAAAACTGAAAATCGCTCTTAGATTCGAGAATAGAGTAGTGATTAGTTGTACCTTTTATGGATAGATGGCAGTCTTTTCTATACTGTAAAACTTCCGTTTGGGAGAACAATGTGTAACAGAAAGCAATATGGCTGATTACTGAACTGCTTCTGTGAAATTCGATGTTTTAGATAACATCCTTGTTAGTGTTATCACTTCAAATTGCTCATTGACTACGCTCTCATTTATTTGGATAGTTATGTCATATAATCCTTCCTTGTACATTAATAATAATAATGCATTTTTACAATAGGTTAATTATAATATCGTCTTCTTCAGGACACTGCTTGACCATGGATGTTTGTAAGTGTTCATTCATTAATTTCATCATGTCATCACTCATCCCCATCTTCACAAATTAGCCAAGAGTGGCACAAAAACGAAGTAAAATAAAACAAATCAACCAATCAATCATTCAGGATACTGCATTTTGTAATTGCGCTCTATATTCCAAATTGTATCTTACTGCACCCTAAATAATCGTGGCTGTAACTGAAGTAGATGATTCACAGTCAACTCTGTTCCTTTCCAGACAGCGGCGGCCATCATAGCTTGAGGCACCATGAGGAAGACAGCCGGCGGGCCAGCTCCAGGGGCTTGATTCCCAAAGCAAAAATCAAGACAGTCAAAATGACTTTCGTTATTGTTTTTGGTAAGTAAAAGTTGCCTTCGTTTTTACGACTTTTACCCGTAAATTACCTTGTTGTGTAAGGTCATAATAACTCTATGGACCGTAATGGCATTACCCATGTATGAGATAGTTCACAAAGTGTTCTTATGAAATTGTTCGATTCTATTTACGAAGACTGTGTGTATTTATACTGGTAGCGCCAGCGACAGACTGGAAGCAAAATTCTGTTCTGACATTTTTGTTAATCCGGCAAAAAATTCGAATATTGAAAGATTTGTTTCAAATATAAATTTCCATTGTTGCTCAAAATTTTGTATTTGAGAGGGTGGAGTAAGTGTAACGACAAACAGCAGGCTCTTCTGAATCCCTGCCTGTTTAACAATGTCATTTCAGTTAAAGAAAATGTACATGTCTCCCTTTAACAAATTAAAGGTAAGATATTTTTTATTGAACTGAATTGAATTGGTGTTTTAAGTCCACTTTATGCACAGTAAGTCTAATTTTGACTAGACCTACAGTTTATAGTGGAATCTGAACCACTATGTGCCTCCACCGGGTATCGAACCCGGGACCCCTTGATTACAAGGCGACAAGATATTTTTTTTATGTCTGCCACCCAATTTCGAGTTGTCAATTATAATTATAGGTGACCAAATTATTTTATAACTCACATGTAATTCACTTTTTTATATTAGTGGTTCTTATTAGAACTGACATTAAATTGAATGCAGCATTCATGGAAAACAAAACCCTTAACTCTGCCTTACTGATTTTTTATTGATGGCGGATCACTCCATCATCTTTCATCTTTACGCACCTGGTGTGTATTGGCATTTAGATGAACATGACTTGGGCTGCCTACTTTCTCCTGCCTTTTTACAAATTCCAAGCGCCTTACCCATCGGGATGAACCGCCTACGTAAGTCGCTGTCTGCAGTGATATTTCTGTAGCCAACGTGATAAATTAATTGCTTTTGTGTTTTGCAGAAGTTGCCATGTTTCCAGACTGGCTCTGGGTAGCAGATACAACTGAAAAATATTTTGTGAAGAATCCAACATGAATGTGTGTGGTTTTTCAGTAGCCTAAAATGGATGCCGTGAACTCTTAGTTGTCTTTAAAAATGCAATTGCTAGAAATTCTAAACTTGATGTGCAGATATTTGTGTTAGTATGGTTCAAGACACCAAAGGTAACCATGCTTGAAAGTGGTAGAATCGAAAACTTGGGTGCTCTTACCTATTTAGCACTGGTAATAGTTTTACGAGTATAATCACTGCTTGCTTAAAAAATACATCATAACAAGTATGTTTCCTATACATAAATTACAGAATAACTTTATTCCTTACATAATGTGTGATTATGCGGGTTTTTTCAATAATATTTTATTCACTTTTTATGTGGCTTGTTCATGCCGATCTCTTGGTCACAATGGGTTTTCCTTTAAATTAATATGGTTATCATTAGCATAAAACTAGCGTGGAATACCTTTTAAAACGACTGAATCAGACGGCAGCCATTGGAGAGGCAGCTGTTACACACATCTTGTGCATATTGCTGCTTTCACTTGAAAGACGACAGTAGCGGAAGGCAAATCTTCGCACAAAGAAATGTCTTTGAAATTGGTCGATTCGATCAACTCTGTTCCAAATACTTTCGCTCGAAGCATGCCATGATGTGATGAATTCATTCCTTCTCCGAAACTTCCATTTCTTCTGTCAAATAAAACATTCCAACAGCAGTTCAAAGACCACACACGTTCGCCTCAGTTAATTCCAACGAAGGAACTCAACACGACACACCTGCGCCAGTTTGTCACCCTGTCTCCAAAGAGGAAAACACGTGACAATCAGAAAGAAAAACTTCTTGGGTGAGTGCTAGCGAAGGCTAACAAGCAGAGACTTGTATTAAATACCAAAAGCTTGAGGGATCGCATAGAATGAGGCAAATACCTTGGGGCCCATTATCACTGCGGAATTTCTCGCAGCTTCACATCTTCCCCTTTCACACTTCCTCGATGGCAGATGTTGCTAGCGTGGTGAGATAAGGAATCGCGAAACCACGCGTGCCGTCTTTGGATTTAATTATGTCTCTAATTAGGGGCTCTGAAATTTTCCGCAATGTAACCAAAGGTACCGCGAGACACTAGGCCACGAACGAGTCTAATGTAATGCACAACTTGACCCCTTGATGTCGTCATGGTTGGCCTGAAACTTCAGCATTATTTTGCTCTCTGTTGGGGCGTTCGTGTCAGTACTAAGTAGGCCAACGCTCCTGCATACTCCTACGTCACCGAACTTCACACCAGCTCAAAACAAAGAGACTTGGCTCACTGACAGACATGTAACTTTGGGTGCATGTGCTCTGCAAGGTGACGTCACATGGCGACTTCGATCTATATCATGTTAATCCACTATGATTCTGGATGAAAGCGCCTTTTTTATCAACAATTGCACTGCATATATAGTTTCGAACATTGAACAAGCAAGTTTTGGTGCGCTATCCTGTGCTTTTTCATCAAGTGTGTAACGTATTCACTATCTCTTTACCATGTTCTGAAATTTGTTCAGCGACAGATGGACTCTCACAACTGAATACTAAACCACATTGGTTCTGTTCGATTGTGAAGATGATAATAGGAATTGATTTTTCGTATATTTCAAATAAATGTGTGGACTGAAAATCGAGTTTGCATTTTTACTGCCAACTGTTTTTAGATTCATCATGCACAGTTGCCACATGGTATATTCATCGATAATTTGGAAATAGTTTTTAAAATGCTATTGCCACACTGTGGTCTATGTGATCCAACAACAACTTATTTTCCCCTTATCATTTTTTTCACTTACTGGGAAGATTTTACATTGTGTATGTAAAGAAATAATCAAGAAATTAGAAAATATTTATGTGAGGAAAAGCATGAAGAAAAAATACATGTTCTTCATGAAAACCACGAAGAGCAAAAAGTATGTGAAAGAAATGCACAAAATGAGATCCATAAGACCTCAGTGTGGTTATTATGTACCGATTTAGTATATAATGTGGTGCTGAAGGGTTAATATAAGGAATTTTATTAATATAGTGACAAGCGTTTGAAGAGATTTGGAATACATTAAGTACACTGAATGTTTTACGTGTTTCTTTCAGTTTTCATCATATGCTGGAGCCCGTACTTCATCTTCGACCTGCTTCAGGTGTACGGCTACATTCCCCACACGCAAACCAACACGGCCGTGGCCACCTTCATCCAGAGCCTGGTTCCGCTCAACTCCGCAGCCAACCCCATCATCTACTGCCTCTTCTCAACGCATATCTGCCGAAGTCTAAGGCAAGTAGAGGTCAGGTTTCATGTTGGTTTCTGTCTTTTGTCCTAACCTAACCTAATAGCATGCGCATGCATGTAACAGAAGTGTCATAATATTAAACAAGTTGAAAATTAGTGATGTATGTATTTCGCTTTCCGCAGTATCAAGCTTGTTTTGTTGCTACCTCGTTTAGGGGAAGGTGGGGGACTTTGCAACACTTTTCAGTTTATTTATTTTTATTCAAAAACTGTTACAGTTGGAACAAGTTACAAATATGCCATGAAATGGTACATCTTTTGGCTACTTAAGAAACAAATATGAAATTTTAATTTTGAACCTCAAGTGAGAAAAGTCTGTTAATTTAAAGCAGGTCCGAGTGTTGCTATGTGCCCCATGCATGGGGTAAGTTGCAACAGTGTTTGGGGTACGTTGCAACAGGGATTATGCGTTGTCTGAATGACACTATTTGCAATCAATGCACACATAATAAGGATTTCTCTCCGCGCACAGCCAATGGGACCACATTTTGCATTGCTTGCACTGCACCCAGTCTTCTTCTTCTTTGTAGGATTCTCCACACACTAAACAGCGATATTCTTTGCAAGAACTTTGGAATAATATTTTCTTGCACATAATTTTCTTCTTGCCCTTTTCATTTGCACTACTCTTTTTTGCATCTTCCAAAGCCTATTTTTCAGGTGTGTCTGTTAGAATGGCCCTTCGTTTACGTTTACGATTCGTCGTTTTCCTGGGTTCAGCCTTTGGGTATGGACGAACATTTTCAGGAGAGAAGGAAACTTTAGGTCTACTCACTACTGAAGACATTTGTGTGCCACTTGGACCCGGCATTTCAATTTGCGAAAGCAAATGTTCATTTTGAACATCACCTGAAGATGATTTAGTTGGCAGTGCATCGCACCTGGCAGTTTGGACTATGTCATCACTATCAGATACGGGAGGCCTACTATCTACCTGTCCTGCTGGATTTGGTCGATCTGAAACGAAACACGACGCAAAGTCGCTTTCTTGGAATACCTCAGAATTGAAGGGAAATATTCCTGTTTGAACAAAACCTGATGTTATGTTGGTAGGGGTAACTGTATTCAAAAATGCTGTTTTAACTATCTGTGGTATGTCGTAGATTGTAAGAGTTTTTCCTGGATTATTCTTATGCCAAGAATCAATTGCTCGGCCACACACTTTCTTAAATGGACCAAAAACACTGACATCTAACGGTTGTAGTCGATGCGAACAGTGTGGAGGAAATGACAAAAGGGTAATATTATTATTTTTGCATTCATCTAAAGCTTCACAGCTGAGATGGGAAGAGTGATTATCGATGAAAAGATGCACAGGGGAGTTTTCGTTAGGATTCACCTGAGAAATGAAGTGTCG
The DNA here is from genome assembly GCF_977018435.1 of Lepisma saccharinum. Classification (NCBI taxonomy): domain Eukaryota; kingdom Metazoa; phylum Arthropoda; class Insecta; order Zygentoma; family Lepismatidae; genus Lepisma; species Lepisma saccharinum. The sequence continues at coordinate 19,685,663 of NC_139245.1, forward strand.
AATGAATTGGACAAACGTTTCCTCAATCATCCAACCTGAACCAGTAGCTGCTCCAATGCAGTCTGTTGGGCCATCTCGAATGAAATGGTCCCGAAAGTTCTTACGTGGAAATATTAGCATTGGAGGTATAAAAGTCCCTTGAGCACTAACTGCCACTGCAACTGTCACAAGTTCACCTCTTTCTGCACTGCTCACTATGCCAATCTGTTTTGTTCCTTTTCGAGCTACAACCTTATTTGGTTTCATGACAGTTGTGACACCAGTTTCATCCATGTTCCAAATTCTTGAGGATGAATAATTGTTTCTGGACAGAACTTCGGAAACTTTGTCAAAAAACATGCGCACATTTTCTTTGTTGAAACTGGACATTCGTGCTAAAGAAGTTGATTCAGGAAAGCGCACCGAAAGATCTTTGTTTCTCTGTAGGAATCCCCTGAACCATTCAATACCAGCCATTCCGTTTACAGACCACGATGAAGGAGCACTTATATCAAACTTAACTGCACAGAGATGAGCCAATTTTCGCACTTCCTGTGGTGTTAGTCCAAACATAATCTCACTGGAACGCTGCAAGTACATTTTGAAGATATTCTCTTCTTCCTCTGAAAACACTTTCCACGGTTTCGCATAACCACAACTTATGTTCTGTCCCTCACGAGGACCACTTTCTTGTAATTTCTTCTTTTGTATGTATCTTGAGAGGGTTGAATAATGAATGTTGAACTCTGCAGCCACTTGTCTTAAGCTGACATTTTTGTCATCTTCGTGTTCCAGGACTAAATTTGCTGCTCTATCCATCACATCAGGCGGTGTAGTCCCCTTTTGGGTCTTCCTCTTGTAGTTCCTCATCTTGCAGGCTACCTGAAACAATAGAAATAATAATAATAATAATACGGCAACAATTATACAGCAATTCGACAACAATAGTTTCGGCGGGAACATAAGAAGGAACAATCTTTTAAAAATAAATCTGCAAGACGAAAGAGACCATATCAGAAAGCATAACAATATTAATGTTTCGTGCTGCTAGTAGAAATTACATGCACATGATTATAAACAAAAATTCATTCACAATTTATCTAGCACCATTTGGTGAAATATAGTGTTTTCTTGCCGTACTGACGTGCGTGTAATTTTGTATAAGAATAAATAAGTGAAAATTCAAAACGTGTGTTGGTTACTGAATATAGGACTAAATATATGCGATCACATTTTTCTTTTACTTGAAAATATTGTAAAATTAGTAAACAATAAACCGTATTTCGATTTATCACATTCGGGACAGTGAACAATTACATTCAATATCTTATTCAAGCGCTGGTCTGTCATGGGGCAGTTTGCAACATTGTGGGGTTAGTTGCAACATATGTTGCAACTTGCCTCACCGACATGTTTGATTACGAAAGCTATTCTTGCCTCCACAAAAATTGCATAACATAAAAAGCAATATCACTTTCCACACCTTCAATAAACATGCTTTCAATTGACCACATGTCGCATGCTGTGGTCATTTATAGGAATTGCGTATTAAAAATTGTAAGAGATTCTTAAAAATTACTCACCGTCCTCAAAATTCTTCTTTCTTCCTCCACTCTGACAACATCTGAAAAACTGGTGTAACGAACGGTTCATGAGAGACACCTACCAACGTGTGTTGGAACGACAGTAAGCGCAACGCAGTAGAGCCATCCTACATAACAGAAAAAGCACTGTTGCAACGTGCCCATGTTGCAAAGTGCCCCACTTTCCCCTATATATGCAAGAAGTCAGCTTAACTTGTTGGATAGAATAAAATGTACGAGGGTAAGTCATTAAGTAGGTAATAAACATTTACTTAAAAAATACTATGCGAGATACTTACTTGAAAACCGTTCATAATCCCCATCAACATTGACACACATATTCCACAGCTTTATCTATGGGCTGCTGTTCCAGTCACAGTCAAGCCTCACGTTCAACATCTCCATCGTCCGCAAAACGTTTGCCGCCACCGTGAGCACACTTTTCGGAATTCAAACGATCATGCATTATGCTGTAGGCTAAACCATGAGAACACCCTATTGCTGTATATCGTTACTCGCCTGTCAGCCTGAATCATCTCCTCCACGTACACCAGATTATGCTGCCACCTAATGACACATTTAGAAACCACTCGCTACTATTTTCAGCTCACCCACTTCAGTTTGTGACCTATTTACTGACTTCCCCTCGTAAGAATCGTTTAATACTGTTTACTCTTTCTTACATACTGAAATGATTATTATAAATGGCGTAACTTTTGTAGATAGAGAGACAGATGACTGATATTCGAAATATTTCAAATGTAAATGGTTTTATAATGGAGAGATGGTAATAAATATTTGCAGAAATATTTCTTAGAAAAAGAATATTTGGAACATTGTTCAGTCTTCTTGGATATTTCTACGGCTATTGACTATGTCGTTATTCTATTATATCGCTAGGGCTTTTTCTTTCACTAGAATGAAATTTACAAGAGAGGTAACACAAGAGTTTTGGGATCATAGCAACTTATATGAAATTGACAACGGTTAAGCGGATGGAATCACCTTTAAACTGTCAATTATGGGATAAAACTGAGTAAAAACTTTACATGTTCTGATTTGTTCCAATCTCCTGTTGAAATAACGATTTATGCACAAATTAATAATTGTTGTATGTACATGAACATTTGGTGAGGTTCGCCGAAGTGGGTGTATAGAAGAAAATTGTAAAGAAGAAGGTAACGGAATAGGAATAGGAATAGAAAAGGGTAAAGTCCTTCATATATAAAATGTATGGGTGTGTACAGCATAATAAGTTGTTAGGTCAAGTTTATAACCGCAGAAAATGTGCTACAAATTGACATTCATCTGAGACTGAGGGAATATTATGGGGATGAATGTGTAGACATCAGTACTGTGCGATCTTGAGTTTATCATGCTCTTAAAGAAAACCCAGCTGAACACGATTCCGATGACCTCCATCAGTTCTAGTTCCTGGCCTTTCACTCCATTCTCTCACATAGCTGAGATTTTTTCAGCTGTGGGTTTTCTTCAAGAGCATGATAAACTCAAGATCGTGCAGTACTGATGTCTAACACATTCATCCCCATAATATTCCCTCAGTCTCAGATGAATGTCAATTTGTAGCACATTTTCTGCGGTTATAAACTCGATCACGGCACGCTACTTCAGGCGCTTCACCAACATTGCATGGTTACATGCTGACATTTTCCTCGCAATAGTTCAGCACCCCCTGGCGATAGAAGTTTGAAACCTTCAATGGAGAAGGTGGAAAGTCTTATAAGTGCAATGTATGGTTGCTCAAAATCCAAAATGCGTTTAGAAGGTAACAAAGAAAATAAAAACATAGGAAGCGTTGCTTTTCAGCACGCCCTCGTATATATACTTTATTGCAGAGCCATTTCAGGATTGTAATGTTGTTCGTTGACATTCCAAATTACAGTTTGCAGAATTTCAACACAAAATGTTAATAAGAAATGAAATTAGACATGCCATATTTAATGCAAAATGTTGAATTTTTCACGAGTTTTGTATCTCCTAAACCAATTAAATCTCAAACTCAAATTTTTTACTGAAGTTACTTATCCTGAAGTACTGTATTGTGTACAAATTTCAGATTTTAAAACAACTGCCCACCAGAGATATTTAACCCTGAACTTGGAATTTTTTAACAAAAAGTACATGTTTATGACCCTGTAGAAAAACAAATATTAAAGTCTCAAGCTTCAAATAATTTTGACGTACTCTATTGGTACACAGGTACTTGCGCAAAAAAATTCAAGTGTCAAGCAAACTGCCTTCCCCCTCAAAAAAATGTCCGAAAATGTCATTTTGAGCGATTAAAATACACAATTTTAACCTTAAAATTTATTATGAAGGAATAATATTTAGAAAATTACAGAGAAATATAATTGTAGCCTATAATGTGCTTAACATCACAGATTTTGTCTCATTGTCGTAGGACTTACCAGAGCTTAGAAAAAAAAGTTGCCGCTGATGCTTACGAATGGAGAAAATGACGCGCGCCATGATAAAAAAATGCCCGCCATCTTCAAATCGGTGATAGTAAAAATAAAATAAGAGTGGTTCTGAACTGTCAATATATGAGGTTCACACCACTCAAAAAATACACTTTTTTAAAAATGGTCAAGCAACCAGGTTGTATGATTTCATATGGATTGACCCAATAGTGAAATGGTGGTGTAGAGTGTTATTACAATATCCGAAATATACTCGTAAATGGCATAAATGTATCTTGCTGAATAATGAATAAATTTACTTAGTAAGAAAGAAATTTTAGTTAGTTTTAGATGTTTAAGAATTCTTAACAGAAGAGAAGAAAATATGTGTTCCCTTCTTGCTTAATTATCATTAAATCGTCTTACCGTGAATACCACTGGTAATTGTTTAAAAATATCCTACGCAACAAACAAATTGAAAGTACAGTACAAAGTAGCGTCCAATTTTTCCTATGGCTTTATTTTTCTGGCAATATGTGTTCTCCTTTAAATAACTGGTCACTGTAGTAGCTTAAAATTCGTTCGAAAAATAAGTTTTCCAAAAACTTTTTTATTTTTACAATTGCACTTTTGTTTCTTGTTTGTAAGCAGACGCTTTACAATTTACAATATTAATACACACACTTCTTCGTTTCTTACACTCCAATGGCGTTACACGAAGTAATAATCTTGATATATTGTACAGGGTGAGTCAAAAGGTACACGACATCTCTTTTCATTTCGGAAACGGAATGAAAAATGAAATATCTGAGTATTCCGTCCAGCAAACAAAGGTTGAGGAGTCTATCTTTCAAGGTATATATATTATGCTATTGTATAACAGTATGATAAGAAGTAAACTCGAATATGCGTCGGTTGTATGGTCTCCTGGGTTTATATCTTATACAAATAGAATAGAGCAAATTCAAAAAAGATTTCTACGGTACTTATACTACAAGAAGAATCAAGTATCTGCTTACGAGATGAAATTATGTTATAAGTATTTATTGAAAGAGTTTTGTTATGTAAGCCTCAGTAGTAGGAGAGAATTAGCACAACAAATATTTATTTACAAAACAGTAAATGGAATTCTGGATAATAGTAACTTTCTTCATCAGTTTAAATTTAATACTAGAAAATCTAATCTTCGGATGCGACACCTTTTCCTCTGTGATATACCGAGAACAGAAAAATACAAATCATCACCTATATTCAGACTTTGTTCTGCATATAATAATATTTCTACAAAGCATGGAAATCTGGATTTTAGTCTGACACTTTCCTTGTATCTAAAACACTAAAACCAATTTTTGAAAAAGACCAGATATACATCTGTGAATCCATTCTACTATGCATTTTTCCTTTGTTCTGAAATTATTTTACCTTCTATGCTATTTGTATTATTATTGTTATTATTGTTTCCGTTCAATACTATGTAAAGGCTATGTTCTGAACAATGAATATTTATGTATATGGTTGGATGTATATATGTTTCTTTCATGTAGTACTTCACTTATTATCTTGTGTGTATAAATGCGTTTGTGTGTGTGTTTATATGTAATCTACACTCTTATATGTTTATTATTTGAATTATGTAAGCTTACCTGTAATTGGAGATTCTCTCTGTAGGAAGCAAACGAATAAATAAATAAATATAACCGCAACATGTACCACACCACATATGTATATGTATACTGATTGCAGAAATGAATTTATGAGGATGAAACTAACCTAGTTTGATATATCTCATTTAAAAACACTTGACCAAATTCCAAAATGTCAAATTTCAATATGGCAGACATGTTGAGGTTATATCCTGAACGGTAGGTCTCCTCACCCTTCGTTTGCTGGTGCACTCCATTTCGTTGCCGAAATAAATGGATGTCCTGTGGCTTTTGGCTCACCCTGTATTGAGTTCTACGTTGTGGTGACTTATATGCTTGATAGGGACGTCGCTGTTTCCGTTTCTCTTTACAGAAAGATTCCACCTTTCAACTGGGTAGCCGCAAGCCTCGCTGTCTGTTTCCCGGGGTTGGCTGATCCTTTGGTGGGCGACGGCCACTGTCTTCGCTATGGCACTGACTCCAGCACCGTCACAGAGACGCTCATGCAGTCGTCGCGACGGACCACGTCAGGATCTGCCACGTCACTGCGGCACGTCCACCTCAAGCTACCTGCCACGGCTCTGCAGCCCAACTCGGCGCGGAAGGTTACAATGTCTGTCGTGTAGTGGCAGCACCGTACGGGGAAGATTTCTTTTGTTTTGTTTTTAAGAAAAGAATAAGGCCTAGTCAGAATGTCCAAGCGTTGGCGTACGTTTGTTCTCGTCGTTATCAAAGCGAAACACTTTGTAAAGTACGGAGAATTATTTATTACAAGATAAGTCATGTTCTTTCTTTGCATATAAATATTATTATTAATAAACTTACAACAGCAAATGTTGAGCTGTATGTAAATAAGATGGGTTGGAAATGAAATACGAAAAGAAGGAGGGAAAAATTTTCCCTTGCAAGTGGTGTTCATTAAAAATCTATGTGTATCAGGTATTTATTGAGTGTCTAACCTGTGTCGCGTTGTAGTGACACTTTCAGTAACGTTTCTTATTATTATTTATGATACTTTTCTCTTCAATTTCATCGTGTCATTCTTCAAATGTAGGCCTACAACCACCTCGCCAGAGGTAAGATACTGAATAGATGTTGCCAGTATATCGTCATTGTTTTTGTTGCAAGTGACGTCCATTCATGCAGGGTATAAAACAAACAACGTAAGTAGTTAACACTTTCTCATTACGTATTATTCGTAAACGCCAGGAAAACTGGAAAAGTATTTCTCGACGCCAGTCAAGTATTTTGCTAGAAAAGTTGTGCTATCAGAAGCAAAAGTGTGCTGTACGATACAATCAAGTTTTTAAATGCGGAGTCTTCGTCGTACTGGGTGGAACATGCTTCCGTATGGAAGAGCATGATTGTTTATAATGAGTTTCTAAGTTCAAAGAAAATCGATTATCTGTGACTAGTTGCAATGCACTTTTGCTCCTGACTGCACGTTGTTACTCAATTCATGCTGTGACTAAAAAGTACACAATTGTGATATACTTTGCAAGGTTTATCCTGAAACCTCTCTGCCGTTTACAATCCTTATCTTTTGCTGCTTAAGATCACTGGAAGTGATCTGTTTCAGGGTAATCCATATTGAAGAAAAATGTCTAGCTAACAAGAGAAGGATCTACGTTAATAATCTCTATATTTGTATTTGACAATCAAAATTTATATATTGGCATATTTTTGTATTTTGTCGAACTATTTGCTACTAGAATACTATAGTTATATTTACAACAATATTGAAACTGAATTTTATATTTGCAAAAAGAGGAGGGTATGGACAAAGAATATTACCAAGGAAGTAGGACAAAGATATTATATATCCATAATTCAAGACCAACCATTGTTAGTACGTAAATTGGTGTTCGGAGTTACCTTTGAGTTACTGGGGGACTTTTTTAAAATATATATATGTATATATAATTATTTTCCGGATTATTGCGAAGACTTGTCCGTCTCCTTGGTCACTGTTTTGAATCTACTGCTCTGCTTCTGATTCTCGAAAATGGGTCTAGAAAAATACATTTATTCGCAACAATGTTGAATGGTTTGTTATAATTTCAGTTCAGTTCTCGTGACGCTAACAGCCACGTCGTACGTGAAGAGATATTTCTCCAGAAATATTCTTACTCCTCTCCCTGCAATTATTTCGAAAAAATGACCAGTATTCCTAAGGGAGAGATTATTGCAAAAAAAATAATGTCATGATATTTAAACAATGTTGATACTTTATTAAATTAATTAATTTCCTCCGTTTTCATGTAGAGGAGCGAAGGTACTAATTTGGTAGTATTAGCTTTAGAAATGTGCCGAAAATCCACAGATATCCTGAGTAAAACTACTGAATAAAGAAACTTATTTCGCCATTGCTGTGATGGTGCGTGGACTGCAAGTATTCACGGGCTGGCAACATATTAAAGCAAATGCATACAAGAAAACTGTAAAATATTGGATTGGAGTGCCGTTTGCAATAATTGCAGAACCTGCGATTATTCAAGGAAGAAACCATAGATATTATCAACATGAATTTCACATTAACCAAAACAATCGGCATGGTTATTCTTATCAGTACCCTTGATTATCGAGAATATATGCATCCAAATCACTAGAGAACCACTGAAAAACTGCAAATAACTCGCATTTTCTGCAATGCTTTAAAGGCAGAATTTGCATATTTTGCGTTGTCGAACTACAGAAATATCCACTTAATGAAGGAAATGGCGCAATTATTTCTCCTAATAAACTATGAGATTTGCATTTTGAGTACATAGATTCTGGCCTAACTCTCCGATTCCAATTTCATCGACACCCAGCTGAGCTATTGCAACATTAATTTGTAGAGAAAGTAAGCGACGTGATTGGTTTCTGTGTGGGTGTTTCCTACACGTGACAACAGGCTCTTCGGGTAGCCAATCAGACAGTGTTATTCTTTCATCGTACCCTTAATTCTTATATGATTGGAGCATAGGAATTGGCGGGACTAGAGTAAATAAATATTCTGAAATTTAAATTTAGTACGAACCTTTCATTTGATAGCTTGTTCTTTTGTCGCGAAATCAAAGCTTGAAGGACAAATCTTCCGGTTTAACGGAACTAGAGAAGAATATCTTGTTTTTTGTGCTGCCAACTTTTCAATGAGAGAACTCTTCAGTTAAGGTTGTGGGACGGAAAATTTTATCTACGCCGATCTTAGCGTGTATGACGATGCTCCGTAGGTACGTTACATGGGTAATGTAAACAAATAAACAATAGGTAATGATTAAAACAATATTTACCTTTTGTGCCAAGGTAAGTTCCATCAGTTGGAGCCCAAGAGATTGTATAGGGGTAGAATAAATGTTACAGTTGAAATTGCACACCACGGGGTTAGTTTACTTTATATGATATAATTGCTAGATAAGAGAACATGCATAAAACACTTACATTAATGCCCCTTTCATTCCTACATTCACTCTCTCACGCATACTTCGGAATTTCAAAAGACGTCATTAATTTATACAAATTTAGTTTCGGGTGATGTTTAAAAACAGTAGCATTGATTACATCTTTTCCTATTTTTTCATTCACGTTTCCGTTTCCGGGTATCTTATGTTCAGGTAGGAGCTTAAGCATGGACGAAAACACTACTCCTTTATGCAGGTATAATTGAATGTTATTAGGTTTACCTTTATATTGTTACTTTTTCAGGTTAAATTTGATCACCGTTATATAATTACATCGACAATTTATAGTGTCGTACAATCTGAAGGTTAAGTACTTTGCCTAATTGAATTACTGAAAGTTGTACTCTGATTTACATGGTAAAATTATCGCTGATACGATCTAATCACCGTAATAAGCAATGTCAATTAGTAATTTATACGTAAATATGCGAGTTCATTGGGCGTTTATACTTACGACGGGACGAACGAAGCTTCTACATTTACAGACGTCGCACTTTTTCACTTGGCTTACCTTGCCGGATCTGTTTGATGTAATCCTCTTGGCGATGTTGATGCCCCTGGCGGCGTGATGAACGGGATGGCTTCTAGGCGGTAAGCCCTCACACTTCTAGATATCAGCATCTTCAAGGGAGGTAAGGGGTTGAACGCCCCCACGTGGGCTCTTTCCCGCTCTCTACTCTATCGTGGTTGTATACAATCCCGGGCGAACTAAACACAACACTGATTGGTTACACACAAGAGGCGAGTACTTGTAAGCGCGGATGGTTCCCGAGAGGTGATGAAAGAAAAACTGCCTTTTTCGCTTACCCGCTTGTCTATTTATGTGCTACTCCAAATGTTCGTCATGATACCCTCTCGGTCTCAAACCGTGGCATCTTACCCTTCTATCTTTGCCCGTGTAATTTAAGTTCCTTGACCTATGTCCCGCGACTCCTCGAAGTGAGGCTGCCTTCTCGCCGGATCCATTGTATTCTGCACGGTCGCTCCGTAAAGAGCGACGGGGAGTCTGTACGTATTGTCATCAACTCTCGCTCTTTAACCTTTAATATCTCCTTTAATTCACCACCTATCATGTTGTGTTTTTGGGATTTTGCCGATCAGGATCTGATTCTAGGCTGTCTAAACTTTCAATCGAATCCGTTCATTGGCTCCAAAGCTGTAATTTTTTGCCTTTTTACCAGAGGATCGGCCTCCTCGCTCGGGAAACCGGCTTGTCATCCATATTCCACAGTGCAACTCTCGGGGAACAGCCACAGTCCAATTTTCTTTTATTGCTTATTACCGTGATTAATCTATTTACCTGATAGTTGGCAAGATTCGATCGTTATAAAATTCTATAAGATTTGTTTGGGAGTGATTTTCCATGTACTGAAACAAAGATTCACTGAAGAAGAAAGGCGAAGAGTGTGATCGATTCCGAAATGTTTCCAACTACATAATTCCTTAAATAAAACAAAAGTATCCGAAAATAAGAGCTACTTCAAGTTTTAAGTATACGGATTTTCCCCTCACAGAAGTATAGATATAGAATAGGTAGAAATGGATGTACAAAGATGCCTTACGTCTGTTTTAATTCTTTGGTAGCAATCAGCTAGTTCATGACGAAAACTATAAGTAAATTAAACACTAATGCTCATCGCTCACTACATGTCATGACCCCTTAAATCAGTTTCGTGATTCAAGTTGAGAAATTGTCATTTACCACATACTTGTAACAGACCATCTTTGACAGTTTTTTTTTCCAGCGATAAGGAGGGAGGGAAATAATAATGATACACATTATTCGAAATGGAATCATTGGCTTTGCAAATAGGTCCCTCACATGCAAAAATTCTGACCATTTGTTGTGGGGCAGAAGTGGCAATGATGTCGAAACCCTTTGACGTTGACAGCGCTTATATACGTTATCATATTCGTGATGATTTTCGCATATTATACCTTCGCTACGCCACTGATTTAATGCAACAATTAATTATACCTTTCCTCGCATTTTGAACAAAAGGTTGATGGCATCGTAAGGAAAAGAAATGTTACAAAGTAAGGGACTTCCAATTAATTCTTCGCGCAGGGTTAGTAATTAGCCGAGTGCTTTCAACTGGGGAATTTGCCCCTTCAGGTAAATCGTCTCTTTGAGCTAAGCGTTTATTAAACCCACGGGAGGCCTCGCGAGTTCGTTCTCCTAGTCTTTGAAATCTGTTGCAAGTTTACTTCAGAAAAGTCCATTGAAATGGCCAAGTACACAGGCAGCGGAGAGTTCGTCAAAACTAAGATTCACAGACTGGGATAATGTTCTGTTTAGTAACAGCGGCGGGTGACCAGTGCGTATTCAAAGTATTCCCACTTTCTAATAGACTAATAAACTTATGGGGGGGTGGTACCGAGACGAGAGCGAGACGAAGTTTTACAAAACGAGACCAGATCCTGTCGAGACGAGACAAGACTTATTGTTCGAGCTTCTCTGTTTCGTATTTGTACGTATTTTTGTTATTTTAAGTCGTCGTTCTGCAACTTTTCGCTAATCGCAACGATGAAGATGAGTGAGTGATGAAGGGAACTGATTTATGCAAGGGTTGGGTCATAATTTGATACGCTTTGTTTATTCTTACCATATACATATATATATATATATATATATATATATATATATATATATATATATATATATATATATATATATATGTATGTATGTATGTATGTATATGTGTATATATATATATATATAATTTATTTGTTACTTTCACAGTAATATGTTTGATTTATTTATGTGTGCTAATATTGTTGCTAGTGTTTTAGATGAAGACTAAAATTGGTAAACGCTGTAAGTGCCACAATAATTCAAACACCGTTTTCCACGTTAAACTGTGAAATGTGCCATGCTTTATAATGTGGTAAACGTGAAAAGTGGCTGGTAGCCCTCTAAGTAGTTCAAAGGGTGTGTAAAGAGGTCACTAGTGTGCACGTTCTTACGGGCTGATGTGTGGAACGATGTGATTTCCCAACACTTTCGCTTTTGGCACTTACAACGTTTACCACTTTTAGTCTTCAAATGTAGGTATACTTTCTGGTTTTATGTGTGATTTAAAGTGAAGCAGAGGTCATTTCCAACGTGGTGCGCCAAATTTACCTGTGATATTCCTTTTGGTGGGAGCCACAGGATTACCATTCTAAAGCATTCTAGTGCTTTTTTTCAAACACCTAGAAAAGGAGAAAATGTTTAAAAAGTTTTCAATCATCACTTTTAGCTGGTAACCTTCGCCACTTCATTTCTCATGAAATTCGAGCCTGGTTTCCCATTTCCATTAAAAATGTTTGAGTTCAATTCAATATGGCGGACAAAAAATGGCGGACCTCTGCTTGGCACACACAACTATGGTTCCCCTTGGGCCTAACATATTTTTATCATGAATAATTGTAGCCAACATAAGTCCTTTACATTCTATAGGGGAAGTTAATGGACTTTTGACTCACCCAAGTACATTGTAATAAGGCCTTTATCAGTCACATAGATATACATATTATTTTGTATTTTATGATTCCATTGCAGTCCCAGTTTGATTTTTTCATGTGTGTTAGAGTATAGCATGGTGCACCAAATCTATTTTTTTTTCACAATTTTTGGCGATGACATGTTTGAGATATTCAAGGTCAAAGTCAAGGTCACCTGACAAAATTTACTTATATCCCGAGGTAGGCGTGTTACATATCATTGGAAAGCTTGTTCCATTCCCTGCACATTAGTGTAGCTGAACGAGCTCAGAAAGGGCAATTTCAGCGACCTTTGACCTTGAATAATTTTACAATTACAAGCCAAACGAGACTCAAAATCTTCGTAGTTACTAAGTTCCATGCATAGTTTCAACTCCCCAAATTTCATGACAATCGGAGATGGTCAGGTTGAAAGTTGCACATATCTCTGTTGATTTGGCACGGAATTACTCATACACTACTGTAACTCATATGCACATCTTTTTACATTTCACAATTAACATTCTGTCTTCATATCGTTCACCGTTGCCATGGCAACCCATTCAACAAGAGATATATATGTGCCAACCTGGATACTTTTACAAATGTCTAGAAATCGGAAATGACTTCCGCTTCCGGTATCAATTTAAATCACACATAAAACCAGAAAGTATACATTTGATAACGCTAACAACAATATTAACACAAATAAATAAATCAAACATATTACTGTGAAAATAACAAACAAATCAGACATATATCTGGTAAAAATAAACAAAGCGTATCAAAGTTATGGCAACGTGCGGGACCGGTGCCAAAATCAGAAATATACAAATGGAAGGGGCAGTGTATGATACTGTGGAATGTATGAACAATGTAGATCATGTGTACCAGGTGTGGATAGAGAAGCAAGCTAAACATCGTTAAAGGTGGCATCATGCCACATGTGTTTACAAGTCAGGGGAAATGTGTGACGACACAGACGTACTCACACGAAACGAAAAACATTGCCTAAACATACCATCCCTCAACTTAGACATACAAATTCATTATCACATGCAATAAGTATTCGATAAGTATAGTATTTGATATTTTTGCCTCTTTGAGTACTAATATCCGTACAAACGATCTTATTCTACTCACAATAAGCTGTACAGAATTTAGAATCATTCTATTCGTTTGAATTTCCCCTTTCCCCAGACTGTTACTTGTTAAAATCCTTTCAGACTATATGATTACTGAGAGTAACTTGCCAGGGTTATAAAACAACTTTTAGACCTATTACATATTTTAGACTCTATGTCCACTAGTATCATTCCTAGAAGGAGAGTTGCTTTCGAATATTTCATAACGCAAGCTTTTTTCCCCCCTATTTTTACTGTAGCTTGTTTTGAAAGCATTTTCCAACACCCTCCTTTGTGCTCAATGAGACGACAATACCCACCACTAAATCGATTTGCACCCTCCAAACTTACAAAAGTTTCAAGATCCTCTCTTAGAATCTATGGGTAATAAAAATGAAAATTTACGGAAACTACATTGACAGGACATTTCGGATTGAAACTCAGAACTGAATACTCGAAACATCAAAGTTTTAATACATTACATAACACAATTTAGTTTTCTTAATATAGTCTACCTGATGGCCTCTTTCGTCATTTTTCAAAGCTTTGTTCAGCTTTAGGAAAAACAGTTTACAACTAGAAACATAAAACATTAACTAATAGGTTTCATTTATATGCAAGTACATCTTTTTTCTGTCAATGGGAGTAGTAAATACTTTTTGTCCTCTCATATAAAAATGTATGGAATGTATACGAGACAGTTTATAAGCATCTTCTTTTTTGTAAAACCAAATTTACATTTTACTAGGACCAAGAATATTTATCAATAGGAATGCAGTGGGGAAAAAAATTTTGCATAGTAAACAAAGTATCTTTGATGAAGAGATTTTTTCGGAATATCAACCAGGTGATTTCTAAATATGCATCCATCCCGATCTTATTTACGGATAGGACTACAATGCCTGAAGTTGAGAGTGACATTAGCTCTCGAAAGCTCGGAAGCCTATCCGGAAATCACTGGTTGATATCTCAATAAAACGTCTTCATCATTCGCCACGAGGAAAGTTTCAAGAATTATGTCAAAGTATCTTTGCATTGTTTTAGAACTGGATTCACGGTTATTGCATTGTGTATTTCTTTTTCTTGGACAAATACTATCTAAGACAATGTCATTCGTTTTTCAAGATGGCAGATCACTTAAAAAAGGTTTCTGTATGATGACATATACATGGGTATTTCTAAACTCTTTACTAATATTTGATGATTGTCAAACAATACTCTCAACCATTTGTAAAGCATGTGTGGCCCAAGGAGAAAAATGTATTACAAAGCCTGGAAGAAAAATATATTACATAATAATGTTTAGTACAGTCAACGGCAAAGATAATGTTAGGCAAATTGTCCACCACTATTTTTATTACTATTTTTATTCTACATCGTGTGTTGTTTTAAGGAATGAAACTATGTTGGTTCGAAGCAGGTATTGTTATCTTCTTATTGACGTTATTATTTCAATTCATTGTCATCACGTTGTGTAATACAGACCGGATGCAAATGGTGGTGGACAATTCGTCTACTGTTTCTTTCGCCGTTGGGTGTACTTGTTTGAACAATTACTGGAAATAGCAGACTCTTTCGATACATGATTTTTTTTATATGCAACTTTTTCAATGCGTCAACGTAAAGTATTCACTTTAAGGAGAAGCACATGATATAAGCACTGGCGTACGCAGGATTTTTTCGGGGGGGCTGCAAATGTTAAGGTGAATAATGCATAGCTGCTTTCTGAGCGGCATACATAAAAAGATACTTCACGTATTAAAAACTTTCCACTTTTAAAAATGGCAGTCAGGGGTCATTTTAAGGCGAGTTTGAATTTACCACACTGGTATTTCTCGAAATTTCGCAGGGACGTGTAGCCCTTTCAGCGCTCCCTCTGCTTACGCCAGTGGATATAAGTGTAGCCAACAAGCAACGACATTTGTCGTCCTTACAGGGTATTAAAACAGTAAAATTAAGTGGCTCAGGAATGTAGTAAGAGTAATTAACTATAATCCTTTCAGCCAAGACAAATTAATGTAGTCAGATAATTTAATGACAGGTTCCTACGTAATACGTACAAGGAACCTTTCTAAGTATTATATAAATGTGTACGTGTATATGATTGTTTCTGTGAATAAATTTTCCCCTTCAAAATTCCCATTTAAACAATGTTTTGTTAGTACATGTATTGATGTTTAAGTAAAAAAAAAAGAGTTTTAAAAATCTAAAGAATATTTTTATAACTGTACTTTATCCTGGCCAGAATGATGTTTAAGTAGCACTTGTAATTTCATCATTCATGTATATTATGTATGTATTCATCATTAATGTTAATTTATGTGTGTAAAAATGGCTTCTGAAGCCATGTGGAACCAAAAATAAAATTAATATGTTAAATAATAGGTGGATGTTTACTTTTTAAATTTGTCACAAACGTCATGTAAAGAGCACTAAAACTAGTGTAATTTCAGGAAAATTTAGTTAGTGAGAACTAAAGTTATGTAGGTTATAGTTTAACTTACCTAAGTTGAAATTATCTAAGAGATACCAGTTGTACCTTGAACTTTCCTGAATCTCGTTAATTAGCTTTCACAAATAAAAATTTGTGATTCTGTCTGGAGGTTTGTGTTTGTAAATTATGGCGTGGACACGTTTGAATTCCAGGGGTAAGTCATCGACATTTCTTTGTGTTCTTCCATCCCTATTTCATCAGTTCATTATCCGTCACATTAGGTGAATCACGACGATGATAATGATGATAAGATTATATTGAAGAGAGACTCACGAAGAACACCCATGCCCACACGACTCGATTCTGGAACCTTGGGTTGTGAGATTATGCTATATAGGCTAGATCACCAAGGCTGTGATTATTATTGTTATTAACATAGCAGCCTAATAATAACGCTGTTGATAGTGACAGTGGTGATGAACTAGCAGCACCAGTAGTAGTAATTGTATCAGTAGTGCAAGTCTCAAAGTATGTCTTACAAATATTAAGATACGTACAAAATGAGCACGTACAAAAAAATATGATCATCTATATAGTCTGGACAGTTCAGAGATTAAGTACTCCAGCGTGATTAGTTTTAATTTGATCGCATGGTCTCTGTTACGTGTTTAAAGATACATCTTTTGACAACCCAATGATACTACGGTAGTTTTATCTGAAACCAGAAATGATTGGCGCCAGGAAAAGTGCAACCTGGGAAACGTCCAGAGTCACCCCACATACTGGACAACTGAGGGGGACACTGGATAGTGTTCTAAATACGCCACTGAAATAATAATCTAGTTCAGAAACGAGGCACAAATTTTCTTAACACATTAATTACTCTGCCCAACAAGTTGGTAAAAAAAATCAGAAAGCACTTGCCTTCTGAAACATAAAGTCTAATACCCTTGTTCGAGCATCTTATGGTAAATTTAACTATAAGATTTTTGTTATTTGCTCTATTTTACTTCGCTTTTTGTGCCACTTTTGGCTGATTTGCGAAGATGGGGATGAGTGATGATATGATGAAAATTTTGAATGGACACTCATAAACGTTCAGGAGACCTGCGTTCCTGAAAATGCCAAAGCCGCCTCATAAACGCTGCTTTGTTCACATCGTTCCTAGCAAATTATTACTAGTCAGTGGCGAAGATTGGGTTCCAAACTGAGAAGAAGGGGCAAGAGCAGTTTACTTTCCTTGGTACATAAAGTTTAGCATAGTGCGATGGCAAAAAGTGGGGGTTAACGCCCCTCCTAATCGCCGCCACTGCTAATAGTAGATCGTCAACGGCAACTCTAATTCGTGAAAGATATTCAAAGATGGTTCAAGAAAACCGACACTACATGTCAGTTGCGGATCCATCGCGGTACAGTGCCCTTCGCAGGCTAGGTGTCCGCGGAGCGGCGGCTAGCGCGGCGGAAAGTAGGATCACGTCTGCCGGCAAGCTGGATGCAACATCCGCGTAACGAGAGCCACTAGCTATGTAATGAAATAATCTCGTATAATTAAATTGACAGTTAAATTTGAAATGAGCACGTACCTTGTTACAAGAGGTGCCGGAAACAATGTCCTCCTGCATCCACACGTTTACAGCATTTTTTAGGGACATTTTCACTAACAAGCCTCAGTTCCTCTTCCGAAATTGCTTTAATTTCTCTCCTGATATTTTCTTTCAATTCTTCTATTGTATGGCTTCAGGTTTAAAAGCTTGGTAGCTCTCACGCAGACGTCATGAAAATGTGTTTCTTGTGCAAGGCGCCGGAGGGATTCTTGAGGAGTATGTTCCAATCGTGCTCCAACGTCGTCTAATTTTTCCTCAGTAAGCACTCACCGTTTTACCCTTCGCTTTTTGTCAAGAGCAGACCCTGATTCCCAAAATTTGTTCACAAGTATCCGAACACTGTCTCTGTGTGAAAGAGGTTCGTCTGGGAATTCTGCTGCAAAACGCATTCTGAATTTCCCACAATAATTCGTAATGATGTAAAGAGTCGCACATATAAATGCGTAGTTTTAAATTGTAAGGATAGCTTGACATTATTAGGACAGCAGAAAAGCACCAGTAATAAGTACTAAAACAAAACGATCTAAAAGACATGTTAAACCCCTTATCACTTCACAAACACGTGCAAACTGGACACCAGTTACCTGGATACCGAAGCACTGACGCGCCAGTGGAAAGGTCAGCATACAGCTGTGAGTCTAAATGCCGGCAGATGCTATCTTACTTTCCGGCCCGCTAGCAGCCGCTCAGCGGCAACCTAGGTTGCCAAATACACTGTATTTAGGGGCTTGCTTTTCGAGATGATGATGAGTCGGAGACAAGGCTTAACACAAGGAATTTCTTGGAACTCTTGAAGTTACCTTCAAAATGAGGCGATATTATTCGGAAATATATTGAACTTGAACCTTAAAATGCAACTGATACTCACAATTCTATTCAAAACAAATTAATCTGCGTAATATGCAAACTTATTTTCAGCAAAGCAAGCCAGGAAGTGCAAGAGGAAAAGTATTCGCATTGATGACAGGCTCTGTAACAATACCAGTTTCCAGTGCAGCGTGTGAAAGAACCTTTTCGTGTTTGAAACCTTTGAAAAGCCTTGCTCGTAACAGGATGCTTAATGCCAGGATCTCATTATTTGGCTGTCCTTGTTATTGATAAGAAGGAATGTCAAGTCTTGGACGTACCGAAGGTGGTCAGTGTGTTCTCCAATGTACATAAAAGTGACTGTCTCCAACGTCTTCATAATTTACCTGGTCATCTTTACAGCTGATTCTGTCATGGGTGTTCTTATTACCGGAAAAGACATCACAGAACTCGTTGACTTAACCTTCATTATTGGTTTCCACACAGTCATGTAAAATACAAGAAATTTTCACACAGTACTTGTTTCAATACTAAGTACTTTGTTACCTTCGTTTGGGAAAATGGTTATTTGCGCCGAAGCAGCTAAATATAATATGTTAAGTCATTGATGCATTCAACGGGGACAACATGTAGCATGAGACTATAAAATTCAATTTTCTGCTATCGTATACCACGAGAAACAAGATTCAAATAAACTCACCCCATGATATACCGTAGCATGCGTCATGATGTTTTGTTGATGGATCAGTGATGGATACTAATCATTTGCATCACAGTCAAACCACGAACGCTCTAAGTTACCTTCAGAGTACCCCATGCGTACCCTACAAGCAGTCAGCTCACGAGAAGATCCCCAAACAAGGGGAGACGGGGTGCAGGGGTAATGGGAAGGATCGATTCATTTGCATATTTTAGGGGTAGCAGGAAGTCTTCCGCTGCGGTCACTGTCGCTTTGGATGTGTGTAGGAGTTCGTTTGCGTCAATCACACAGAGCGTGTGTCTGCTGCAACAGGTTGTTGCTTTTCTTTCAGTGTCCAGAATACTTTTGTATGGATTATCCTGCGCATTATTTAAACTGTATTTCAAAGAATTTCGAATAGAATATGCGGCAACGACTTTAGGGTTACCAGATGACAAACCTTAATAAAGAGGACATTTTTAGATTGTAAAAAGTTGTTAATTTTAGACGAAGAAGCAGCAAAAAAGTCTTTGTTAAAGAGGCAAGGTGACTTATTGTACTGTGTCTTCATTAGTTGCGTTCTGTTCGCTGGAAGTGTAGGTTGTGTGTTAAGTTGTGTGCTTCATCGCGATTGTTTTGTGTGGTATTTGAAAATAGTGCAGTGATGCCTCGTAACTGTGTAAATTCACCCAATCTGTTTTGCTATGTGTGTGGTGAGTTCACGACAACATCCCAACGAAACTCAATTACACCAATAGTGAAGAAAGCTTACGAGCTATATTCCGGATGCAAAATCGAAGACCAATATAAAGGGTGGGCTCCTCATGTCTGTTGCAGTAGATGCTCGCGATATTTACGAGAGTGGTTACATGGTATCCATCTATCCATGCTCTTCGCTGTTCCCATGGTATGGCGCGAACCTCGAGATCACGTTACTTGTTACTTTCGTTTAACTAATGTAACGGGATTCTCAAGAAAATCCAAAAATATCCTACAGTGTCTAAATTTACCTTCTGCGATAAGACCAGTGCAACATGGTGAGACATTACCTGTTCCAAAGCCACCATTGGAATGGTCTTTGGAAGAGGAAACAGAAACTTCCTCAGATGAACCGATATCTTCTCTCGGACATGATCCTGACTTTCAAGAGTCACGGAAGACACCGCATCTTATCAACCAGCCAGAATTAAATGATTTAGTACGTGATTTGAACCTTACAAAGAAAGAAGAAGAACTGCTAGGTTCAAGACTGCAAGGGTGGAACTTGCTGGAACCAGGGACAAGTATTACATTCAGAAAACGTCAACTAAAATTTTCTTCCTTTTTTTCTATGAAAGGGTCCCTTGTATACTGCAACAATGTCACTGGAATAATGCAGGAGTTGGGAGAAAACTATAAATCAGACGAATGGCTGTTGTACATCGATGAGTCAAAAACTAGCTTGAAGACGGTCCTTCTGCATAATAGAAATGAGAAACCTTCAGTGCCAGTTGCTCATGCGAGTGAAATGAAGGAAACATATGAAAACATTACTTTGATTCTCACAAGTGTTAGCTACGACAAACACCAGTGGAAAATCTGTGCTGATCTGAAGGTACTGGGAATTCATTTGGGGGTGTAATCAGGCTTCACGAAATTCTGTTGTTTCCTCTGTCTATGGGACAGCAGAGCGAAGGACATGCATTACAAAACTAAACACTGGCCTCCAAGAGAGTGTTACACACCTGGATAAAAAAAGTGTCTCTCACAAACCTCTTGTCGACGCCAACAATGCGTTACTCCCCCCCCCCCCACTGCACATCAAGTTGGGGTTAATGAAGAACTTTGTGAAGACCATGAACAAAGAAGGAAAAGGGTTTGAGTACTTACGAAGCAAATTTCCTGGTGTAAGCGATGTTAAAATAAAAGAAGGGATATTTGATGGCCCTCAAATTTGAAGAACTGTTAAGTGAATGTGAGAAAGCAGCATGGGGTGCGTTCAAGGGTGTGTGTCGCAATTTTCTTGGCAACCATAGGGCTCACAATTACTCTAAACTTGTAGAACGTATGTTGGCAACATACAAAGAAATGGGATACAATATGTCTCTCAAGATACACTTTCTGTTTTCCCATTTAGACTTTTTCCCCTCTAATCTGGGTACAGTGAGTGACGAGCAGGGCGAGCTCTTTCACCAACAAATCACAGAAATGGAAAAACGTTATAAAGGCAGATTGTCTCCCAGTTTACTAGCGGATTACTACTGGAACACACTATCAGATGTTCAACACGCCTGCTACAAGCGGAAATTATACAGAAATACAATTGAAGGTGAGTTACTTTTACTGTTTACTTTAATGTTTACTATTTTACTGCAACTGCAAATTTTAGTGCATGTCATAACTACAACATTTACAATCATATTTGGTATTCTATGAACCCAATGTATTACTAAAATTCACACTATCACATTAAGGTTTGGAGCAATATGCAATATTTTACCCTTCTTTTAATGTGCGGTGAAAATTTTTCAAAATGGTTTCCGCCAGAAATGGTACGTGATACAGCATTTTTGTTATGATTTTTTAAATCAACGCACCCGATTTATTAAAGATCACCTATTTTCATCCAGCGGCAAAACAAAAAGTTTTAATTTGTTCCCCAGTGTTATGAGTTCTCCAAGAGTGGTTTTTGTGCAATCCTCGAAATTAGGTGCACCCAGCAAAAAATTGGTTCCATGCTAAGAGCTAATTTCAGGGACAACTTTTCTTCCTTGAAATCAAGGTTCAGAAATTGTAAATAAATTCAGTTCCGGTCCGGGAGAGAAAATAATCTTTTAAGTATTTCAACTTGGTCCAGGAACTGAAATACTACGAAGAGATTATTACGGTCCATGTTGCAAAAATTCCAATTTCGGTCCAGTCCTTTGAGAAGAGCTGTCCTTGCTTTGTCTTGGGCAATTGTGGTATGAAGGTTCATAAAAACAGTAATTGGGACATTTTGGATTCATGATATATCATTACGTGGACCTGACAAAACAATTATCCACTCGCTAGCATGAAAGACTAATGCAGCTGATAGCTAAGGGAACACAAACACATTCACTTTGTGTCTGGAATCTAAGGATTAAGGCCACGTATAACTAGTAAGTGGGCGGAACTCAAACAGCTGATAGCTGCAGTCACATTACCCCCTGCATGCATGCAGTGGCGTGCCAAGCATTTTGGTAAAAAGGGGGGGGGTATGTATAATTTTTTTTGTTTGGTAGTTTGTCCTCATGTTTCCATCTTTTCCTGTGACGTTCTTTTTATTTTTAGGAATACTGGCCCAAAGGAGAAGACTATGACTTTCACCTTGGGCACATGCCACCGTCCATGTAATCCCATTCTCTCCTGCATGTTACTATCCTTGGTTGAGCCCCCTCTAGTCACTAGTTTGCGCTGAGACTTGTTTTCGCTCCCAGGACAGTGTGTCGTTCAATATGTTCTAAACAGGGACGTAGCTAAATTGATCATTTTGGGGGCCCCAAATGTCTGGAGTTTCTGTCAAACATACATGTATGGAGGGTAGGGGAAAACAAGGAGTCTGAGGCGCATCCATAATTTTTTGTCTTGTGGGATAAGTATTTAGATCCATTGGAGTTGCCAGAAATTTTTATTGGAGGTCAGCGCAATGATAAATGCTAAAACTTTAATAATAATAATAATAAGTAGTAGTAGTATTAGTATGCTTATAATTATTATTATATGCTAGGAAAGACTTTTCAACTCGATCCAACACATTAATGATTATTAGGGGTGTGCGGGACAGAATTGTTTGGGTCGGGACGGGAAAAATTCGCAATTTCCCGACCAAGTCGGTAAATTTTCGGGATGGGAAATGTTCGAAATTTCCCGGAGCTCTGGAAATTTCGAATTCTACACATCATTTTCACCTTAAGTCATTGTTTTTGCATTTCAGGAATACAAACTAACAAGAAGTCGGGATCGGGATGGGAATTTTTTTCCCGGTCCCGACTTTTCGGGATCCCGCACACCCCTAATGATTATCCAACACAACTGTTTCTTAAAAATATTTTTCAGGACATTTCCATCAACGGGAAATGCCAGAACTACAGATTATTTACCTTCCTTGGGAAAAGATTCGACACCTTCGTGTTCAAAGCATGATTTCTAATATAGTTGATTTCAGCGCCTCCATCGTGAAATAGCTGAACTACAGATTATTTACCTCCCTTTGGAAAAGATTGGATAACTTCATTTTTATAGCATTTTCGTTTGCTTTTAGCGCTATCATCGGGAAATGACTGAACTACAGATTAATTACGTCCATACAAAAAGATTGGATACCAAGCGAAATTTTAATATAGTTGATTCCAGCGCCATCATCGGGAAATGGCTGAACTACACAATATTTACGTCCCATAGAAATAGATTAGTAACCTCCTAGTTAAAAGCGTAATTTTAATATATTTGATTCCAGCGCCGCCATCGGGAAATGGAGGAACTATATATTATTTACGTCCCATAGAATAAGATTGAATACCTGCATGTTAAAATTTTAAATTTAATATAGTTGATTCCAGCGCCATCATCGGGAAATGGTTGAACTAAAGATTATTTACGTCCCATAGAATAAGATTGGAAATCTACATTGTTTAAGCGTAATTTTAAAATAGTTGATTCCAGCGCCATCATCGGGAAATGGCTGAACTACAGATTATTTACGTTCCATAGAATAAGATTGAGAACTTACATGTTTAATGGGTAATTATAATATAGTTGATTCCAGCGCCATCATCGGTAAATGGCTGAA
The DNA here is from genome assembly GCF_977018435.1 of Lepisma saccharinum. NCBI lineage: Eukaryota > Metazoa > Arthropoda > Insecta > Zygentoma > Lepismatidae > Lepisma > Lepisma saccharinum. The sequence continues at coordinate 19,709,636 of NC_139245.1, forward strand.
CTACAGATTATTTACGTTCCATAGAAAAAAAATGGAAACCTACACGTTTAAAGGGGTAATTTAAATATATTACATTTATCTCCATTGGGAAAGGATACATACCTCCAAAGGGAGGTAAGTGATTTGTAGTTCTGCTACTTCCCGATGACGGCGCTGAAATCAACTTTATTAAAATTACTCTTTTAACATGGAGTTTCCAATTTTAATCTAGGAACGTAATCTGTAGTTCAGCCATTTCCCGATGATGGCGCTTGAATCAAATATATTAAAGTCACGCTTTTAACGTGTAGATATCCAATCTTTTCCGAAGGGAGGTAAATAATATGCAGTTCAACAATTTCCCGGTGATGGTGTTGGAATGAAATATATTTAAATTATGCTTTTTAACATGGAGATCTCCATTTTTCCCCCATGGAAGGTATATCTGTAGTTCAAGTCCAAATCTGACCTTATTTTTCTAAAAGAGCAACGTGTGGGTAATACAAGAAACAATTGCAGTTAACCGCCTTTCGCATTTGAGCTCGCTGGCTATATCGAAAAGCCGAGTGGTTGCGCACGATTGGAAATGAGGCTCGAATCCAGAAATTCCTTTCTAGAGGATGGGGGGGGGGTGAACAACATATTTTTAAGGAGTATAGATAGATAGAACCTCACAAGTGTATGTTTAAGGCCAGAGGGCCTTTTGGTGTCAAAACGGCGGGGGAGGGGGCCAAGGAAAGTTTACTTTCCATTGGTATGCAAGGCCTAGCATTAAGAGCAGTGACGGCGCCAGCCTAAAATAAGTGGGATGCTACAGATTTCGAAGTAAAATTCTCGGGGGCTAACAAATGCTGGCTAAAAGGCATTTACTTAATAAGATTACTACAGTATAATTTTACCAGTAACATATTTTACAGTCCAATCCGAAGATAAATCAATGAGACGTTGCATTTTTTTCCATCATATACAAAAGTATTTTTAGACACGATTTTTTGTCAAACCAAATTAAATAATTTTATTGTTTTCTTTTCCTACGCCATCAATAATATCACACACTTACTATTCACATGAACAGTACAAAATATACCATAAAACTACATTCTTCATCAACTCGCTGGTTATACTATAAATACTACACGTAACACTATTTCTATGTAAAGAGTGTGAGTATTTTTTTTTTCTGATAAAGTAAGAGAATGAACCATAGCAAGAAATTACGATAAGATACATATTTTTTATGAGCAGCTACAACCTTGGTTAGAATGCAAAGATTTTGCAAGCTCCATCTCAAAGGACAGAATAGACAGAGCACTCAACCTCTCGTTACCAATTCGATTAGGAAGGTAACACTTAATCTCCCGCAAGCAGCCACGAAAGATTGTAGCTTTTTTGTGCTTTAGAAAAGCAACACTAACTCAATAAAGTAGGCATCAAATAAAGAATACCACCCTTGAATAGAAAGTGTGTTAATGATATCATTTTCTCTGCCATGATGAAATATTTTATGTTTTCTTCTTGAACGACTGAAATTCAGAACTTGTAGCTAAATATGGCGACGATGCGAGAAATACCGTCCACTTATAGGTGATACTCTTAAGGAACAAGCGCATTTTCATTACAAATTCACGTATACTAGGAGACAAATACATTGACATAGAAGCAATGAATGTATTTGCAACTCATGAACTGGGCATTTTGATTAGTGAAAATAACTGCTGAGATTATAACTTTATTTCAGAATATATTATGCATAAATACTGATCAGAATTGGATCAATAGTTTTAGATGTGTCTCTCCTGCACATAATCAAGTTCGGCCACTATGACGGCACTGCAGAAATTATTTTCTAACCTCACAAATTATAATTAATTAACATTTAGGACTAGGAGTGCGAGCAATAAAATTGTCCAAGCGTACACCGTATTGTAATGATTAGGTGATTGGATTTGTATCTAGGTCCACTATATACACAGAGGCTAATCGGCACGAGAGCTACAGCTTCTACTGGAATGCGAACCATTTAATGGAACATTACCTCCACCGGGGATCGAACCAGCGACCCCTTGATATGAAGGCAGCAGTTTTATCGCTAGACTATCGGTACTGGGAGTCCAATTTTAATCTTTCCAATTCTTAGCATTTAAGAATTAGGTAGTTTGTGTTCTCTTTTATTCTTTAACATCGTATTTCTCCCTCTCGAATATTTGCAACGATGAGGATAGATATAGTAATGAAACCAATGAGAGAACATCATGTCATTGTCGGTACTCAATTGAGGAACAAACAGAAAAAAACAACGGTTCTTTATATTTTGAACGTCGTCCTACTTATACAAATTCATTTGTCACACCTGTTAGACCTATTAAGAAGTATAGTGACACGATTTATAGAAGCTAATAGTAATGCCAACAATCAAAGAAGAATCTCATAGCCACTGAATACGTCCACCTATCAGGAAGGCAGCAGATTTCAAAGAAAGATTGCGACTCATGCTGGCCAATTACTTAGTATTAAATGATCAGTGACCACTGTTATCCAGGTATATCTGCAGTTGCCCCCCCCCCCCTCTTCATTTTAGAACACATCGTTATAAAATTGCCTTGCGATCTGACCGAACTAGAAAATGCAGTTGATCATTGTACTTGCCTCAATGGAAGTTTTAGAATGGAAAACGTAAACTTCTACTTTTTAAGCTTTCGGTCGAAATGCGTCTACCATAGTACAAAAATCTAGGGGGCTACAAGGGGGGCTGAGACCAGTTTTGGGGGGGAGGCTTCAGCCCCATTGTAGCGCCGTAGTGCGGAGACAAAGAAAATGGGGAGCAACTGCCCTAAATCGTAGCCACCGTTTAAGCCTGCTATTTTTATCACAACGTCTGTTTCCTCTCATCAGACATCAAAACATCTATAATGTCTGAGTATTTTTACGAAGTTGTTACACACGCACGGGATGGACAATCCACTCGACAACGCGAGATTCTAAATGTGAAGTGGACGAAGACAGCTCTCGGAAATTTTCTCCCTGATTCGAGCCTGATTGTTGAGTTTTAGGTTCTTTCAGTTCTTCGATTATCCAAGAAATGGAGTTAAGAATAAGACAGAATTTGTAACACAAACAAAAGTGTATAATTCAGGAACACAGTAACAGAACAAGTACAACAACTTACATATTGGTATAAATGAAAGAAGTCTCGTCACGAAGAACGGCTACGATATTGAGACATACATGAGAGAAGCAATACACAGACTGATAAGAAACAACGTTCAATAACCAGGTCTGGCGTTCACTGCTGATGCAAATCAAGTCCGGCGTATATGTTCAATTGGTATACGACACTGAACACCACTGCTGTGTCTTGTCTTCCCATGTCTGCATCTCTTATCAAAGCTGAAACCCACCACATTGTTCGTTCATATTCAGGACTAAGCACTCGCTAGTGTTCAAAATTGTCTGTCACAGCTTCAGCAGTCTTGTCATATATCGGCAGGATACAAAGGAAGTCTTCTCGAACACAGCTGGATCGCGAAAAAAATAATGGACAGTGAAAACCCTTCCGTTCACGACATATCTAAAGTTTCGTTTCCCAATATGATAAAATGCTCACTCATTTATATCCAGTAGCGTGTCCAAGGGAGTGTTGGTGGGGGGTCATAACCCTCCTTTGGCCCAGTATCCCCCCCTCAAAAGATAGCAAAATGAGGACTGGCTACTGAAAAAAGTATACGTACCCCCCCCCCACACACACACACACACATCCTTTTCGGCAATCCTGGGTATGCCAGTAGAGCAATGGCACTAAATGCCACAGACCCTGATTTGGGTCCTGGCAGAGCCGGAAATTTCCGCTAAAATATCTACAACATCTTGCTTTCTCTTACATTCATAACATTTTCGGCTGTCCCTCCATGGTAGTTAAGTGTTCGCGTGTCTGTCGAATCCAGTAGGCTTAAATAAAAGTCCGTTTTATCCCATGAAAGTCTTGGACTCCATACACGAAATTTGGCCCGGGCACAAATAAATCATCACTCAAAACTTTGATTTAAGTTGATCTGTGCAGCTTATTTTTTTTAATAAAAAAACTAATTTGTCTAGTGTAAACTGAAACATTTCCTGGGGAAGCTCGACCACCCCCCCCCCCCGGATCCTCCCCTTGGATACGTGCTATTATCAATTACAGGGTTATAGAATATTCTCCCTATTGTCTCGATAATTATTTCTCTCCATAATCACATTATTCAAGCAGCCAAAAACCTAATTTAATCTAGTGTAAACTCAAAGATTTCTGTGGGGGCGAGGGGTGCAGTTCCCCCCCACACACACACACTTTTGCCCGCGGACTATGCTAAATCTTATCCAGAAAGGGAAAAATATTGTTTTTGACCCTCCAGTTCCTTGCCCCCCCCCCCTCTCCGGTTTTGGAACCCAATCACCGCTACTGACATTTTTAATTGTTGGCATGCACAGTAACAACGAATAGTCGACCTCCGTGGGGGACTGGTGTGCACAGTCCCAGCGACGCCAGGGGTTCCAAAATAACTTAAATAAAATGGCTGCTGGCAGCCCGAGACAGTTCGTGTCCTGCATGGTGCACCAGAGGGAGAATGGGTATATTAATGCAGTGCCATCTGTTAGCCGTGTTAAGTACTAATATGATTTTCGTAATGTGGGCCACCTTGGAAGCACAGGCTACCTTTGGCTCGCCTTTGTGAGGGGCGCAGGAGAAGAATGATCACACCCTCAAGCCTTTAATCCGCCCTTGCAGCAAGCTACGAATATTGATAGTTGTAGTTAGCCTATTTTGTTTCATCGTTGCTCTAGTAGTGCTGGGGTACATGTCAGGTTCAGCTGCTCTCTCTCCCTGGCTATGACCTTCCACAGAGGTGGCGGGAATATATTCTAGCTCGTCTGGCAAGGGGCGATGACTTCACGTATCCTTTGATATTATACTAAGTTCATTTCATGCTTATCTTTCGTCGAACCCCATCCCAATACTTCTTCATCCTTATCTTTGCTCGCACCCGTCTGTCGTTGCCTCCTATCACTCGTCGCCCCTATCCTTTGTCATCCTCATCTTTTTTCGCTGCCTTGTAATGAAGGGGTCCCGGGTTCGATACCCGGTGGAGGCACATAGTGGTTCGGATCTCACTTAAAACTGTAGGTTCAGTCCCGATTAGCCTCCCTGTGCATAAAGTGGACTTAAAATCTCGTCACCTCTATCAGGCACTTATTTAGAAATTTATTTCGGGGGGAGAGTCCGAACCAAGTGTCTCAGATATAATAATAATAATAATATTGTAATTAAAATAAATATGATTATATTAAATTAAAATAATGATTAGTAAATATTAAATTAATATAGTATTGCTATTATTTCATTAATACGAAATACCGGTATAAGAATAGACATAGAAAAGCATGTATTCATTATCTAGCATGTAGTTAAGATCGCTGGCAATGATATCAGTGCCAAATAGATAAAGAATTGAATATTTATTAAATATTAAATAACAAGAAAGAATGTTAGATCCAGTTGACGAAAATTAGTTTCAGATTAATATCTTTGGTACTGTCATTCAAAGTTCGGCAAAAATAAATAACCCTTGATTATCCACAAAAAGCTAAATAAGTATATTTTCATTGTTTAGCTAATGTTAGTACTTGATAAGTCTTTTAGGAAGGGGGGGGTCCAGACCCTTGGGCCTCGCCCTTTAAATACGTTCCTGACAGTGCGGTAGGATAGTTTAGTTTCAAGCGTCTCCCAATAAAAGAATTATGTTGTTATGCAACAAAGGAGTCTTTGCACTACGTTAGCTTTATTTAGACACTCACACACATCAAATTAACTTTAAATATAGCAATTATAAAAAGTAAATATTTACTTCTTGAAGATTATAAGCACACGGGAGATGTACTACGTAGATTATTCTAGCAAAAAATGCAGGCTCGACCAGGGCTCGAACTCGGGTCTCTGGCATACCGTGGCATTGCTCTACCACTTTTTTTTTCTTTTTTTTATTTCCTTTACTATTTACATCTGATTATTAACAAACTTTTCATGATTACTATACAGGTTTTACAAACTAGGATATATTACATTTAGAAAATTTGCATAGACATTGTTCTTTTTGTTTGCCGACATATTTTGAAATGTGTGCCTTAAATAATGCACAAATTGTTCATGAAAGTCAAGTTGCTGGTAAATAGCGGCAAACCAAGCATAGTGCCCCAGTAACCACAATTCACTGTTTTGTTTCTTGTTAGGGAAATAACTAAAATTGGGAAACAGAAGATGATCAATTGTAATATTCTTCTCATTGGTACGACAAATGACACTTACGAGTTTCGCAACATATTTCCATGACGTAGCGGTTATTAAGCATTCACTGAGCTTATGCACTAAACTGTCAGGCACGTTACATATTACACATAATGACGAATCTGCCATGTGCAGATCATAGAGTTTCACTCGAGTCAGCAGGATTTGATGCACTATAACGAACCACGCCGATCGTATTCTTGTTGGGAGATGCCTCGCGTGTATATTTTTCCACACCACAGGCCAACGAACTTCCGGGTGTCTTGCAACTATCTTAACAGCCTGTTGAGACGCTACACGCATTCTTTACATTTGCGACACCACTGGAACAGGCAGGGTAGGAGTTTGTAACAAGCCATAGCAGATTTCTACTAAGGTATCACGGAGGTACCTAAGGTTGGGGGGAATTGAGGTCACGTTTATGGGAGACTCCAACGGTATACGAGCCAAGCAGTATCGAAGAACGTAACTGGAATGCTATCCGGCCTCTGAATCATCGTCTCGATGTCCGCTTGAATGCGGAGCGCCTGGCTCTTATGTTGCACGTGTGCAAGATTCAAGCCTCCTCCTGTATTATGTAAACACAAGGTCTCGTGCTTAACTCGTAACAACTGCCCATTCCACACAAACCAGTTCACCGCACTTTTCAGTTTTGCTACATCTAGCATACGCATTGGAATTATTTTTGCTACAAACCAGACTTTCGACAGTGCATATACATTGACAAACGTGACACGTGCTTGCAAACTAATAGTTCGAAACTTATTAATTTGCAACACAGCTTTAACGCTCCCAATCACTCTATCATAATTTACGTGTATCATTTGTTGCAGAGAAGGCGTAAAGACTACCCCAAGAATTTTTAAGGTGTTAACAACAGGGAAGTGTTGTACAGGTGTGTTGGATGGGTCGGTATTTAAATACATCAGACAAGATTTTTTTACATTAATGTGGAGGCCTGAATGCACGCCAAATGCCGTCGTTAATTTATGAACCATATCGACATCCACAGGTGACTGAACTAAGATGCTGACATCGTCCGCATAAGCTAACACTTTTAGAGACTTCGACAGTATAGTAATGCCTTTTAGCTGTGCTTTCAAAGAAGTAAGCAGGGGACTTAGGGAAATACAGAACGCTATCATTGATAGGGGATCTCCCTGTCGGACACCTGTCATTATGCGAAGCGATTTTGTCAAAAAACCATTAATCTGTATTCGCGATTCAGCATTGTGATAAAGCCCCTGCAACGCTGCAAGAAATGTCCGGGCGTATTCCAAGTTTTTGGAAAACATGAAACATATAGTTATGGGTCAGAGAGTCAAACGCACGTTCGAAATCCAGAGCTAAAATCGCTTCATCTTGTGAACTTTTTGTATTGTGATGATTAGTAACTACCTCACGCAGCGTTTGCAGCACGGCATAAATGTTTTTGTTTCCACCATATACATATTGCATATCACCCACCAAGTTGGTGGAGTATGGCATTAAACGTGCAAGCATACATCGTGAGAAAATTTTATAGTCTGAGCACAAGAGAGTAATGGGGCGATAATGAGTAATTTCTGTCGGCTTTGCGCATTTCGGTACTAATACTATAATTCCGGTCTGGGAAGTTTTACCCATTTTCTGTTGCTGAAAGACAGCATTGACCCACTCAGTTAAGGTCTGTCCCATTAGCGTCCAAAAAGTTTGAAATAAACTTGTAGGAAGCCCATCAACACCAGGGGCGGAGAATGGCTTCGCCGCTTTCACCGCTTTATACACTTCTTCGATTGTGAAATCCGCGTCCAACTTAGTTCTATCTTCATCTGAGAGTACCTCCGACACGGCATCCACCACTGTACCATAATTTGAGTTGTCCGGGTGCTTCTGCGAAAACATCAAACTAAAGTGCTCATATATTTTACCTTGTATATCCTTAGGTGCTGTGATTTTATTACCCGCACCATCTGAGAGTTCAGTGATGATTTTCCGTTGTGCATTATGTCGTTCTTGGATCACGTGACTAATCGAGACAGCTTCTTCATGGTCCACCTGAGGAAGTCTACTTCGAATTTTAGCACCCATACGTTTGTGCGCTGTCATGCGTAAGAGGATAGCCTGTACACGTTTTATATCAGTGTTGACCGGTCTCCCTGCCGATGCTTCGTCTATTAATTCGCGCAAAACCCGATAATAAAACTGATATTTATTATTCCAATCACGAGACCTCTCTTTACAGTATGCTAAACAGAATCGTTTAATTGCCGGTTTTAAGAACTCGTCCCACCAACGAAGGATGTCAGTATGTCTAAGGCGGTGCGCCTCCCAAAGACTCCATTGCTCATGAAATGCTCGTTTGAAATCGTCATCAGAAAAGATTGACGTATTCAATTTCCAATACCCATATCCCCGAGGCACTAAGGGAAGATCAATGTTAATTGCCATTACCACTACCAGATGGTCCGAAAAACATGTAGGTGTGAGGTAAATCGAAGTTACTTTCTGACGCAGTAACGGGGTAACATAGAACCGGTCCAAACGGGACGCACAATTGTCTCTAATGTATGTATATCCCCTCTTACCGAAATGTTTATCTGTCCAAACGTCTACAAATTTAAAACCCGACACCAATTTTTGAAGAGAATTTGATGTGTAAAAACCAGGACGTTGATCTTGTGGCCGCAATACGCAATTAAAGTCCCCGCCACATATGATATGTTCCTTTGCACCCTGCAATTCAGCTGCCACGTCTGTCGCAAAAAAATTATTTCTCTGTTGTCTCTGTTGAGTACCTGACGGGGCATATATATTGCAAATCCAAACATTTGCCACTTTCGCACATATAATTCGTCCGTTTGGATGATGAAACATTTGTGATCGGCACAGTATTTCTCGCTAGAATAGCAGTCCCCGTTGCCTGACAATTTGCATTGTTATAGACTACTATTGATGGGGGTAAGTCAAAATTGGTCACTTGTACCTCCTGGAGGAAGGCTATATCGAGAGACGACTGGATGAAAAAGTCACCCAGCGCCTCTTGTTTATTACGGTTTTGCAATTTATTAATGTTAATCGTGGCTATTCTGAGTGAGGTAAACATAGCTAAGTGGGTATTCCTAAACCTGATCAGGGACGCTTTAGCCCCCTTACTGGCAAGAAGCGCGTTGTATAAATTATACCAAACATTAACACAAAAAAACAGTAACACTATCACACTCATCATTAATTTTCATGAAGAATTATCTTTTCACTAGCACTAACACTAGCACCTAGATTATTAACACTTTGGGACCGGGTAATTCGCACTGGGGAGGGAGAGAGGGGGCGTTGGTCATCAACCTTCTTGGTCGGTGGGTTGATTTCCGCATCCCTTTGAGAACTTTTCTTGCGCTTCTGATTCTTCAGCTGCTTCTGCTGTCCTTCCATGGGTAGCTTCCTTCTGGTGGCATCCTTCAACGGGGCCCTTGAAACAGCAACAGGCTTCACATAACTTGGGACTTCATCTGGAGTCAGCTGGATATCAGAATTGTCATGCACATTCATCTGGTCTTCACACTTAATTTGGTGGGCACCCTCTGGTAGATCTTCATGTAGTTCCATTTGTACAGTTTCTTCCCGTTCCACTTCATCAGCCCATAACAGTGAAGTTTCCATGGTTTCGTCCGTCGCGTTGTTCCCCGAAATTGTTACCACTGCAGGATCGTCTTTCGGTGCTTTCTCAGTTGACGCTGTTGGTACATCACCCTCTGTCTTCTGACTCAATTTCGTTCTGGTGGGTATTGGCAACACTGTGGGTCGAGAGTCCAATTGTGTTTCTTTGACAGTGAGTTGCGTTGGTGGTCGATTGACACGTTGGGCATAGGTGCTGGGTTCCTGGTTGTTCATAGATGTACCCGCTTGGACTGCGGTTGAACTTGCTACGTTAGGATTAGTGCGTCGTCGTCTTTGGGGACACGTGGCTGCTGCGTGTGTCAATTCGTCACAGATCTTGCAAGACGGCTGCTGCCCATAATATGTGACCCAATATCTCGCACCTTGGATCATGACGTAAGACGGTATTGACTGCTTCAATACCATCCTCAACACTTTTATGCCCGTGCGGGTACGATAGATATGTTCCTGCGAGTAAGTCTCGTCGTCAATAGACTGTATTTCGCCATATTTTATGAGTACCGCAGATAATGCCTCATCCGTAACTTCCATCGGGATGACATGTAGTCGCACCATTGTTGATATTCTGTCCGCCCATTCCAATCGTACATCATGATCACCATCCTCATCACGAAACACCAACATTCGTCCACACGTCCGTATTGTTTGCTCACCTAACAGGTGTGATACCAGTTTAATGTATACACACTTACGAAAATGGTCAATTTCAATGCTTAGAACCTGGTCTTCGGTGAGAGCCAGCGTTTCACTAATCCAACGGTGTAACTTCACTGACGTGGGTCTCTTTTGAGCACTCGAAAAAGACAATTTTAACGTGTTAACACGATGTGTTTCCATTATACAACAGACCGAATTACTTCTATTTGACTCGTAACTAGTATTCCTTCCTACTCACCAGGACACGGCCTCGTTCGAACCAAGCTGCAAGCGCCACGCGAGACGATGTTGCTCGTACGGCTGCTTCCGCGAGACTCAAACCACTGAGCCACCGAGCCGGCCTGGCCTCGCCTGATTTTCTGCTGTCGCTGTTTTACATGCGTGGAATCGTTACTGCCTTAAAATAAGTTAAAATAAAACCTTCGATTATAGAACAAATGTTAAACAAAGCAGTTTCATTATTTCATTTTTCTATTTGGTAAGTCTTTCGGGGGGGTCTGCACCCTCCCCCTAAATACATCCTTGCCTCCTATCTCTCGTTGCCCCCTAACCTTTCATTGCTTCCTATCATTTGTCTGCCTCTCGACTTCATATCATTCATCGCACCCTTAACCTCGTCTCCCTTATCTATCGTATCCTCATATCTTCTTTCATCGCCCTTTATCATTCGCTGCCTCCTATCTTTCGTCGCCCCCTATCTTTTGTCATCCCTTTCTTTCGCCGCTCGCTCACCATAAAGCTTCCTGCTCTCCCATAACTGTGGATAATATTTGCGTTATTGCATTTTAACTGTGCAATTTTAAAGTCCTCGGGTAGTTGGCCGCCGCTCTTGTATGATTCTTAATTGACACTATGTATGTTATATTTCATTCCAACTGTGTAAATTATTTATCAAAGTATTAAAAAATAACATACGTCCTCAGTGAAAGTCGCCCATGATGCCCCCTTTAATCCGCCCATGGTGAAGCTCCGTCTGCTAAAGGATTAAAAATGACCACTATGATTTTAACATTGCTAAAATAAGCCTACTCAGCGTGAAGCAGAGTAAAAAGAACAGTCTCTCACTGTGTTGAATTTACATTATTAGTGTAAATAGTATGCACAACTACTCTACTTTGAAACTTGCATTAATTTACTAAATTTATAAACATTTCAAATGTAAATATCTTCATGCTGTGTGTGGTTGGGGCAAGAAAGAAACATACAGTATGTAACATTGTTATTCGTACACATAGAATTTCCGAGGAAAAAATGTCATATCTACTAGTAAATATAATCATTTTCAGATGTACCTGGAAATTAATGTTAATGAAGGTTTCAAAAACAAATGTCAATAAAAATGTGTGTTCAAAGTATATAAACAGAGCATATAATTTGTGTGAAAAGAGAAAAACACGCTGTTTCATGCAACATTGTTATTCGTACAGTCAAGAGTTTCAATCTTCCTCGCATACAGCGCCACTGCTATTCGGGCGATTTCGTGCAGTTTGCAACTTCGTAACAAGTTTGAACATGCAGGCGCGCTCCCCGTCAAGCTGGATGCTGGCGTAGGTATTGTTGTAGGCCTATCGTCTATCTATCAGCGTGTTCGAAATGGGCAAGGTGAAGGAATTTAGTTCCGATCTGATGGATGTTATTATAAATTTGGCCCTTAGAGGTTATTCGTTAAGAAAAAATTGGACAAACAGTCAATAAATCACACTACACAGTTCAATACAAAGTAAACAAATTTAGAGAGGAAGATTCAACACAGAATGTGCCGAGAAAACCAAAAGAGAGACGGTTGAATAAACGTGATGAACGCTTTATTTTAAAAAGAGTGCGAGAAAACCCCGACTAAGTGTTCCTCAGTTACGACCGTTAGTAGAAAATGTTGCTGGTAAGACGATGTCCGATCAAACTGTCCGACGTGCCTTGTGGAAGCATGGATATCAGTAGGTGAAACAGGCGACTCTGGAACGGTCCCTCCCCTCCTTCCCCTCCCCTCCTTCCCCTCCTATTTTCGCGCGCAGTGTTGCCAACTCCTCACTTGAAAAATCACCAAGGTTTTTGTTTTTGGGTATAACCTAACCTAAAGCAAGGAGGTGGCAACCTTGCTTGAGGTATTTTCTCGCAGTGTTGCCAACTCCTCACTCGAAAAAATCACCAAGGTTTTTTTTTTTGGTCTAACCTAGCCTAAAGCAAGGAGCTGACAACCTTGCTTGAGGCTTGCCTTACAGTGCATAAAGCAAGGTTGCCAACCCGCTGGTACTTTTGCCATAGCCTTTTACAAGAAAAAAAAAGAGAGAGGGAAGAGTTAAACAACCGACAGCTTACCCACAGCCTTTTTTGCTCTAACCTAACCTAAAGCAAGGAGCTGGCAACTTTGCTTGTGCAATCAACCCGGTTGACCACCCTCAAGTAAAGATCAGCGTTGCCAACTCCTCACTCGAAAAAAAATCACCAAGGTTTTTTTGGTCTAACCTAACCTAAAGCAAGGAGCTGGCAATTTTGCTTGTGCAATCAAGCCGGTTGACCGCCCTCAAGTAAAAATCAGCGTTGCCAACTCCTCACTCGAAAAAAAATCACCAAGGTTTTTTTTGGTCTAACCTAACCTAAAGCAAGGAGCCGGCAACTTTGCTTGAGGCTTGCCTTACAGCGCATAAAGCAATTTTTGCCAACCTGCACACACTGGGCAAGGAGAGCCGGCACTGCTGTAAAAGAGAGAGAGATGGGTGGATGGCAACGCAGTATGTGTGTGCGTGTGTGTGTATAATATGTAGCATTATTAACTGGAGTGTGTTGGCAATTTACTTACAACTAAAAAAAAATAGAGATGCCAACGTTGGTGTAAGATGAAGAGAGAGAGAGAGAGATTTATGGCTGGCAACAGTAACGAGCGAATGCGCCATATCGTAATTTTCCAACTCCGTATATCGTGACCTTTGTAAACCTCTCTCGGGGGAACGATGTGCCACACACACGCGCGCGCGCGCCTGTATTGTGACGCAAGCAAACAAACAAAATAATAATTGTTGTTTTTTTAGGATACCTGGCCCCTATAACCTCGCGAGGGTGCGTGGTGCCCAACACAGTTCTAATGGCCACGGCTAACAAAGTCATGCCTCTGTAGAGTTTCACGTGTTTTTTTTTTCTCAAACTTCCATGAAACTCTACAGAGGACCTCCGTAATGCATGCAACGTGTACTAACGACTCTAGTATTATTTTGATGTTGTAATATTTCTGGATATAGAGTTTTATTGTGAGATATAGATAAAAATAATTATGTTTATTATAATATTTTCTTGATGAAGATGGAGAATATGTGTGTGTTACAAATAAAGTTGCATGCTTTTTTTTTCTAGTGTGTGTGTATGTGTTTTTGATGTTTCGACAGCATCTGAAACGATAAAAAAAGAAATTTTATTGTTAATTTTCACGTGTAAAAACAACAACAAATTTTTTTGTGCAAATTTTCTGATTGTCTCGTGCTATAGTGCAAAAAAAAATATTGTAACTGATAACTAATGAAATTGACATTTGTAACTGATCTGAACTAGTGAAATTCGTATTGTGCCATTGTAACTGATTGTGCTAGTGCAGAAAATTTCTTATTGTGCAAGAAAAGATGTTAAAAAACTTGTTAAAACTGCTCTGTGACCCTCTCGTTTTTCACGTCGTAGGCGAAGGACTTCTCTGCAATCAGGATGACACTGCATAGGGTATCCTCGGGCAAGGCATCGTGGAACTCGCAGACGACCTTGATGTTGGTTCGATCGTTGACCACAACCTTCTTTCTCTTAGATGTGTTGATGACGGTCATGGGTCTCCGTGCTTTGAACTCGCTGGGCGTGTAGTACATGTCCACGCTCCCCTCGGTCACGCGTTTGTAAGCCGAAAACGCTTCGTAAAGTTTGAGGTAATCGTTTTTGGTCACGTCGAGGTTGTAATTCTCGCGCGGGAACACTTCGTTCCTGCCATTCTTCAGATAAACGTTCTTGATCTTGCAGTCGTCGAACTTGCTGGAATCTTTTTCCTGATTCTTGTCCCTCCCGGTCTGAAAGAGCACTACGACGAAATCTGGCATGTCGAACTGTATGTTGTTGAACTGCGTCGTCACGTCGAATTCCATGTGACTTCCCGACGCCAACTTCTGCACGCACTGGTAACCGTGAAAGTGAATTGGCACCTGCGGACTTTTCAAGATCTCCGCTTTGTACTTGAGGGCGTAGTTCGTTTCGTATTCCACCACCGGCATTCTCAATTCCATGCTCCGGATGACGCACTTGGCTGCTTCGGGTAGAGTGTTGGCTATCGGCGTAGTGCCGTCCGGACCCAAAGTAGCGTATCGCATCAGTGCGTCGTTGTCGTTGGCCGCTCTTCGAAACGTAACGCGCAGTCCTCCCTTCCACATGATCTCCTTGTAGTCCGAGAAGAAACCAGGCAGCAGACGCATGGGAAAGAGCACCGTGTGACTTCTCGTCGATATTTTGGTCCCGGCTTCGAATCCCCCGGCCTGGTAGTACGCTGCGTCCGTTTTGGATAATTTCAACGTTCCCACTGCCGTCGACGTGATGCCTGGATAGTCTATTCTGTCGATGACGGTGTTGTGTTTCCTCACCTCCACCTGCGAGAACAGGTGAGGCACGAAGTTGTCTACGAGTATCAAGTTTGTTGCTGCAGGAAACGCGTCTCCGCTTTCCTTCTTTACCACGTCGAATTGAAGGTAGAGGTCCGCTCTGTGAGGATGAACGAACCCATCGCCTACGTCCACATCGTATTCGATCTCCCTGTTCGCCTCGTTGAGATTGGCGAACGTGCGACGGTTGGGAGGGAAAGATTGCAATTCGTAACTTTCGATTTGCTCCATTCTACATGTATGGTTATTTATTATACGTTGATCTCCACGATGGCCGTCGTAGTGGCACCTGCGAAATCCACCACGTCTCCTTTCTCGTTCGTCACCACCAACTCTATGTCGTCTATGCGGTTGCGACATACTGGAAAATAGATCGGCGAAGAGGGCGTGTAGATGATCGGTTCCATGAACTCGGAACTTGGTTTGAAAGTGGCTATGATTCCCGTCTGCTTGTGACTTCCTAACAATCCGTCCGAAGATTTCGTGATCATACCTTCGGCCACGTTACAGTGTACGTTCAAAGTCTCTATGGCCAAGAATTTAGGAATGTTGGTTGCTACGTGCTTGATGCCAGCTTCGAGTTTGGTGTCGTTCTCGAAACCTAAAAGTTCTCCTATGGTGCCCAGGTCCACGGTCTCCGTCGCCGACAGGATTTCCACTCTGTGCGTGACCGAATTTTGAGAAAGATATGTGCCTTTGGGTAATTGAGCTTGCAAAGTGGAAAGATTGTATTGTCCTGGCGTGACGACGATGTGTTCGCTTCCGACGCTAATTTTGTTGTTGTGGTGGGTGACGTTAGGTATGAGGTACATGCTGTAGAATGCACGCAGAGCCACGGATTTAGGATAGACAATATCGTCGTGCAGCGTGAGTTTCAAGATTGAAGATTCGCTCGTGAGATGGAACACGCCCATCCTAGTGATGCTGTTTCAGGTTCCACAGTACTTTCTGGAAATCTTCGACCGTAGGGTTATTTATTTTAGAGAGAAACGCGAGCACGGAGAGGCAGAGATGACCGCAGTTCACGTCTCCGAAATCTTGAATGCGTTCGTCGTTGTAGTATATAGAGGTTTTGCTCGTTTTCAGATAATGAATTAAATTTGTAGGTGGAACACCTCCGAAAGAATCGAAAACGAATGCTTTATCATCGTTTTTGTGGTAACATATCCAATGCGTGCCTGGATTTTCTTGACCGTCCAAGTTGACTACTCCGCATTCTCTTCTTTTCACGCTTGAAGGTAACGAGTCGGACATGAAAACTCCTCTGAAGTGTTTGATTTGTAACGGTTCGATCAGAGATTCAATGTCTCGGTTGGTGAGTGCTTCTGTTTCTTTTTTTTAAACTTCTTCATCACGCCCTTTCCTCCTTTCTTCTCCATGGCCAGGTTGTGACGTTTCTGTTCTTCCAATTCCGCTTTGTTCTTCTTCGAGTCGATGACGGTTTTCGCAATGGCGGCACTTCCGCCGGCCAAACTTCCAACGGCCCCCAATGCCGCCAGGATGGCCGGGATGCTGAATATGAAACCTCCGATCTTTTGCTGTTTCCGCGAACGCTGCAATCTTTTCAATTGAGGTGTGCTGAGCAGTAATTTCATTCCGTGTCCTTTCGACAAGCAAGAACGTTTCTTCTCGCGTTGTTTCTTGGTGAGTAACCCATCGAGGGCACCTAGATTTTTAAGATTTGAGTATGGTATCTGGTACACGACACCCTTGGGCTTCATGTTGATGCTCTATGTGTTATTTTCACGGTATGTTATTTATATATATTCTGAGATTTTTTTCTTGTGTAGTTTTTTTACGGTATGTTATTTATATATTTTCACGGCCCCGCAGTCGTTACACAAATTCTATTACGTGCTTCGTTTTCTTGCCAAGAAGTTCCTTTGTCCCCTTGTACACGATTCGAGTTTTGTTCTCGATTAAAATAGATAGCTTCTCGTCGGATAACATGTTAGCGTATCGATCTGGTAAAAATAGGCTGTATTGTGCGTTGAGCAACAGGCGTACCTTGGGACCATACTGGGTAGAAACAATTGAACCGGAAGTTATCGTGTAAAATTTGTCGACTTCCAATTCCCGAATTTTTACATACTCGACTGACAAATTTAGCATTTGTTTTAATGCTTGGAGATCACTCATTTTTTCAGTTGTCATATCGAAGAAGAGAAAATTTTCAGTGTGTGTGTTAGAGAAATTTAATTGTTTTTCACGACGTGTGTTATTTATATATACCGAAGATTATTTTTTTCACGATGTGTATTATTTATATATCAAGTTTTTTTTGACACGTATATATATTATTATTTTTTTAACAGAGGAAGAAAGTTCGTGCTTCGGAGAACGCGATGATGTGCGTAATGATATCTTCCCTCTCCTGCATAGACTTGTACCAATCATCAGTATACCGTCTTCTTCCCTGCATTGCCTCGTGCAGTTCGTCCAACCTATCGTCCAATTTCTCTCCCGCAGCCGAAAGCAGAATGTTGAGATCGCCGCACCTCAGGCAACTGATCTCCCGAAGATGGTCCTTGAGAACCATTTCACAAGGGATGCGAAATTCCGGCCTTGTTCTTGCCATGATTACAAGTTTCCCTACATCTCCGTTTACTACTTTTTTGAATATTTTAGATAATAACTCGGGTGACAAATCAGTTATGCAAGCCATGTTGTTGTTTTTTTACTGTATGTTATTTATATACCCCACCCCAATTTTTGTTTCGTGTTCATGGCGATGGTGGTGCCTAGTGCGGCGACCCGTTCACCCAGCGATGCGTCTCTGCTCACGAACCTTTCGAAAGCTGCGTGCTCTAACTTTCTGTCTGCTTCGTGACGTGCATTCAGATCCGTCTGCGTGGTGTTGTAGGCGATGTCGTGATCTTTGCATGCGGCGTCCAACGGATTCACACCCTTGTCTCCTCTCTCCAATCTTTTCTCGAGTTTGGTACCCGGTCCGCAGTACTGGTAGCCAGGTAGATGCATCTCGAAAGGTAACTTGTTGATGATGTCGTTCACGAGTCCCTTTCCTTCGGCCACGTTCCAAAATTTCGGAGGCAGCGTGTTGATGATTTTGATCAGGTAACCTATGCCCTTGTCGTCGTTCACGATGAAGTTGGAAAGTTTCGTGCTGATCATGTCCACGATGCCAACCTTCTCGTTGTAGAAATTACGATTGCCTGCATTCTCTTCGCCGGCTATCACCAACAATCGGTCCACGAGTTTCCTCACGTCGTCCACCCAAACGAATTCTTTGGGTAACGTGTTGTAGCGTTTGACGCCGCTGCCTGTTTTGACCTGGTTCCAAATCGGTTTGATGAGATTCTTGTACTTCTCGCCGCTGCTCGATTTCACCCTATTCTGCGAGGCGTCGTTGTTCTGGTACAAGGCATCCGTCATGATCAGAATTTCCTTGTAACTCTGGTAATCTTCGTCGGTGTAATCTTTCGGCTGCTTTTTGGCGACGAGTTCCCACAGTCCCACCGTACCCGGATACCTGGTCCAACTATCCTTGTCGCCTAAATTGACTTTAATATCGTTGCCTTCGAAGGTCACCTTCGATTTCCCAATCTTCCACACCACACCACCGCCTTCGTTGGTTTCCATGCTGGGATACAATCCGAACACTTCATCCTTGTCGAATTTCCCCGTACTCAGGTAGTCTCGTGCCAAAGGTCCCAACTCGATTTTATCCGAAGACGTGCTGCCTATGGCTCGACGTCGTGCCGGTGCATCCTTCAGTTCGAACGGCGTCGAAGGAATGCTCGAAATGGGTGTGGGTACGGCATAACTTTTAGCTGCGAGCGGTACGAGTTCGTTGATCAAATTTTTATTTTGTTCCGTGACACTTTTAATTTCTTTACCTAGACCGCTGATGGCATCGATCACAGGTTGATCCTGACGTTTCTTCTCTTCGTAGAATCCGCGATTCTCGGATTTCCAACCTTTGAAGCGTTTCGCGAGGTAATCGCGAAGCTTCAGATTTTCGTCTTCGATTTTTCGTTTCGTCATGACGTTATTTATATACGTCGTTTCTCACAACGTTGCAACGTTTAGAAAGTCGTTGATTTTGTTTCTGTATTTTCCGTCGTTGGGTTTCCTCGTCATGTCGATCGTCGCGAATCCGAAATCGTCACCGTTCCAGCAAGTAGAGCAGCAGCGTTCCGAAAATTGATTGTAGTTCATGTCTCCGCCTACGTAGTCATCGTACGCGTGCTTGAGGTTGGTGTGATCTTGACGAAACAAACATATGAAATTAGCGTTGTCGCGTACTAACTGTTTTGGAATTTTGGAAAACGTTTGAGCTAGGTAAAAGCAATCCATTCCTTTGTGACGACCTTGCGTGAAAAAGTTGCGAATTTCATTTTGATTTTCCAGGATGGCGTCGTCGAACACGACGACTGAATTTTCACGACAATCGTCGAGTGGTTTTATTTCCGAGGCGAACGTTGCAATGTCCAGACCATCGTACAGTTTCATCAGTTGCTGGTATTTGGATTGCTCCAAACTTTTCGAGAACACGTACAGGTGCCTGTTCTTCCAATCTAACCAATTCGGTGCGAGGAGAAAATTGTCCACGAGCAGTGTCGTTTTCCCACACCCCGAAGGACCTACGATCAGACAGCGGATGCTGTCGGGAAGCAACTTGCCGTTCTTTTTTTTTCTCGTTTGACTTTCCGGATCCGGTAGACGCTTCACCACGTTCCACGTACTCACAAGATCACTTCGTTCGCGTCGATCCAACTCTTTTCCGGAAGTCCCAGCCATTTGACAAACAGTTTGTCACCTTTCCTACGCAATACTTTCTCGATGAGGTACGTGTCGGGGTGTTTCGTTTTAGAGAGTTCCTCTTCGTAAAATCTTCCTTTCAAAATCTCGCCGCTACTATCTTTTATTATATACGTGTGTCGGTTTCCGGGTAGAACTAGAACCACCGTAAAGAGTTCCGTGCTCCAATTTTTTGTGAATCCCTTCTCGAAGGTGCGTTTGAATTTGCTGATCCTCACCCGGTCTCCAATTTTGTATTTAGCTTTTTTTGTCGTGGGTGTGTACTTTGGACAGTAAACTGTAGAAATTAAACGCTGCTCGTCGGACTTGGTAACGTCAGCTGGCTTCATGCCTATCGTTCTGTGTACCGTATCATTATAGGTGTCGACGAGTTCCGGCAGGATGTCGACCCATTTGTAATTTCCCCGAAGCGTGAATCGTTTCCACATATGTGTTTTCAAGGTTCGATTGAATCTTTCCACGATGCTGGCTTTGATGTGACTGAAGGTCGAATAATGTCGAATCTTGTGTTTTTGAATAAACTTTTGGAAAACGGCGTTGTAAAATTCTTTACCGTTGTCCGTTTGCAGAAACCGTGGTTGTCTGCCGCCGCTTTCGCGAAAAATTAATTTGAATGCTTCCGTGACGCATGTTCCCGTTTTCGCCTTCAAAGGTAGAGCCCATGCGAATTTCGAAAATGTGTCTATGACGGTGAGGAGGTACTTGTTGCCCTTGTTCAATTTATGTACGTTTTTCAAATTGCCGCTACTCATCTCCACGAGGTCACTTTGCCAGAGGTCGTCGATGCCCTTGGTTACCACAGCCAAACGTTCGTAGTTGCGGCGTGCAGGTTTATGCAATTCTTGGACGATGGCTTGCCTAGACATTTTTTATTATTTTTAGAGATTACGTTTCAAAAGAAGCACCAGCGTGATGGGATTCAAAGAGGGTGGCACTTCGCTCGTGTTTTGAATGATCAGCTTATCGCCGGCACTCACGTCGAAAACAGTAAGATCTTCGTCTTCGTGTATTTCATATATGTTGCGCGTTTCGTTCCAACGCGCCAGAGGAATGTTTCCTGCTTTCTGGACACCACGATTCGATATCAAAGTCATGGTGGGAACGCTAGCTTTTCTGCCGTGAGACCAGTACGAAAATTCGTTTATCTGAATCGTGCCATCGAGGAGAAACTTGTAGTACGGATGATAAGGATGTAGCATGTACAGTTTGTTACCTTCGACGAAGGTGGAGATTCTCTGTTGATTGGGTACGCTGTTGATTTCGATGGCTTGCAGAGAATGCAGTTTAGCGAATTTAGTGTCGACGCTAACGAGGTTGCTGTGAAGCTGACCCAGTGTGTTTTGTACGGGCAACAAATGTTCGACTATGGTATCCGTTACGGTAGAAAATGACGGTTTGATTTTCACTTCCACGTTCAACTGCTTGTAGCTTTCGTTGAGTTCTTGCAACTTGGCACCGAAAGAGGCCAGCGTCGATTCCTGCGTTGATTCCAGCACTCCAACTTGATCTCTGATGTTGACAACAATGTTCTGAAGGTTCTCGATTTGATTCAATTTCGAGCTCTTCTCGGTAAGATCGTTCACGATGATTCGCATGTCTGTAAACTGCGTGTGAAGGTCGGCGACGCTCTGCGAAGTAGGCAGCGTCGACACCAACGAGGCAAGTTCGTCTCGAATCTGTTCCACGTTCGCCGTTTCCGTTTCCAGTCGTTTCAGCATGCGTGATATGTTCCTTTTCAAAGCGTGTAATTCTTTGGAGGTAGGGAGATTGGCCACTTTACTCTCGAGATCGCTCAACGAACTTTTGATGTCACTCGAATCTGATAGTGCCGTCACCGCCGTTTTCAATTTTTCCAAATCTTCGCTCGAAGGCACGCTCGTTCGTAACGATTCCAAGTCACCCTGTATGTTGTCCAGTACGTGATGAAAATGAGTAAGATTGGATTCGACGTTCAAATTTTCCAAATATTGGATCTTCTGCTGAACCGTGCTCAACGTGTCCTGAATACTCGTCAACACACTTGCTTCAGCGTGAATATTTTTAATTTCTTCGTTGATCAATTCCAAGGACGCCTGAAGCGTAGCGATGGTGGTTTGAATGTGTTCGAAATCTTGATAGGCCTCCAATTGAATTTTTATGTTCGCGACGCTTTTACCGATGACCTGCAGTTCGTCCGACGATGGTAGGTTCGTCATGGTATCTTCCAAAGTCTGCAACTTGGATTTGATTTCTTCCAACGTGCCGGTGAATTCTTCTTGTAATTTAGAAACAACGACCTGCAAGCGTTCTATATCAATATCATTCACGACGGTTTGAAGTTCAGAGAAATTCTTTTCTATTGCGGAAGTTCGTTCTTCGATTTCGAGTTTCAATTTTTCCAAATCTTCATTTTTCGCTTGAAATTGCTGTAATTTGGCCAAATCATTTTGAAGCGAATCCACGCTCAACTGTATATTTTGAACGTTGTCGTAAGAAGGTACGTCGACATAATTTTTTATCAGCGTCTTCAGTTCGGAATCGATTTTCAGAATGGGGTCGAGACATTGCGTTTGGAGCGTAGCGATTTCCGACTCTAAACTTTTGTTTAAGGTTTCCTGCAAAGCGATCAAATCGGTCCTCAACTTCTTAACTCGAATGTCCAACATGAGAATCTCTTCTGCATGGTCCACACGCTTGGTGTTGCCGAAAATGTCGTTAGGCATTTTGTTAACGGTTATTTATAATAGGATAGACGATTCGTAATTCTACGAAGAGAGGAACAAGTTTATCGTAATCTCCTAGGAGTTGAACGTAAAGATAATCTCCTGCAGACACATCGTACGTAATGTTAGAAAGCATCTTGTCGTGCTTGATTCGAAAAATGTTCTTGCCGGTAGATATTTTGATTTCGCCTGCGTTTTCCGGATTCACGGTGATTTGAAGTTTCCCGTCGATCGGAATTTCGTAAAAATGTAAATTGTTGTTGAAGACGTAAAACATCTTGCCCACATCATCATCCAATTTCGTCCAAATACTGTTGAGATGAACAATCAGTAGACCATTGAGTTTAGTTAACATGGAAGGTAGATCTGTCGTCGTGCGGTGTACAGCCTCCATGTTGGTTTGTTTTCGAAAACCAAAGAGATTCATGCCGGTTATTTAAGAAAAGAATTGAGAACATATCTAATATAAACAGCACCACAAATAGTAACTTCATCTATGGTAGATTATTTATGGTTTTGGGGTCTAATATAAATAACACCACAAATAGTAACTTCATCCATGGTAGATTATTTATGCTTGGGGGTCTAATATAAATAATTACTACAAATAGTAACTTCATCTATGCTAGATTATTTATGGGTTTCGGGGTCTAATATAAATAACACCACAAAAAAATGTGTGCAATTTAGTAACTTCATTTTTTTTCTTAGCAAAAGAATGGAGAAGAAGGAAGCGAAACGTGCATGCGACCAATGTGGGATATATATATCCATTTCTAACTTGAGAAGACATCGGAAGGATGTGCATGGCGAAGGATCAAGTAAGAGAGAGCTCGATGTTGACGATCAAGCGCCACGAAAGAAGCAGAAGAGTGCCGGCGAAAGTATTCGTAATATTTTAACCGAGGAGACTTTCCGATCTGAAGAAACAACTGATCTAAACAACTTTTTTCGCTCGGTCAAAAGCAAGTTAATTTCGTCTATCACCGAAGCTTTGTTGCAATGCTCGTTGAAAATCCACCTCATCGTTTCCGTCATGTACGAAAACGTAAAAAAAGAGCAAGAAACTTTCCATCATTACACTGGTGTAAAGAGCCTCCACGCCGCCGACGTCGATGAGGTGGATGCCATTTGCAACCAGATGTTCGACGCTTTGTTGAACAAGCACGAGACTTTCGAACAACGTGGATCGGGTTGGACACTTTGCGGTTCGCCTCACACTTTAACTTTGAAGGTGGCACGATACAACCCGATGGGAGCATCCAGCTACATCGATTTGCCTCGGGAAATAGCTGCTAAGAAAGCCATCATCAACATTCAAAATGAAGATAACAGATGCTTTTTGTGGTGCATCATTGCCGATCATCACCCAGCCAATGATAACAAACATCGTTTATACCACTACAACAAGCCAGAATATCTCTCAGAATTTGAAAAACCTATGGCTGGCATTAATTACCCCGTAAATCTACGAGACATTAGTAAATTTGAGGCACAGTACAAGACAGATAAAAACGAAAATATAGCAGTACACATCTTCGGATTAGACAAAAACAACACCATCTACGTACTCAGACACAGCAACATTAAAAGTAATCGTGTCATCAGATTACTTCTGATCAAAAATGATGATAATTATCATTACTGTCTAATTCAGAATCTTCCAAAATTAACAAGAAGTCAAATTACCACACATCAACATAAAATTCAAGTATGCGACAGATGCCTGAGTATATTCTACGGTCAAGGGAAAAAAAATGCTGATGAAGAACTCCGAGATCATCATGAAATGTGTAGTAAACATCCGGCTACGGCTATCAAAATGCCTTCTCATGACATGACATTTTCCAACTACAAGGCATTACTCTGGCATCCCGTGGTGATATGCGCCGACTTTGAAAGTTTCCAACTTCCACTCGCCACATGCGAACCGAATCCCAGCATATCGAGCACCACCGAAATTCTACATCACGAAGCCTGCGCTTTTGGATTGATAGTCAACAACACAGACAATCTTATTTTACATCGTGGCAATGATGCTCCACAAATATTCGTTCAAACCTTGAAACGGATGGCCATACAATTCGCTCCTCTACTAAGAGAAGACAAACCAATAGAGCCTCTTACCCAGGAAGAGAAGGAAGCATACGACCTTGCCTCTCAGTGTGGTGTGTGCGAATGTAACTTCGCCCTCAAAAATATCAAAGTTCGCCACCACAATCATCACACGGGAAAATATGTGGCCCCCCTGTGTAACAACTGTAATCTACAAATCAAGAAACCGAAATTTATTCCTGTATTCATTCACAATTTGGAGGGCTACGACGCCAAAATCTTCATAAAGGAGATGGGATGCGACGCTCAACCCATTAGCGTCATAGCTCGCACCAATGAAAAATTCATTTCATTCAGCAAGAAGGTGGACGTTGGAAATGGCAATCACGTAGAAATTCGCTTCTTGGACTCCTACAACTTTCTGTCTTCGAGTTTGGCGACACTCGCGTCTCAACTCACCGACGATGATTTGGTCGCCACCAGGAAATGTTTCGGCGACCAACATTTAGCACTGTTGAGACGCAAGGGTGTTTACCCGTACGAATACATGACGGATGCTTCCAAATTCTCAGAAACATCGTTACCACCGAGAGAAGCATTCTACAGTCGTCTTAGCGACACCCGTTGCAGCGAAGAGGACTACCATCATGCTCAGCTCGTCTGGTCTACATTCTCTTGTCAAACCATGGGTGACTATCACGATCTGTATCTGAAACTGGATGTTACGCTATTGAGCGACCGTTTTCATCTCCATCGCTCGAGAGGAATGGCGGCATATGGTTTGGACCCCGCTTTCAGCTACACCACACCGGGTTATTCTTGGCAGGCAATGTTAAAATCCACGAAGGTGAAGATAGAGCTCATCAAGAACGTCAATCAACTTTTGTTTGTCGAAGAGGCAAAACGCGGTGGAATCGTCCAGTGTCCCCTTCGACACGTCAAGGCCAACAATCCATATGTCGGCGATTTCGATGCAGGGAAACCGACAAACTTCTTGGCATACTGGGACATGAACAACCTGTATGGTTATGCCATGTCCGAGACTCTGCCCATCGGAGAATACGAATGGATGAGCGAGCAGGAACTTCAAGATTGTTTGGAATGGAGCGAAGATCATGAAAATGGATGTTTCCTGAAAGTAGATTTGGAATATCCTGCATCGCTTCATCGAGAACACCATGGATTTGCGATGGCACCTGTGATGGAAACGGCTCCGGAGAAAAAGCTGATGCTCACCTTCAAGAGCAAAGAGAATTACGTGGTGCATTATCGTCTCCTACAATTCTACCTCCAGCATGGATTGGTTTTGAAGCGCGTGCACTCGGGATTGAAGTTTAGACAGACCAGGTGGCTAGCACCCTATATCGAGGGCAACACTCAACGTCGAGCATCAGCTTCTTCTTCCGCAGACAAAGACCTATACAAATTAATGAACAACAGCATCTACGGCAAGAGCATGGAAGATGCTAGGAAAAGAAGAAATATCAACTTGGTCTCCGACCCGAAGAAAATAAACAAGCTCGTCGCTCAGCCCACGTACAAGAACTTCACGATACTGAGCAACACGTTGGTATTGATCGAACGTGCTCTCCGCCACATAACATTCGACAAACCAATCGCCGTGGGAGTCGCGATCCTCGAGTTGTCCAAGCTGGCCATGTACAAGTTTCACTACGACATCATGAAACCACGCTATGGAGAGGCGATCGAGGTGGCGTACACCGACACGGACAGCTTCGTGTACAACATCCGCACCGATGATCTATACGAAGATCTAAAAAGCATGAGCCAGCATTTCGACTTCTCTAATTATCCCAAAGATCACGCTCTCTTCGACGACAGCCAGAAAATGACGATCGGGAAGATGAAGGATGAAGTCAACGGCCGCATCATCGCAGAGTTTGCCGGTCTTCGAGCGAAAATGTACGCCGTGAAAATCCAGGACGAGACCGAAATAAAAAAAGCAAAAGGGGTGGGGCGTTCGAGCACAAACAAACTGACCGTAGAAGATTACAAGTCGTGCTTGTTCAACAAAAAAATCAAACGCATGACCGAACATCGGATCACGAGCACCATCGACCAGTTGCGTACATCCGCGATCAACAAAGTGGCGCTTGATCCCCGCGACACCAAATTGAGGCTACTCGACTGCAACATCCACACCCGAGAATGGGGATGCCATGACGAGGAAGAAACCTGCTCGCACCATTAGACTTCTCAATCAAAAAAGTACGTATTATTTCTTGCACCACTTTTTTTTAAAAAAAACCCAATTATTCACACTAATTTTTGCATTCACACTTTTTTTTTATATTTTTCTATCATTTTTTTAAAAAAAAACAATCATTCACACTTTTTTTTATATTTTTCTATCGTTTTTTTTAAAAAAAACAATCATTCACACTAATTTTTGCATTCACATTTTTTTTTATATTTTTCTATCATATTATGTACACTATTTTGAGGATATTTTTTTTCTTTCAGATGCAGCACCCTACGGAAACTTTTTTACTTCTTACACTTTCTATTCTTAACCAAAATTTTTTCTTCTCTTCATTCATAAAACACACACATTACACACGGAGGTCCTCTGTAGGGAGTTATGGGGGGGTTAAAAAAAAAAACGCGTGAAACTCTACAGAGGCATGACTTTGTTAGCCGTGGCCATTAGAACTGTGTTGGGCACCACGCACCCTCGCGAGGTTATAGGGGCCAGGTATCCTAAAAAAACAACAATTATTATTTTGTTTGTTTGCTTGCGTCACAATACAGGCGCGCGCGCGCGTGTGTGTGGCACATCGTTCCCCCGAGAGAGGTTTACAAAGGTCACGATATACGGAGTTGGAAAATTACGATATGGCGCATTCGCTCGTTACTGTTGCCAGCCATAAATCTCTCTCTCTCTCTCTCTCTTCATCTTACACCAACGTTGGCATCTCTATTTTTTTTTAGTTGTAAGTAAATTGCCAACACACTCCAGTTAATAATGCTACATATTATACACACACACGCACACACATACTGCGTTGCCATCCACCCATCTCTCTCTCTTTTACAGCAGTGCCGGCTCTCCTTGCCCAGTGTGTGCAGGTTGGCAAAAATTGCTTTATGCGCTGTAAGGCAAGCCTCAAGCAAAGTTGCCGGCTCCTTGCTTTAGGTTAGGTTAGACCAAAAAAAACCTTGGTGATTTTTTTTCGAGTGAGGAGTTGGCAACGCTGATTTTTACTTGAGGGCGGTCAACCGGGTTGATTGCACAAGCAAAATTGCCAGCTCCTTGCTTTAGGTTAGGTTAGACCAAAAAAACCTTGGTGATTTTTTTTCGAGTGAGGAGTTGGCAACGCTGATCTTTACTTGAGGGTGGTCAACCGGGTTGATTGCACAAGCAAAGTTGCCAGCTCCTTGCTTTAGGTTAGGTTAGAGCAAAAAAGGCTGTGGGTAAGCTGTCGGTTGTTTAACTCTTCCCTCTCTCTTTTTTTTTCTTGTAAAAGGCTATGGCAAAAGTACCAGCGGGTTGGCAACCTTGCTTTATGCACTGTAAGGCAAGCCTCAAGCAAGGTTGTCAGCTCCTTGCTTTAGGCTAGGTTAGACCCAAAAAAAAAAACCTTGGTGATTTTTTCGAGTGAGGAGTTGGCAACACTGCGAGAAAATACCTCAAGCAAGGTTGCCACCTCCTTGCTTTAGGTTAGGTTATACCCAAAAACAAAAACCTTGGTGATTTTTCAAGTGAGGAGTTGGCAACACTGCGCGCGAAAATAGGAGGGGAAGGAGGGGAGGGGAAGGAGGGGAGGGATCGTTCCAGAGTCGCCTGTTTCACCTACTGATATCATTGATGGATATCATGGCAGAATACCACGAAAGAGGCCGTATGTAAATAAGGTGAATCGCAGAAATAGACTTTCATTCGCGAAAGAGCACATCCACAAGGACCAGGAATTTTGGGATAGTGTCATATGGTCAGACGAGTCCAAGATTAATATATACGGGTCAGATGGGATAAATAGGGTCTGGAGAAAATCAAATAAAGACAATGATCACATTAGCACAGATCCAACAGTTAAACACGGTGGTGGGTCATTAATGATTTGGGGATGTATGTCGTCCAAAGGTGTTGGTACCATCCAGTTTATTGATGGTATCATGGATGCATATATCTAATTGGACATATCGAAGAACAATGTAAAGGAGTGCCCAAAAAATGGACATTCCGCCCATCTACAGATTCCAACAAGTTAATGACAGTAAGCATAAGGCGCGAGTTAACATGAATTGACTAATATGGAATGTGCCCAAACTACTACAAACACCAGCTCAAAGTCCAGACTTAAATCCCATTCAGCATTTATGGGCTATTTTGAAAATACGAGTCCATAAAGCAGGCGCCAAGTCCAAACAAGAGTTGAAAACTGTTGTGAAAGCAGAGTAGAATAAAATAAGCTCTGAAACAAGTCGGAAACTGGTTAATTCTATGAATAACAGGTGTCAAGCAGTAATTAAAGCCCAAGGATACGCTTCAAAGTATTAGAACTGTCAGTCAATTTGCTCTGAATATACTTTTTTCTTTTATATTATTAAGTGTACGAATAGAAAAGTTGTACAAAAAAATGGCATGTTTCTCTTTCAGTTTCATTTAATTTATTATTGTCGTTGGTTATACAGAATGTGGGTAAGATTTTATGTTCCTAATGATATTAGTTATTGAATTGTAAAGAAACAATTTCAAAAGAGTGTATTTACTTTCAGATATTAAAGCATTTTCTTTGAAAATCCGAATGTACGAATAAGAATGTTACATAATGTACGTGTAAGTCTTACATTAGAAATGTCTACATTTTAATGTTTCAAAGTACTGTAGCTTGTTCATAATCCTATTTACGTTGATAAGAACAATTCCTCATAGTGAGACATATTTTTTTTTTTATCCAACAACAATTGGCAACATAAGTAGAATTTCCGAAATTCCTAACTCCAACCTCTCATGTAGCTCAGTTGTCGACCTCCGTGGCGATACAGTCTCGCGCGAACCGCGGAAGGAGGAAGTTGGATCGGTGCTCTCTCCCGTAGCGTGTAGTTGAGACAGCGTGCGTGTATTACGTAATCGTCCAGTCGAACAAAACTGAAGTCTTGAAAATGGCCATTAAGCGAGTGAACACGTTGAAATTGAACTTTAGAGAAGTGAGATATAAGCCAACGTCAAATGAACTACATCGCTGGATAAGTACGAAATTGAAACTGAAACCAGAACAGGTTGTAAGTATAGAAGTAGACTATTATAGAAAATGTGTTTTTGTGAAATTATTGTCTAAAGTAACGGGTGAACAGTTATTACGCGAGTCGAAAGGAGTGTATATGTATATTGACGATGACGGCGAACATGAAGTGATAATGACGTGGGCAGATGAAAATCATGTGATTGTGCGGCTGCACGTCGTGCCGAGTGAAATGTCAGATGAAGCAATTTATTCTGTACTAACTAACTATGGACAGGTGATATTCCTTGATGACGAAACGTATTCGAAAGACCACATATACCCAGTGAGAACCGGAAGAAAATTAGTAAAGATGAACTTGTCCCGTGCGATACCTTCATATGTTACGATCAGTGGCGGCCGATATTGGGTCACGTACAATGGTCAAGAGCGTACGTGTTCCTACTGTGACGCGGTCGATCATTTCTTTAACCAATGCCCTAGTCGCCAGAGGCCAACAGCACGCACAAGTGATTCGTACGCAGGGAGAGTGCGACCCGCCCCATTCAACCTCAACAGCGCTGAAGAAGTGATACACAATGATCGGTCAGTACTTCCAGCTCCAACAACCAAGACACAAACTGAATCAACTGTAGATGCCAGTTCCGATATAATACAGGGTGTCCCTTTAACGCCGACCGAAGAAAACAGCACCCTGCCTAGTGTCGATTCCATGGAGGTTCCAGTATCTGCCAATGACGATACTATCCATACTACGCAGATGACTCCTGAGGAAACCATCGAGAACTCACCACCAGTAGATGCAGATTCTTCGCAGACGACAAACATGGACCTGACTCTAGAACCCCCATCATTGCCGACCCCAGCTTCACCCATACTGGGAAAGAAGAAGAGGAAGAAGCAACGTAGCACAGACCAGAATCTCACCCACCCGGCGAAGAAAACGAACGAACAGCGTTCACCATCGCCAGTGAAGTATACCCTGACCCCAATTGTGCCCAACCCTTTGGAAACACCCCCCAACCCCACGATGACGACCACTCTAAATACCGATTCTTCAGGAAACCTGTAAGTACATGCAATGTTTTGGTTGTTTATATCATTAGTGTGTTATATGACGGCTCCCGTGTATCATTTTGCCACACTAAATCTGAACAAACTATCCTCTACAGTCAAACACCATGCCTTGACCGATTATATAAAGCAAAGTGCTCTCGATCTTCTTTTCCTTCAAGAGGTCGGTACAGACGATTTTACATGTGGCCACGACTACACTATATATAATAATTTCACATACAACGCCACAGGTACTGCCATTTTGGTACGACAAGGTATACCTGTTAACAAAACTTTCCTGCATCCCTCTGGGCGAATTACGTGCGTCGAAATAGGTAAAATCTGGTTTTGTAATATCTATGCGCCTTCAGGATCAGTGGCCCGCGAGGCACAAAACACTTTCTATGCAACAGAAGTGGCGACAGCTTTAGGGGGCAACCACCAACATATTGTCCTTGCTGGGGATTTTAACTGTGTGTTACGACGACAAGATCAATATCCAGGGTTTAACTCATCCCTTAGTCTCTCTACCCTGGTCGAGGCATTTCACCTAAAAGATGTCTGGGAAACCAAGCACCCACAACTGGAAGGATTCACCTTCATACGTCCAGACTCGGCCAGTCGATTAGACCGTTTCTATGTAAGTGCGAACTTATTACCCAAAGTGTCATCTATAAAGATTTTTCCCACTTGCTTCACCGACCACCTCAGTGTGCAACTAGACATGGCAATCGACGCCAAAACTGCAGTTCGGGGACGGGGATACTGGAAACTTAATAGTCGGGTTCTCCAAGATGAACAATTTCGAACAGCCTTCAAACAAAAGTGGAAGGAATGGGAAAATATGAGCAGGCGCCAAACTGATATCATCACATGGTGGGACACATTCCTGAAGCCGTCAATCAAGCATTTTTGTATAGCATACACAGGTATGATGCATACGGATTTCCATAAGAAATACAACTTCTATTATCGCGTACTCCACGAGTTGACGAAACAACTCATACGGGGCGACCCAGTCCTGCAGGAACTGAAACGTATACAATCGGTCCTACTGAGGATGCACCACGAGCGAATGGCAGGTTTCGTGGTGAGAAGTCGTCTCCCAACAATTGACCCTCAAGAACAAGCCAGTATTGCCCATGTAAGCGCAGAACAGCGAAGTGGGAAAAGGAAACTCATAACGAGATTGCAACAAGGGAACGAATGCCTCACGCATGCCTATATGAACACTATGCAGCACAATTTAAGGCACCCCAGGCGGAAGAAGAACACGTGACATACCCCGATATCCCCACGCTATCAGGGGAAGATGAAGCCATCTTAAACCAACCGTTCACTAAGGAAGAAGTGGAAGCGGCCATCCAACAAGCCCAAAAAGGAAAAACCCCGGGCATAGACGGACTACCGATTGAATTATTTCAAACATTTTGGCCTACCATGGCAGACCTGCTTATGCGGTGGCTCAATGCCTGTTTTGAGCAGAAGAAGTTAGGTCGTACAAGCTCGACAGGGGTCATGGTCTTAATCCCGAAAGTGATACATCCCTTAACACCTGAACATTATCGCCCCATCACTTTGTTATGTGCCGATTATAAAATATTGGCACGAATATTAACGCGCCGACTACAACACTATGCAGCTACCCTACTAGGCCCTCATCAATTTGTGCACGGAACTAATGGCAATATAACAACCGTTCTCACTAGCATACGAGACATCGTTACTGTAATGAATGAAGCCCCTGACTCGGAAGCAGCTCTAGTAGCCCTGGACTTCAAAGGAGCATTTGACTCATTGTATCATCATTATCTATTTCGGCATTTAACTCAGGTTGGATGCGGAGAATCCTTCGTAGAAGCGATAAAGAGCCTATACACCCAGGCTCGGGTACATTTGTGTGTAAATGGAACATTATCCTCGCCGTTTGTTCTTCAGCGCTCTGTTAGGCAAGGTTGCCCCTTTTCACTCCTCGCCTTCTGTACAGCTCTTAGTCCCTTCCTACA
Organism: Lepisma saccharinum; assembly: GCF_977018435.1. NCBI lineage: Eukaryota > Metazoa > Arthropoda > Insecta > Zygentoma > Lepismatidae > Lepisma > Lepisma saccharinum. The sequence continues at coordinate 19,742,672 of NC_139245.1, forward strand.
CCAAATAAATCAACGACTACAAGGAATACAAGCGTATGGCATGACCTACCGAGTTTTTGCATACGCCGACGATGTCACAGTGGCGGTGCGTGATCATCAGGATTATGTTAACCTAATGGAAATCTTGGAACAATTACGAGTAAATACAGGCTTGTGTCTCAACCTGAGAAAATCAAAAATACTACCCTTGGGGACAATGGCAAGGAACTGGACAGAATCTGTCCCAATGAATGTGACGGACGTATTGAAAGTACTCGGGATCTATTTCTCGAGAAACCTGGTCGAGACTTCCAACCACACATTTCAAACCATAGTGCCCAAAATACAAGCAGTATTACATTTCAACCGACTCCGCCAACTGTCGCTAAGCGCTAGAATCAAATATGTCAACACTTATGCACTCTCGAAACTATGGTATGTGGCGCAAATACTACCCGTGCCTACCCTAACGGCTGCGAGAATCCGGAGAATGATCACACGCTTTCTCTGGCACGGTCACCTGTTCCATGTAGCTCATAACACACTATGCCTACCAACTCGCCTTGGAGGACTAAACCTGCTGAGTATCGACCGACAAGCGCAAGCCTTATTTTTGCACCGCCATATCACCATGATAGTCCAGAATCAAGATAGCATTACGGCTCGTGTGCTACGCTCCATGCTGGATGAAGTGGAACTAACAGTTGGGCTGAAAAGTTCGTAGGCTGACCCATAGATGGCGTTACTAGAATTAAATCCATGTGATTTTTACTTAGTACTAACCTTCAAAAGATACGTGTATAAATTTCACAGCTGCCGGATAATTAGTTCGTGAGATATAGCATTGTGAGTGAAGCAGCTTTTGTTATTGTGAAAAAAGGGATAAAAATAATTTCGTGTGTTAATAAAGCATTGCTTTTTGGCGAAAAAAAATACTGTTGAAGCCAAGGCTTGGCTTGATAAACATTATTCGGACTCTGCACCAGGAAAATCAACCGTTGAGAAGTGGTTTGCTAAATTTAAACGAGGCGAAATGGGCATCGAAGACGATACACGCAGTGGACGCCCCAAAGAGGCTGTTACCGACGAAAACATCACAAAAGTCCACAAAATAATTTTAAATGATTAAATGATCGTAAAGTGAAGTTGATCGAGATAGCTGAGATTATTACATAGCGTTGTTGGAGCGTTTAAAGGATGAAATCACGAAAAAACGGCCTCATTTGAAGAAGAAAAAAGTGCTGCTTCATCAAGACAATGCACCGTGTCACAAATCAATGCAAACGATGGCAAAATTATATGAATTAGACTACGAATTGCTTCCCCATCCACCATATTCTCCAGATCTGGCCCCCAGTGACTTTTTCTTGTTTGCAGACCTTAAAAGAATGCTCGCTGGAAAGAAATTTAGCACTGATGAAGAGGTAATCGCCGAAACTGAGGCCTATTTTGAGGCTAAAGAGAAATCGTACTATAAAAATGGCATCGAAAAATTGTATGACCGCTATAATCGTTGTATCGCCCTCAAAGGCAACTATATTGAATAATAAAATCGAATTTTGTCAAAAAAATATTATTTACTATGTTAGCCTACGAACTTTTCAGCCCAACAGTTATGTGCCCCAATTTACCCAGATGTTATACCCACTAAATTTCTCTATTTACGAACAACCATAGTGGAAATTTGTTACATGTTGATGCCCCTTCCAAGTGTGGATCCTTCTGATATAACAGTCAAATCTCTATCAAAAATGCTGCAAAACCGGATGGAACATATTCCGCGTATTGTCCCATTATTCCCCAGTGCGCGCTGGAACATCGTGTGGAGAAACATATCGGCGACCCACCTCCCCACTCGAGTGCGCTCCATATGGTACTTAACTGTACACGATGCTATCGTCACTAGAGTACGATTGCAGAGATACCTTATGGCAGACAACTCCCATTGTACCAAATGTGCACAGGACGACACCTTAGTGCATCGACTGACGACATGTGTGACAGTCGTGGAACATTGAAAACACCTTAAGAAGTTACTTGGAATCATCTGCCGCCGCTCCCCGAACGACTTCACTGTGAACCATTTATTAACTCCAGAATTTCAGTATTTTCCTCTCACAAGAACACGTGCAGTGCAATTTCTCATAGGACATTATGTCTATTATGTGCTTGGCAACCAACCTCATGTACAAAAACTGTCATTCAAATTCTATGCCAGTGAACAATATTATCACAATGATCAGATAACCTGTAAAGCCTTGTATGCAAATTTCCTACATGTGATCCTTTGAAAATGACGTCCAAATGTAAAATCTGTGTAAGAAGTAGCTAATTTCAATAAAGAAAATTTAAAAAGAAAAAAAAAGCGGTTAGCAGAGCACGCTACAACGCCAGGGGTTCCGGGTTCGAGTCCCGGGTAAGGCATGGGTATTTGTGATTGTCTGTCCTGAAAAAGTCCTGAAATAGAAATGTGAATGAAATGATATGAGTGAATGTGATGGGGGAAGCTTCCGCTTAGGGGGCTTTCCTTTAATAATAATAAAAAAAAGTCAGTTAAAGCGTCGTCCCGGAATGCCAGAGGTTCCAAGTTCAAATCCCGGAGCGGTTGGAGTTTTTGGTTGCTTCCAATTCATTACCTCTTCAAGCCCATCCTTTACCCTTTCCTTCTAAGTCCTTTCCAGGTTCTCCAACTCTGAAGCTTGGAAGTACAAGCTTCAGAGTTCTCCCCATAGATGGCAGCACTTTTCTACTGAGAGCTGCTACCACCTGGTGGAAAGTACTGGAACTACGTCCATCTTAAATTTGCATTGTTCTCCGGACCCGTACCCTCCCTCCACACACTCATGCTCGCTCTTATCTTATTTTTATTATTAACAGTATCATGCCACCAATGATTTGTTGCAGCAAAGAATCAAACTACATGCTTTATATTAATATTTCTGCAATTGTGGATTTACTTCTCTTCTCTCTTTCACATTTGAAAAAAATATATTAGCTTATTTGTTCATTACAATTTTCAATAAAAAGGGAAAAGGTTATAAAAACCAAACACACAAATTGCAACATTAATAAATTTATTTTTTTAACTCCAGAAGCTATACAAGAATTTACATTGTCTTTTTAACAAAGAAATAAAATTTTGGCTAAATATACAAAAACATACAAACAATTATATTTTACATTTTGAAGTGTAACATACAATGCAAGGCAAGATAACATCCATCTTTTTTTAGAAACATATGGAAAAAATTATATTCACACTGAAGTATTTTTTTTCACATATAATTTATTTCAGGTTCCTTGCTTCACATCCTCCAAATATATTTGTAAGTTTATAAACAGTGACCAGAACTAACAACTTTATAGTCACTATAATCTTCTTATCTTATAATCTTTTTGGAAATTGGATTACAGTTGCACTAGAAAAAAAACATGTATTGTATAATAATCATTTTTTAAAAATAAAATAATTCCATGCATAAAAGCCTAAATTATCATTCACTATGTTTTAAGAATAAGAAACCTTCTAGCCAAGACAGTCAAAATATAACTCGTGACTATATTAAATGTACTCGCTTTCTTTTTAAACAAAATATTGCACAAAAAACATTCACTTAACAAAAACTGGCCATAATTTCTTGTTAGTATCACAGTATTTGCATGAGAGATGGACAGATACATTTTACAGATATAAAGATATGCAGATGTAAGGTTTAACAGGTATATTGATATACAAATTGATACATAACTATAAATGTTCCTTGAAAGACATGAATTCTTTACTAACCTTCTTAATTGACATATGTAACCAGATGACTGCAATGAGTTTAACTTTGAAAAGGGTATATGAATTTATATGTTTAAGAATATAAAAATAAGAACAAAATGGTGGAATTTTGCTCCAAACTTCAGGCTACCACAAATACAGATGTTATCAGATTGATAAAATGATGGCAATTTTACTGACAGATGGATAGGTTTGTATCGGCAGACACTAATAGAGAAAACACATTTATACATAGTGTATGTTGCGACAATTTCATCTTTTCTAACAGAACCTACAATAATGTCCTGCCTTTAATGACATGTTAACAGTATGTATGTTCTTTGTCCCTGATGTCTTCACATCTGCCGGAATGGAAGTGCTGTTTGAAGATGATGAAGAGCTGCTTTTCACACTATTTGCCTGGCATTCAAGTCTCCTTCCAATTGCAAAAACCTGCAAATGCAAATATGGATCAATGTACAGGTGCAAGATAACAGGAAAATTGATGTATTTATGTATATAACTGATTATACATAAATACCACAGATGTGCTTATATGTCATTAGTATACCAACAGAAAATTTACAAACACTAGTAAATTACAATGTACAGATCCAATGGAAAGTTACCAAGTCTCAAATCTGTACAAAACATTCATCTTAAAAATACATCTGCAGCTTAGTTCAAAAATAAATTTAATTCAGCTTGCCTGGGTGCTAATTTCATGATAGAAATTATGCCCACTGAATAGTTTCAATTCGTCATGAACTACAGCCCAATTTGGCCTTTTTTTGTTCACAAGTAAATTAGCATCCAGAAGAGCTAGGTTAAGCCGAAATCTTACTTTCATCAAAATGTAACGTTCACACATTGAGAAACTTTTAATTTTGCTTTCAGTATTGTCTAGGGTTAGAGCTAGGGTGCAAAATGGTTGAAGACTGGTGGGAGGAGAAGGTTCATACTGGGGCTGTTAATTGCTAAACTTTTCTGGTGGTGGCACTACTCCCATTGTGTCCCTAAATAATTTCGTTCGTCACTTGGTTGCCCTAAGTTTTACATTGGAGAGCAAAGGTATGTTATTTTCAACTAAGGTTTTATTTACACTAGAGTTTTAGTGTAAATCGATAATACAAATGTGTTTACTTTATGATTATGCAGTAAGTTACAAGTTTCCGAGGGCCTCCCCAATGGCACAGTGGTTGAGCTGGATGACGATGGCATCGTCACCTTGTAATCAAGGGGTTCCAGGTTCGATTCCTGGTGAAGGTACATAGTGGTTCGGATCCTACTTTATACTGCATGTTTAGTCCCGATTAGCCTCATTGTGCATGAAGTGGATTTAAAACACCAACTCAATCAAAAGTTTCCGAAAATTACATTATTCTGAACCCAAGAATGAATATATTAAAGTGCAATGGCAGGGTACCTTGCACTAAACTTAATGTCATTTATGTTGTCCCTAGCTGCCATAGGTCAATAATACAAAAAATTAGATTCTACACTATGCTTTGTTTTTCTGGTTGTGAATATGTATAATTCAAGGGTGGGAGCAGGAATGGGAGAAACTCCCAAAATTATAAAGAAAAAATGTATTAAGAGCATAAGCATATGATATTATTATTATACACTATGTCCTATCTGATAACTTAATAGTAACCTATGTTTTCCTTTGTGGCCGTACGATCTAAGGCACTGTGCCTTGGGCTCTGGCTGTGGGACAGCATGGGTTCGAGTCCACATGAATTCTCAGCCTGTGTATAGGACCGGTGGCAACCCACGATTGTGAGGCAATTGGGGTGCTACGAGTGAGTAGCGTAACCCAGTCACAGATATCTCCTCTAACGGCTGGGAGTTTGACATGCTGAACCCCACGTCACTCCATTACTGGTTGAAGATCTCCACACCTCTAGGTAGGACTGTGGGAGGGACACTAACAGTCAGGATAGGCCACGGCCCTTACGAGTTTTAGAGTCAGGGGTTATTATTATGATTTTATTATGTTTTCCTTGCATTAATTAGACATTTTTCCTTCATACTTTCATCCTTGTTTTTTACCAACAATTTCAAAATTATAATTACCATAAATATAAAAGCCTTAGAAGTTGCGAGACATGAAACAGAATGTTTTTTTTTCAATTAACAGATTCATAACAATAAAGCACTTAAATTGTGAAAATTGCAGTGATGTAAGCATATGCTGTGTAAAGTTTAAGGTTTTTGAATCCCCATATCTTATTGACGATCATCTTTTTTAAAATCTTAGTTTTACAGCACTGATTATTCATCTATCATATTCAGATATGAGGTTAAGATAAAATTTAACTTGCAAATATAATAGCAGCACGTTCAGCAACAAATTCCCCATGTATTTAAATGGAAGAACAATTGGGACACAACAGGGGTGCTGCCACCTACAATACATTTCATTGACCAGGACCATTCACGCACATTCATATATTTATGAAGTAGCAAACTAATTACTTTACCAACTGGTTAAAAATGTCTATTAATTACAAAACAGTTGAAATGGTTTTACAATGTATAGGTTTTTATTTTCTATTAATATTCATCAATTACATTTCCTACTTATATATTCTAGTTTTACTTCTATTTTGAATGTATTATTATTGGTGTAAATCTGTTAATGGTCTCTTGAAAAGAGAGAGAGAGATCTAGCAAAACACACACACACAAAGAGACAGACATTATCCTGCATTATTTTTGTGCATTTTCAATATTATCCTTGGTAAAGTACATTTGAAGTCAAAACTAATTGCTTATCTGTTATTTGTGTCCCCTCCACCAAATTCTGCATCCCCACCCCTGCAAACTTAGTTCTTTTTCTAGCTCCTGCTAATAGAAGGAGTGTGTAAACTGTATATGTAACATATATTTACTTTCACTTGTTATTTTATATTTCTGCTACTTTATGTCAATTTTCTGCTACTTTTAGCTATAAGCAATGAGGAAGAGTAATGATTAAATTAAATTAATGAAAGGACACTAATAAAGAACACCCATGCCAGGACTCCAACCTGGAAACTTAGTAGTGAGATCAAAATTCCTTAGGGACCAAGCTGGCTCTAAACCCATTTTGTATGAATGCATATCTTAATCTAGATGCCCTACCTGGTGACTGTAGTTCCTAGATGCAATCAACCGCACTTCCTAGTATACCTGTAAATGAAAAACGTAATATAAAAGATGCTATCAAAGTAATATATTTAGTAAAGTAAAATAGTTGTGTTAGTGGCATAGCAATATAATTGTTTACTAATATATGTCTAAATGCCATAGGAATTTTGAAAAAACACTTTCAAGTGTTGTTTTTCATTCCTTTCTCATACGTAAGCATAAAAGCTTCCCCGATGGTGCAGTGGTAGCATAGTTGCCTTGCAATCAAGGGGTCCCCGGTTCGATACCCAGTGGAGGCACAAAGTGGTTTGGATCCCACTTTAAACTGTAGGTCCACTCCCGATTAGCCTTACTGTGCATAAAGTGGACTTAAAACAACATCAACTCAATCAATAAGCATAAAAGTTTGAAAAAATACATATGCGCATCCAGAAAGTAAGTTTCCCACTCGCCCACAGGTGGCAGACCATGAATATTGAAACCGGTTTTCCGCATGCGTGTTTTAAGTTTTTAAGCCTACATTCCTTCTTTACCCCTCTTTTTTTTAAAAAAAAAACATCTTCCTTGGTTGCTTTATTGACAAGATATCAAATATTTTGTATGACTGTATTTTCCCTACACAAAACATTCAACAACTGTCTATTTGGTTCAGCTTAGAGGAAAGAAAGAACAAGCACCTTCTACCCTACCTTCCCTCTATGAGTATTGGGAGTACATTGCAGCGATTGTTGCAACAATGTGATCTGGGTTTAAGCAGTAACAAAAGCATTGTGAATTTTTTTTAGAATAGTTTTGACTTTAATGTGTGACAGTGACGACAGTATTGAGTGTCAGTGAAATGGCTAATCCAGGTACAAGTGGCAGCAAGCTATGGAATGTGGGAAGCTGTTGAAAGTATGATTTCATCGAAATGGATGGTAAGATTATTCGCTATAGTTCATTTTTTCACTCCACTAAACATATTATTTTAAATGAAAGCAAATGTATACCATTTATAAAAAGGGGATACATTAAATGTCTTGCATTTTTTTACTTTACTTCATACGAAATTTAATGTATCCCTTTTTATATATGAATGGTATACTCATATATAGTGCTTTCATTTAAAATAATATTTTTAGTGAAGTGCAAAAATAAACTACCTCTAGTCCTTTTTTATTTCCCTCTTTTGAGAATAATTTTCCTTTTTTTTGTCCATTTCATAGTATTCTTTTCCCTTTAAACTCCAGTATCTACTGAAGACCTTGAGTACCTATCATGGTTCATATTACAATGGACTATTCCATTTTACTGGTGCAATATAGCCCCATTTGCCTCATAGATAAATGTCTTTGAACCAGGCTACTTTTAACTAGGATTTGGGGTGTAAGGGGTGTTCCTTCCACGTAGTGCACCCAATAGTCAACCTCACTTCCACATAGTATACCCTGGACTTCAGACTAACGAGGCTCTGGCGACTGGCCCTATGGCCAGTATAATTTTGTTTGTGTTGTCCTGTGTTTTGTCCTTATTTGTGCTGAGTGCTGCTTTACAGCCTCAGCTTTTAACAAAAATCAGAAGATTTTAATATTTTATGATTTTAGTTCTGCAACGATAGAGTTGTTATTTGTAACGATAAGGGGCTGGACCTCGTATAATGTGACGGGTGCAAAATAGCCTTAGTGCTGACACACCCACAATTTTAAATTCAAATTCAAAAATTCAAATTTAACTAGGATTTGTATTATGGCTTTCAAATATATCCTGGATAATTTGACAACATTTAGGAGACGAAATCTCACATGCGTGTACAGCCACTGTGAATAGAACCTTTGTACGTGCCCATTTTTCAAAATTTGTTAGAGTGCACAAAAAAATCTTAGTTCATGAACTAATTGTCGTAGAGAGATTTTTTCCCCAGAATGGCGTAAGAAAATCTAAAATTTACACAACAATTTGTATTCAGTATGCCTCTGCGATAACTACAAGACCAAACTGAATTAAAAATGTAGTACTTCTATAACTGTGCCAAGTAACGTTGAATATGAGTGACGCTCCTTTGGGGAAAAAAATTATAAAGTATAACAGCAGTGTAGCCATCTTAAAAAATAGATTTTCGGAAAATTGCATCTAGCATTGAATACATGAACGCTGGATGCACAAAATTTGAAGGAAAGCATAAAGACCCTTCTCCCCAAATATACATTAATAAAAACGTTTTTTTTTTTTTAAAAAAAAATCATCTTTCTTGCAAATTTTGAAAAATCAAGGGCTACCACCAGGCCCTACATGGAAAAAAAATAGAGATTTTTTTGTAACTTACTGTGATTACAAAGTGATTGTTGCACCTAGTTTTAAGTAGGTTCAAATAGTTTAACATGTTTTAAGCCAACTTGACTCATTCACTGGAATCAGGTTACATTGTCTATGGCTGCCAGGTACCAAACTACAGAGGAGGGGGTGCATGGGCACTTTGCAAGGAATCAGTTTCTACAATCGTTTTCAGAAGACCATCTTCAAATGCTTGAGATGAGTGTCTGTGTGGATAATTTTCCAACAATGCTTTACTTGTGAAATGGATGGCATGTTCAAGAGCCATATCTGGTCCGAAAACAATGTTTATGTTTTCTGCAGTAACACAAACAGTATTCAGTTTGACAAAGTTTGTTATTCTCAAATAGGCTAATCAGGACTCATCCTACAGTTTAAAGTGGGATCCTAACCACTGCGTATCCACAAGGAATCAAATCCAAGACCCTATGATTGCAAGATAACCACCACTCCATTGGGGAAGTCCACGACATTTTGTACTACTGGTAGAGCAGAAAAAATTATCCTTAGTTCATTTTGATGGACCATTACTACAGAAGAGCACACCTTATAATTAAATGGGCAGCACAGCTTATCAATCACCATTTACTGTACTAGGTGTGTGATGACACTGATTGCTTTGAGCCTTGAGTGGTCTTACCCATTGTGTCATGAAAACTGACATTTGAAATGCACCAACCCAATACATAACATGGCAGACCTGTGCACAAAGATTATTTACAGAAATATTGGAATTATAAAATTCTAGCAACGTTACTGATGGACAAAGTACAACAATGTTGTAACCAACAGTTTTGCCAACAGAGATATTAAATTGGAAAAAAAATATTTTTGGTTTCTAGAATAAAGTAGTGACATGTTTTATGAATAGATGAAAGAGTTTTTTGCAATGTGGAACTTCCTGTTAGAGAAAAAATGTTGAATACAACATTGTTGGTGTGAATGATTCAATTGATATGTCGATCCTATCCCTGCTGAAATTATGGAATGTATCTTTACGCCTTCATTTGATACTTTTGCCTGAACTGGTGAAGGACAGATTTCTCACCTCTTGCCAACTGTACAACAGAAGAGTTGGAATCTAGTAGCACTCAGTGACGTGCACTGAGGAGTAGCTAGTCTAGCAGAGATAGATCAATCAATCTCACATCTCGAATTATATTCAAATCACAATATTTACTGTCTTGTTAAAGCCACCACAGCTCATACGCAACACTTTCTTTTCCACGCCCTTCTCGCCCATCGGTGTTCTCCGCGGGCAAAGCTGGCTGGATACCCTAGCTCGCTCTTCTTCCGCCAGACCAGTTTCCAGGTAGAAACGGCCGGCCCAAGGAAAAGGAAGATTTCTACCTCTAACTCCCTTGCCTCCTCGCCCCCCGCTGCAATGGTTGAAAGCCCAGGCTTTCAGGTCCCCCAGTCTATCTCCTATAGGACAGATAGGGGATTGGTTTCTCATAGATTTTTTGTAAATCCTCTAAAGAACACAGGGTAAAATTTTCTGCAGTACTTATGTTCTCTGTATTTACACAACCTTTTACACGTTGTACAATATGTGCGTATGTATAATATGGGATGTAGTTTTATTATTTATGAAATGGGAACGTGTTATGAGCAGACAAAAATGTTATGCTTTCTTTCTTTTTTCTTTTTCAAATATGGAATATATAATGATTAAATTACAAATATGTGCTCAGGCTCTCTCTGACTCTCGTTTTAGTAGTGTTTTATTTAAATATACTCCTCTTGGTCTCTAACAGTCATAAATACGGATGTATTTATTTGGGCAAGAGAACGCGTGTTCATATTGTTGTTGGTTTGGTTTATTTTACTTCGCTTTTCTGCCACATTTGGTAATCGCGAAAATGAGGATTGAGTGCATGGGCGTCCGGAAGGGGGGGGAAGGGGGGCCGTGACCCCCCCTGGAAAATGAAAGTCAACCAAAAATTAAGTATTTCACACATATAATTTCATTTTAGCCACAATAATATGTGTTAATTATTGCATGAACACCATAAATTCAAATTTAAGCAATTTTTTTCTAGGGAACAACACTACTTTTGGGGAAAATGTGCCTTGTTTGCCCCCCCTGGAAAAAAAATATCTTCCTTGCCCCTCCCTGGAAAAAATCCTGCGGACATCCATGATTGAGTGATAATATGATGAAATTGGTTAAGGGACCTCATATGAACAATCCAGGCCAGGATTCGAACCCGTGATGAGTGCGCATTCTTGTCCTATGTGTTGCAGTCAATAATGAAATAATTTGAAATAAAAAATGTATCTCAGAACTCAAAAAGTCAAATGAATATCATTGAAGAAACTACAAAAAAAGTATGTTGTGTTTTGTTACCTGTCACCAAATCAACCAAGCATGGGGGAGTGGTTATCACAGCGCGCTACGACACCAGGATTTCCGGGTTCGAACCCCGACCTAGGCATGGGCGTTCCTTGTGCTCGTCCCTTCATCAATTTCATCGTATCTTCGCAATTAACCAAATGTGACAAAAAAGCGACGCTAAGTAACAGAAATGAAATCAAATCATTGATTGATTGCTCAATTTGGTTTATTTTACTTCGCTTTTCCGCCACCTTTGGTACGACAAAATTGATGAAGAGACACACACAAAGAACACAAATGGCCAATCCGAGATTTGAGCCCAGGATCTCTGGCATAGAGTCAAATCAAATAGTTTTTTTTATTTTCGAATGTCGGTGGGGGTTACGTGTACTTTTTTCTAGTACTCATTCATAATTTTGCAATCTTTTCCTGTTATTGACATTCTTCTTTTTTGAAGGAATACTGGCCCTAAAGGGAGGAGGGGTGTGACCCACACCCCCCTCCCCTTGAGCACGCCACTGACTGCTACCCCAAGTGTCGACGTCACCGCAAGTCACTGGTAGCACTTTTAAAAGTTTGAGGAAACATATTTGTAATATTTGCAGAATTGACTTTAACTACTCTGCTGGATCGAGGTGTCACAGGGAAATGCTGAATGCCATCCAGGACTATGTGACAGTATTTTCGCCAAAATTACCATTCATTCTTCATTCCTGTATTCCTTTATGCATCATATGAAGGAATAGCATATTTGAATTACAATACAGTACGAGTTCACCAAAAAATTGCCACCAAATCAACCAAGCATGGGGGAGTGGTTATCACAGCGCGCTACGACACCAGGATTTCCGGGTTCGAACCCCGACCCAGGCATGGACGTTCCTTGTGCTCGTCCCTTCATCAATTTCATCGTATCTTCGCAATTAACCAAATGTGACAAAAAAGCGACGCTAAGTAACAGAAATGAAATCAAATCATTGATTGATTGCTCAATTTGGTTTATTTTACTTCGCTTTTCCGCCACCTTTGGTACGACAAAATTGATGAAGAGACACACAAAGAACACAAATGGCCAATCCGAGATTTGAGCCCAGGATCTCTGGCATAGAGTCAAATCAAATAGTTTTTTTTATTTTCGAATGTGGGTGGGGGTTACGTGTACTTTTTTCTAGTACTCATTCATAATTTTGCAATCTTTTCCTGTTATTGACATTCTTCTCTTTTGAAGGAATACTGGCCCTAAAGGGAGGAGGGGTGTGACCCACACCCCCCTCCCCTTGAGCACGCCACTGACTGCTACCCCAAGTGTCGACGTCACCGCAAGTCACTGGTAGCACTTTTAAAAGTTTGAGGAAACATATTTGTAATATTTGCAGAATTGACTTTAACTACTCTGCTGGATCGAGGTGTCACAGGGAAATGCTGAATGCCATCCAGGACTATGTGACAGTATTTTCGCCAAAATTACCATTCATTCTTCATTCCTGTATTCCTTTATGCATCATATGAAGGAATAGCATATTTGAATTACAATACAGTACGAGTTCACCAAAAATTTGTATTGTTAAAACAAATCTGAATAGTGAATAGAAAATTAGCAGTGCTCTGCACTACATTTGTGCAAAGTATATTTGAAAATTGAATTTCTTGAAAATTTCTAAAAAAAATGAGGATATTTCAAACCACAGGCTGGCGCTATTTGTCCCCTACTTAGTGCATAGTGAGGGAAGATTGTTGAACACCACAACCATGATGTGGCTGCCTTTGTCATTTCACAATACAACAAATCCAAAAGTTTTGTATTTAAATAATAATCATAATGCGCCCGCTTTCTGACACTACATTGATTGGTTTTGGTTATTTTATTTGTGTATTTTTGCCACTTTTGGCTAATTGCAAAGATGAGTGTGAGCGATATGATGTAATTGAAGGTTGATTGATTGAGTTGGTGGTTTAAGTCCACTTTAAGCACAGTAAGGCTAATCGGGACTGGACCTACAGTTTAAAGCTGGATTCAAACCACTATGTACCACCACTGGGTATCGAACCTGGAACCACTTGATTACAAGGCGATGATGCTACCACCATGCCATTGGGGAGGCAATGAAATAGATGAAGGGACACTTACAAGGAAAACCCATGCCCAGGCTAGAATTTGGACCCAGAATGCATGGCATTGTAGTATACTGTGCTACCCATTATGCCACAAAGGCTGGCCTTCTAACATAGCCAAGCTCTTTGGGTGGTTTCCACATGGGAAAGAACAAAACATTGACAAGTTCGAACAACCAGCTTCACTGGTTCAATATGAAATGGCAGCAGTAGTTCACATCAAAGATGACCGTAAACAAGTGACTGCTCACTGGGAAACATGTATCGGAGCACATGGAATGGAAAACACATAGTACATAATTATTACATCTGTTCAGTATGTGTTCACATACATGAATCGAAATCAAATCATATACAAAATGTAAATGTGTATGATTCATACATGAAATTATACAATTAGAACCTGGGCACTTACTTGTTTCATTAAAATCCTAGTTCTCTGCCTTGCACTGTTGTTAAGACTTGCACATTATGCAATTCAGGACTTATTCACAGATGGTACAGCAGCAGCAAATAGAAGTTTGAAGTGTAGTAGCAAGATTCACCCACTCCATCAATGCAGTCACCCTAATGCTTCATGGCATGTAAGGTCTACTAAAAATCAGAAAAACAACTAATTATAATCTAGCATCAATGTATTCTGGTAAAGAATGATGTTCATATTAGTGCATTAGAATAATAAATGAATTAGTTTGTAAGCAAAACTCACTTTTGCTACAAAAAGATAAGTAGGTGAGGTGGTTGTTCAATAAATTTCAAATATTTTCTTTCATCTGGGCATTGATTGAATAACACAGACAGATGTCGGGCAGTACCCTCTGACACAACCAATGTTGCCACTACACTTCATAATTTTTAAAAAAAAACATACATTGTAATGAATATGTCATAATTAACCCCATAAATCATCTAGAATCCATTAAAATGCATAAAAATGTATTGTTCTTTCTTTTAAAATCAATAAACACCCACACAGATCCTCGATACACATTTAAAATTATTGCAAGCAACTCCATAGATGTATTTTATTCATGTTTCTTTTTTACTTTGTACATTTTTTTAACACATTAGTAAATTTTTCCCCACACTGATTGTTCATGTAAAGAATCATTTTCTTATTTTATGTTTAAAAAGTATCCACATGGACAAAGTTAATACCTAAGCAAGGTTTATGTGTCTATCACTTCTAAAGGGTCCCAGGTTCGATACCCAGTGGAACCACATAGTGGTTCGGATCCCACTTTAAACTGTAGGTCTAGTCCCGATTAGCCTTACTGTGCATAAAGTGGACTTAAAATACTGACTCAATCAATCAATCAATCTATCACTTTTTGTACAAAAGTTATGAACGTTCACAGTCTGAGATGCATAACTTCTCAGACACCCTGTATTTGTATTGGCTGAATTATATTGGCATGTACATAAGAAATAAAATTTTCTGGGTGTAAAAAGAAAATTTAGCAAAGGTCAAATATACATAACTCAAAAGTGAGAACCATCAACTTTAAGGATATAATACTTATAATGGCCTATTGTTTATATTTTCACTGTAGAATGGTTTGAAACTTGACATGTTTTCTATTTATTACAATCACTTAAAATGTACCCCTCAGTATTTGAGACGCTCCAGATGATTTTACAGAAAAACTTGGCATAATTTATGTTATATTACTCAGAAAAGATGAATCAATGAATCAATGAATCAATATGATGAATCGATCTAGTGAAAATAGATTTCTTCATTTTTACACAAGAAACTTACCAAAACCAGTTTCTATAGCATTATCAAAGTTCGTCAATGTATTTTCTTTCATCGTGTAATCTCTTTTAGCGCGACTTCATAGTTTTTCTAGAAAAATGAATTTTTAACTATGTTTGCCTAACCTAAAGGAACCTAATCTAACCTTGCCGTGAATGGTTTTTGGTGCTATGTGTGAATGGTGTTTGGTGCTATGCATGAATGGTGTTTGGGGCTATGTGTGAATGGTTTTTGGGGCTATCCGTGAATGGTTTTTTGGACTATCCACTTTTATTTTCATGAGAAAAGCATAATTCCACCCTAAAGAATGTTCCGCAATGCATAATACGTAAGTAGGAATGTTAAAAACGATGAAATAAATGAGTTATAGGTGTTTTCACGAGATCAAAGTGGTACCCAATATAGAAACAACAATGTTACACCTAATTGTTGGAAAATAATTCATAAAAAATAACATGATGCATGGCTAGGAGATTGAACTCATACGAGATCTGCCACCAGTGATGTAGCAATGAGAGCAAACAAGTTGGGTTTCACGCTCAGCCCTCCATTAGCTTGAGAGGAAAGGGAAAGATAACGAATCACACGCACCCAATCTGGCGCAGGCAGCTATCCTCTGGCTTCTTTGGACTTGGCAGCAATGTAGGCCTGTGGTGACAACGAAGATGATGTGACAAACGACTAAGGTAATCCCGGGCACAGCACTTGCCGCAATCTGTGACTCTCTGCCTGACCATGGCTGTCACAGTTGGCAATGCAGATTCCCCTCTACTGCATTCCGAGTCAATATCTTCTCACTGGCTGCTGGACATTCACTCCCTTTGCACCCTTGCATTCTGGCAATGGATTATGGCCATTTTGCCTCAATGTATCTGTAAACATTAGACAAGTCAGGATCCTAGTTTCTAATGCAATATAACCAATAAATATGATTCAATGCAATTAAGAACAATCCATTTAATTGTCAGTTGACATGCACAATCACCACCATTGCTATACACTGGATCATCTGCTATGCAAATCCTAGATAATGCATCAGCCAACTCTACATGAGCAGGATTGGAAGAGTTTTGAAATTGTATTCATGCGAGATCAACTTTCGATTACTTCTAGGATCCAATAATAAATAGCAGTATCCATGGTTAGCTTGGGATCTGGCAACGGCCTATTTCTTACATGCTCACTTTTTATGCCTAAGATAAACACATCGCAGCACATGAAATCAACTATCAACGATATCATACCTAGATGGTTTTTTTTTTATTATTATTTTGTCTGCACGATGAAATCTGGAATACTCTGAACCAGGTTTTTGTTTAATAAGAGAAATTTGTGCCTCTCGAGCACAAGATTTTCATTGAGACTGAACTGTGAATTGATTTGGGTGCATGTGATTGTATAAATCAGCATGTTTACTGTGTCCTACTAAAAATCGGAAAAACAACAACTTTATATTATAAACTAGCATAAATGTATGCTGGTAAAGAATGATGTTCACACTGGTGCATTAAAATAATGAATGAATTAGTTTGTAAACAAAACTCATATATGCGACAAAAAGATATGTTGGTTAGGTTGTTGTACGATAAATTTCAAATCATTTCTTTCATCTGGGCATTGATTGAATAATACAGCCACATGTCAGGCACACCTGATACTACCCTCTGACATGCATCTTGGAGGCCCTGGCGGTGAAAGTACAAAGGCTGTCACAGAGAAGGTGAGACTAATTCCTGTATAGGAAAATAGCAACCTCCATTGGCTAGCAAATGTACTAGGGTGAAAATTTGGTTCATTAGCTGCCGATTGAGACCAAAATGAGTGCAATATGTCAAAAAGTCGTGACTGCGTAGCAGTTAAAAGACAAGCATGTACATGGACCCCTCCAAGAATCATTAAAATGAAACAGAAAAATTACAAACCACAAATTTTTTATTCACAATCAGCCATATCGAGTAGACGTACATCTTTTTCAAAATAGGCACCATTGACAGCTAAGCAAGCGTCCATACCCTCCTGCCACTTTGTGAATGTCTTTGAAAATTCGTCGTCAGGTAGCGAACTGAAAAAAACTTGCGCTGCGGATGACGACCACGTAAAGCGGCCTTTAAAAGTGGAAACAGCCAAAGGTCACAGGGTGCAAGGTCCGGGCTGTATGCTATGTGCACTTAGCTCTCTCACAGACATATGCCTATCATCACAAATAATTGCTGCAACAATATTCACTAGCGTGTCGTTAATCACGGACGGTCTTTGTCCAGGATGCGGAAGCAAAGCACCTGATTCGCACCCATCTTCGAACAACTTGTGCCATCGGTACACTGTGGCTCTACTCAGTCTGTCTTGATCGGCATATGCCTGTTGATACATTGCATATGTTTCCGCAGCACTTTTCCCTAAACGCCAACAAAATTTTATGGCATGTCGCTGTTCATCTTGAATACTCATAGCGAAAAACAATGTTAAACACAAAAACCTGGAGGGGTAAACGAAACACGTTCCATGTAAATCAACACAGCTGCTCACTAATGTGGTTTTGCAACATGTGACAACTTGCTACGGAAACAGAATGAGTTATCCTACATGACGCGACTAATGCCGAAACCATAGGCAGTGTTGCCAAGCCAGGAAAAAATCTGTCTCACCTTCTCTACGACAGCCTTTGTACATAGTGGCTCGGATACCACTTTCAACTGTAGGCCCAGTCCCGATTAGCCTTACTGTGCATAAAGTGGACTTAAAACACCAAATCATCACCAACAACAATCGGAGACCCCTGAGTAACCCTGGGAGTGGGAGGGGGGGGGGTAAAGGCGGCTGGAGCATAGTGATGATTACCTCTAAAATGGCAGAGATCGAGAATCTGTGGGGCCATACGCCCACAACCCATAAATGTGCCTTAATGGCACGGTGCACTTTGCCTATTTTACATTGAAAATAGTATCAAACTCGTACGTACCTGGAAAGAGATGTCCTCCACGTACTTGCACAAATGTGAAATGTCAATTGCAACATAACTTGCATGTAACACTTAACGCCATGCAATGTACAATTTATGAATATGCATCATTTATCATTAATATCTGCATACAATTTGAAAATCTTACGATGTGACTTAATCACACAATCAAACAACAACCAGCTTTACAAAAAGCATTTCTTTTAACATTTTTTCTAGCATAAGTGACTGATAATATCTTAAACGGTTTGCATTTGCGATTGCGTTGTGAAGCATGCGGAGAAAATTAGATAATGTATACAGCACGAAAGACTTCACTCTTCCTTTTTTTTCCCACACAAAAAATGTGTGGATTCAAGCATTGTGAAGAAAGATAGACACTTCTACTGGTGGTCACGGGGGGAGCTGATGGAGCTGCAGCCCCTCCCAAAATTTTCATAAGAAAGCAGTAAAACAACTCTGGAAAAACAAGTGGTAATTGCAAATTGCTTAAAATGAGCTCCAAATTACCATTTTTGTCTTTCAATACCTTCTAGTACGAAGGTTAAGAATATAAATTATGAAATATTTTATTTTGTATCCTGGCCCCCAGAATGCAGGTATCTAATATCCACACTTACATTTAAATTTCCAGCTTCCTCCGAAAAATTTCTGAATATGTTAGTGTCGACACCAGACGGCACAGCACAGACACGGCTGTTTGTCAACTTGCATTTTGTTACAATCATGTGCATCATTTTACATATGCATAGTTTTGTGATGTAAAAAAAAATTGTTAGGGAGATTTCAGACTGAAGGAAAAAGCGAGCAGCAACAGCAAAGGTTCACACCAAAGTTACAAGTGGCACAGGTGCAAATCATGGCAGTTGGGATGGGCAATTGCCCTTATTGCTCTCCCAGTGGATCTATGGCTGAAAGCTCCCTTACTGTCTGAAGCAAATTCATGTTAGGCAAAGTGGTATGTTTTTTTAAGGTTTCTCCCAAAGCCTTCAGGCACAAAGGCAAAGTTGATAGCACACATATTTTACAAACATTTGTATCTGAGGTCTGCAGAATTCTTGACCGGGCTTCACATAATAACAATATCACCAAGTTTATACCATTCTATTTCCCTCACTTTTCCATTTACAAAATAATTGAATCCATCTAAACGTTTGAACACTTTTGAGTTCATCGTGGATGTACTGCCCATAGTGTACATAAGAAATTTGTTACGCAACTGGCGGCCATAGTGACATATTGATTTTGAATAGTCTGTACAGCAGTTGATCATGCAAAGGATTCAGCAAGTCCACTCCTTCATGGCAAAGTTTGATGTTGACTCAGCACTGTGCTCTTGTCTGGTCTTACTGCAAGTGGCCTACATGCTGGCAAGGGGAGTGCAGCGGGGAATATGCTGCAGACCAACCAGACAACAGCGGTGGCGCCAAGATTCATGAAGTTGCGGGAGGAGGTGCTGCGTGCACCTCCTCCTACAAGCTACTGTGTTCCTCATCACATTTAATTGGTCTGCTTCCCCACTTCCCTTGCCAGCATGTAGGCTGCCTGTCTCAAGACCAGACAATATCTTTAGACACCCTAGATATATTATGCTTGTCCCATCATTTCTTCAGTTCATCATTCATCCTCATTGTCATGATTAATCCACAAGGTGGCAAAACAACATCAAATAACAAATTTGGAAATGGAAATTAGTAATATCCTCTTGAAGATGGAAAAGTCTACACCACTGCACAGGAAAGTGATTTATGCTCCCACAAACAGACAAATCACAACAGGAAATGCTTCATGACTACTTTGTTTCTCTATATTTCATGATAACATCATGTAACTATTATTCACTAAATAACTTAGGATAAATTATGTTTGTATGTCCAAATAATAATTGTGCAACAACAGCTGCCACTGCCACATTTGCTGCTGAACATGAAGAAAACAACAAAGTCAAAACAGCATGCAGAATTTGGAAGCTAATAAGCTTAGAGCATGCAGCTTGTTAAAAATTTACCGCACACCTCCTTCTGTTCCTTAAGTGAGGGAGTGACTTATTCATTACTACAGTCATGTGTTTAGGGGCAGCCTTGGTTTCCGAAATTTAACCTTGAAACTTCTATTACATGAACGTACACTATGAGAATCTGAAGTAGGAATGAGAATAGTTTCCGAATAGCTTCAGAAGGAGTGATTTAAAGTGTGACCCAAAGATAAAATGGACAGCTGGTGCCATCAGTCTATTGGGTGCAATTTTGAACTGGTGAACAGGCCAGAAGTAGGAAAACGAGTTTTAGAAAGAAAACTCTGGGGTTCATGCCATGGACAGTGTTTCAAACTCGAAGCAACATTTACTAAAGAACTACTTTGCAATATTTGTCATCATAGGAAAATTTCCAGTAAAATACAGAAACACATGTCGGGGTCTCATGGATCTTTCAGTAAGCTGGAAAAACTGTCATATCAATCCATTTTCAACAACACTGCATGGTTGTGGGAATGTTCCACTGCTACATGTTACATTTTTCTTCATTCACTTTGATTTATTGTGGTGGGCACAGGGCATGCCGAATAACATTTTCTTTTTCCTAAAATGATTATCCTTCTTCCATTCACTTTCATTGTTGGAAGGTACAATGTACAAATTTAACCTCCGCTAAAAGCCCTATCTTTAAGAAGGAAAACAAAACCATAGTTCCCAAGCTACAATTTTTTTTGTACATCGCAGCAAGTTTGAAGAGCATACACTTGAAAAGTTCCTGTTCAGAGATGCTATACACATGTGCAAGGCTCCATTTGCCAAACGTTAAATATCAGTCTTATCTAGTTTTACCAGGTGTATAAGCTTAAATCTGCTGTTTTGTAGTCAGAAAAACACATGGTTTGTTCATAGAAAGCAACAAGAAATTTATTCAAAGTACTTGCCCTCGCGAGCTACACATTTTGCCCACCTCTCGGGCAATTTGTGGATACCATGCCAAAAAAAGTCCTTCTCTTTCGAGGCAAACCACTCATGAAGCCATTTTCGGACGTCTGCATACGAATCGAAGTGCTGCTCAGCGAGGGCGTGGCCCATCGACGAAAACAGATGGTAGTCGGAAGGGGCCAGGTCTGGTGAATAGGTGGGATGGGGTAGCACCTCCCAGTTGCGTGTCTCCAAGTAATTTTGGACCAGTCTTGACGTGTGCGATGGGGCGTTGTCGTGGAGGAAAATCAGCTTGTCATGTCTTTGTTGATAATCCGGCCTTTTGTCACACAGAGCATAGTGCAATTTGATCAGTTGTTGGTGGTAGCAGTGGGCAGTGACAGTTTCACCAGGTTTCAACAGCTCAAAGTAGACGATACCCTGTTGATCCCACCAAACACACAGCATCGTCTTCCGGCCGAAGTGATTTGGTCTCGAGGAAGATGTTGATGGTTGGCCGGGATCAACCCACGATTTCTTGCGTTTAGAATTCTCGAAATATATCCACTTTTCATCGCCAGTCAAAATCCGATGCAGGAAAGGCTTTCTTTCTTGTCTGGCAAGCAAGATTTCGCATGTGTTTTGGCATCTCTCCAGCTGCTGATCGGTCAATTCATGCAGCACCCATTTTCCGATCTTTTGAACCTTTCTCATGGCACGTAGACGCATGGAAATGGCTGCTTGAGTAACACCCAATTGCTTGGTAAGAATCTCTTGCATTTGGGTATCGTCCTCGTCCAAAAGAGCCTGCTATTGATGACCTTCCTGGGCCGATTTTCACGATTCTTGTTGCTCAGGTCAAAATTGCCATCTTTGAACAGACAAAACCAATCCCTGCATGTTGTTTCCGATACAGCACTGTCACCATAGGCCTCCACAAGCATTCGATGCGATTCGGCAGCCGATTTCTTCAAATGGAAGCAGAAAAGCAGAGCTTCCCACATATGCTCTTTTTCTGGCACAAAACATGACATGCTTACCACAGGAACATTGTCTATTGTTGTCTGCACGTGCTGACGATGTGCACCGATTCGTGTTGGCAGATGTCCAACTCATACAAACACCAGGTATGGCATGCCCATGGTAGCTTCATACGCTCACTAACGCCATCTATGAGCAAACAGCAGATTTAAGCTTATACACCTGGTAATTTAACACAAATCTGCCTCAGTCTCATCTAAAGTTTTGAAAGACCACCTTGGTCTTGTCTTGAAATTTGTAAACCTGTGAGCAGTTGAAATTGAAGATTTTTTTGGGGATACCCTGCATTACAAATTTAAAAAATTACAAACCATACCTCAAAAATATTTAAACAGAATTAGTGTGTATGTATATATATGTATATATTATTTATTTTTAATAAATGTCAATATTTACAGTCTCACAGCACATCTCATATTGCTCTCTAGATAACCCTGCAACATCAATATATTGCACCAAACTGTATAAACAATATGTACATATTACAAATAACAATAAAAACATAAAATATTTATGTAGCAAATTTGCCATGTTCAGTCATCGTTTAAGAAAAATTATTTTACAAATAATGTACACTCCTCAGCCATAACACAACAATGAACTTGAGGTACATACTGCCATATTTATTTATGGCAAAAATACAGCTGATCATAGAGATGAATTGTGAAAATTTTATTCTGAAGACAAAAGTATAAAACTGCAGAAAGACCTTGATTGTCATTCAAAAATTGTGCTTTCATTTCAAACAATGTTTACAAATGTTCCAAAACACATTTCCTTCTCTAATATTATGCAAATTTGTTATCTTACAAATGCTTTTATCAATAAAATACTGTTTCTGTTCTTAAAGTAATTAACAGCTTCATGTGTTTTCTTGTAACTCTTCTATATACTCCGGAACTCGCAACGTACTATTAAATTTTAAAAAGGTTAAATAAATATGACATGCCTATTGATAATTCAGCTGCCAAAAATAGTGGAACCTCAAATTTACATTTTTCAGTGGACCAAAGTGAACAAAACTTGTGTGAAAATGTAAAATCTGGGAATTTTTTATAATATTTTTCTCCATTCACACCATGATCATTGAATGTACAAATGCAGTAAAATATACAATCCAGGAACATAAATTTAGAGTTTCACCGTATATGATATTCTGAGAAAATATAATCACTGAAAATTTCTATATATAAAGACAATATATTGCTAGGAAAGTTCCTTTACTAAACGACAAGTGGGTAATGTTGACAAGTTGTTTACTATTGTGATTTTGCAGAAAAAACTGATAGATTACAGCAGCTGCTGGTGGGTCCAAATTAGGTAAAGGGCCACTAAGAAAAAATGGGGTAATAGAAAAAATTGTATCAATAGTTACACACTTATTAGAAAATTGAATTTCCAATAAGTACGTGTAACTATTGATCTAATTTTTTCTATTACCTTCTTTTCTTCCTATTAGCCCTTCGCCTAATTTGTACCCACCACCACAGAAAGACTGCAATAGTCAAAAACAAAGATTACAGCCATTCAAGAAAATTTCAGAACCGATGAAATGAACATACATATTCATTTAGAAACCTAGTATAAGGTGGGAAAATAGAACGTATCAGACATTCAGATTTATGAAATTTGAAGTCACGCGCTAAGCACTAAAGAAACTCAGAAATTACAATATCGTAAAATATAACCACTTTTTGTATTCATGGCTTTAGATTGATTGATTGATTGATTGATTTAGTTTATTTTACTTCGCGTTTTGTGCCTCTTGGCTAATTTGCGAAGATGGGGATGAGTGATGAAATGATGAAATGGATGAAAATGGACATTCACAAACAACCATACCCGACCGGGATTCGAACCCGGGACCCTTGGCGTCGCAGCGCGATGTGCTAACCACTCAGCCACAGGGTCGGGCTTCATGGCTTTAGACAAAAAAAGGTCTGCAGAAGGAATCTTGCAATCTGAAACAAACAACGAAGTGATTCTTGCACTTTTGAATCCACATTTATAATACATAAAAAAATAAAAAAAAAATGGACAAATTGGAAAGATTACACAACAAAATGGTTCTGTATGAAATTTAATTCCATGGAGGAACATACAGGGTGTACCAAAAAGAATCATCCGATTTTAAACAATAATATCTTTTCTGTCTTTTCAGATATGTGAGTGAACAACGTACTGTTGGAAACAAGAATATCTCAAGTTTTACACGGTGAATGCCCACTTCAGTTCTGGTGAAAATGACATCTGGACAACAGAAAGTGTTTTGTGTACTACGTTTTGCGCAGTGCAAGTCAGTGATAACTGTTCAGCGTGACTTTCGTACTAGGTATGGTGTGGACCCTCCTACTGCACAGAGCATTAGACGATGGCATGCACAATTCCGAGAAACAGGCTGTTTGTGTAAGGGAAAATCACCAGGCCGCCCCCGAGTGTCCGACGCAGACGTGGAGCGCATCCGTCAATGTTTTACACGCAGTCCGCAGAAATCCGTTCGTCGTGCAGGTCGACAGCTCAACATGTGGGGGTTTCTAAAAAGACTCCGTTTATGTGCCTCCGTTACCAAGAACAATGAATGAACTGAGACATCGCATAACAGCAGCTGTGGAAGCTGTAACTGAAGACATGCTAGCTGCAGTTTGGGAACAATTTGAATACCGTATGGATATATGCCATGTATCTCACGGGGGGCATATTGAACACCTATGAAGGGGCAACAAAAACTTTTTGAGTTTCACTTTCATGGGCAAAAAAAAATATTTGTATATGTTTATTTGTTTCAGATATATAGACTTGCCAAATTGGATGATTCTTTTTGATACACCCTGTATTTCCGATAGGGTGACAATATCAAATTGCGAAAATGCATCACACTCGCATCCTCACACATATTGTGAATCTTACTTTTAAGAGCACATGGTAAAACATAGGACACCGATTATCATAAAGAAATATTAGAAATATTTATGTATTTATACAAGGGTTGGAACTTAAATAGTGGCAACACTGCTGTGGAGACACTATGCAATGGAATGTAGTAGTGGCGCTGATAGCACACGTTGTTGACATACCTACCTTACCTCCGAGCAAATGGACTCGCCCGTCCCACGTCACAGGCAGGCGCACAAGCGAGGGAAACACAGTCACTTGTGAGCGAGCGGTCTAACGTGAAGGTCACTATGTTTTCCAAATAGGAACAACGGAGTTGGATCAAGATTGAATGTGCCAGAGGTAATACAGCACGACAGTGTCATCAAGGGCTTCAAGAGGCATGCGGGGAATCGGCATTGCCGTACAGAACAGTGGCACGGTGGGTAAAAACCTTCAACGAAGGTCGGCAAACATGCATCGGGCAGGTCATCCTAGCGTCTCTGAAGAAGAAGTGCAAGCTGTTGCCGCGTTAGTGGACAGTGATCGAAGCATGACGATTCGTGAGCTCGCCCACAAAACCGGATTAGCGCATACGACTGTGCTTCGCATCCTGAAGGAACGCCTGGGCATGCGCAAAATGCATCACGATGGGTTCCACATGAGTTGACGGAAATTCAGAAATGGATGCGTTACGACGCTGCTCAGACGCACTTGGAGCGCTATGAGCGCGAAGGTGAGGCTTTCTTATGCCGTATCGTAACACTGGATGAGACATGGGCCAGATCTTACGAGCCAACACTGAAATGCCAATCCAACGAATGGCGTCATTATGGGTCGCCGCGAAAGTCGAAAGTGCATCAGAGCCCCAGTGTGGTGAAAGTTATGGTGATTCTCGTGTACGACTGTGATGGTGTTATCCTAACGCATTATGTTCCTCCACGGCAGACTGTCAATGCCCAGTATTACTGTTCATTTTTGGAGCATCAACTGCGACCAGCTTTGCGAAAGAAGCGGCGACACTTTCTGCGCAACCCACCCATCATTTTGCACGACAATGCATGGGCGCATACAGCGCAAGCTGTGGCTGCTCTGTTCGGTCGATGGGACTGGGAAGTACTGTACCATCCACCATACTCCCCGGACTTAAGTCCTTGTGACTTTGATTTGATTCCGAAGATGAAGGAACCACTTCGTGGCATTCGCTTCAGAACTGTTCCAGAGATTCAACAGGCAGTAGACCGCTCCATTCGCACCATCAACACAACAGGCTCTGCTAACAGTATACTACGCCTTCCACATCGCTGGCAACGGGTTCTACACAACGCTGGTGACTACTTTGAAGGACAGTAACAGGTACAAACATGTAACTTGTGTATCGGTTGTGAATAAATAGTTGCCACTATTTAAGTTCCAACCCTCGTAGATAGACATTCATGTGTAAAAAAGAAAGTTACTTAGCAAAAATGAAAACAGTGAAAATATTTTCCCAAATAACAGTTACTTAATCACAAAATTAGTAATTATTACAATTCTCTGAAAATATTTAACTGCATGGGTTCTTTGCGTTTCAAGTTCATTCTAAGTCTCATTAGATCATTTAATAGTACACAAAATTTACATAAGATAACAAAAATTGTGACATACATGAAAATCATATGTCGAAGTATTATATTCTATTAATAGTACACATTTACATTTCACATGTCACTCCCTCCATCACCCTAACATATCCATTCACACAAACAACAAATTTCACTGTACTGTTTTCTGAAAACTTACAATGTAGGAAAAGGAAGTTCTATCTCTAGCCTCTATTCAGCAAAGAAGAAGTAGAAATTTTACATTTTACACAGCTTTTTACATGCAAGAACAATTACATGTTGCTGCAATAAATTCATCTCTATTACATGTCTCTACAACTACAGGTAGGTACTAATAAATTATTATCAACTTCTATCACAATAAGATCAATAATTATTGCAATCTCCTTATGATCATAAAGGCTACAAGCCATATCTCTACAGAAATCTTTGTAGAGAAAAAGTTCATGTATGAAAAGTTACTAATACATGTAAACTTATTCAGAAATTGACTTGAATATCACATTGTGAAGATCTCTTCTACACTATCTCTTTGTTACAGAGAAAAATACTCCTGTATTTACCCTCATACTTGCAACATTTCACATAAGTTGGCTATATTGTAAACAAAAATCTGAACGTAGTTTAATTTGTATGGAAGATGACCAAGTGCATTTATCACTTGACACAATTCCGTGATACGGTTTAGATCCGTAACAGAGCTTTTAACTTTGTAGTCACAAATATATACCAATTAACTTTTACAGTTCCAATACTGTTGAAATACAAGAACAGCACGGAGGTATTAAACATTATGTATTTCTCCCTATGCTATTATTTTCAGAATCACATTAGTTTCTTATGAGGAAAAGTAATGCTCCCATTACAACTTCTGTTTTTGACTAAGCAAAGCGACATTTTTGGCATTTTTAAACAGAATTTAGTTCTGTTCACGTCCTTCTAGCGCTACTCCAAGCCAATATTTGGACAGCAACTCATGCATGGAGAAGGACATATATCTTTTCCCCTTACCATCAGATTTCGTTAATAACCATATGGCTGAATGTAATGGCCAAGATATAGAGTCATTTAGTGGCTCATATATCCATCCAAGTTTATCACATGGGAAGAACAAATCATATAATCAGTGCTTGAAGTAAGGGAGGATGTGGGGTGGTGGTATGCAAAGCAACCCCCCTGATTATCCTCCAGCACACATTCCTCCACCTAGCAATTTCCTCAAGCACTGCATATCATGAGTATAATTGACATTACTCACTGAAACTTCCTTATATCTGTAAATACTATATAAAAAGGCATAAACCCATGTTTACGGAATTCCACATACAAGGTACATTTATCAAGTTACTCATTTTCCATGATGCCTACAAGTACAGGAACAAATAATTATCTTCCTGGGTATTTTTATTTCTACATTTAATTTAAACATGCTACCAGCAGTGATGTCATGAAAGATTAATAAGAATTCTTTACTTTGGGGGATGGTAGTATGTATGCATGTAAAGTTCTACTATAACTAACATAATAAGACAAAGAACAGTTTCTATAATATATTTGTGTTTACATTCAGCTTTCCTGAAAATTATTAGATTTGAAATTGTAGACTTTAGATTTGGAATGAAATCTCAAAGCATTACTAATGTCCAAGCATATCAAGAACGAGAATAAGATATATACCACTTTCTTTTTCATATTTGTATATAAAAATGAGCAATGATTACATAACTTGCTTATTACCATTTTTTATTCTACCCAATATTTTGGTAAGATTCAAAATTATTGCTGAATCATATCTCTTTGTGGAAACTCACTTTGCACAAAATACTTTGCATCTTACAAAGAAATTAACATCTACATAAAATATTTCACAAACATAATTTTCATTTCTTCTTTCTTTTCAGGAAATACAATGTGTAATCGAGTTCACAAATTGTGTAGTATGATTGTAATTAGTACTCGAAGTGAAGGGGAATACAAGGGGATGGCATTCCCCCAGCTAGCCCTAAGGCTCAACCAAATGTCCTCAGCTAAGAATTTCCACTTGGAGCACAAGTTGTGATAAATTTAAAATGCTGACATTAAGCTGAGTTGGGACTTTTAATTTTCTTTCAAATTTCCTTTTTTTGTGTGTGTGGTGTTGGTTAAATATTTGCCATTTCAAAAATTATCTCTGTTTTTCAGGGCTTTTCAAACTTTTTATGTATATCTTGGATAATATTTGTATTAGCTTCGTTCACTGGCATTTCCACACACCTAGTGAACTATCCCTGAATAGGAATTTACAAATATTTCTCTCTGTATACTTTCAAGGACATGTCATTTACAAAATTACAGAACATGAAGTCAGTGCTTTCCAAAACAATGTATAAGAATAGGCTCAAATTATGCTGACATATAAATTAAATCCGAAAAGTTCATTCATTCACTCTTTACAGAACCTAATGAATTATTTGTAAAGAGAAGAACCAATCAGAAATTAAAAAAACAACTAATGTGCTTCTTCTTATCATACCCTATTATAGAATATTGTCACTACAGGAACTTCTAGTATGTTACACTGTGCGTTGAAAGTTGATATCAAGTATTAAAATTCCAAAACTGTCATTTGTACCAGGAATTGCAACAACTTGCAGTATTATCTAATATGTGATTAGACAGGTGACTCAAAGTTTGAAGAAACAATTAGGGAGAATCTACAGTGCTGCCGGCAAGCAATCACAACACATAACGGCTATTTTAACAAAATCCTGTTCCCCTGCTGGCTGGTTTGGGGAGGAGGGTTTGAAAACTGTAAGAATCGGTAGGCAGCGGGTGACAGCCATAAAGGGGGGTCCCATGCCTGGATTTAGCTTGACCGGAGTGTAATTCAAATTATTCATAATGTTATGCAGAAAACATGGCTAAAAATGCCATGAATTGTAGACGATAGTTTAGGAATTCAGGCAATGAAGATAGTGGCAGAAATCAGTAGCTTCAATACTGAAAGAATCTAACAATACAAGTACTGTGGTTTTTCATGTGATTCAAATTATCCTTAGAATGAAATCTACAGAACATAAATTCAAAAAAATTCAAGAATTAGTACAGATCAAAGGTTTCAGAATACCTCACTGAACATCTGAAACAGTAATTTTCCAGGAATTAGTTCATTCATGTGTCCAAGGAAAGCAGACACACAGCGAGGCTAAAAATCCCATCAAACCCCAAAGCCTCAGCTTTGTATAAGAACATTATAATACTAAATTGTAGAAGATAGTTTTAATCAAATCGTCTCCTTAGGAATTCAGACACATTATTGTCAGTTACATTTTCCTTAAATTTACTGTACAAAATAAAAGGAGTGAGAGTGTGCTGAGGTTCTGGAAAGCATATTCAACCCCATTAACAATGAACAACAGAAACAGTCAACAATGCACACTGCTACCCAAAAACATCAATACCCAAACAATGGACCATACAAATTGAATTTTGTAACTTGGAAAATGTTAAGTCATCAGATTTAATTGATGCATAACATGACACTTCTTACCATTTGTCACTCTTAATGTTTTGTATAATTATATATGAACATAATCATAAATCTACAACATAATGACAAGCTTAATTGATTTCCTATCATACATTTATGTAACTTTTTAGTAGCCTGGCTTTGGTAAAAGGATACACTTTTGTTCTTGAGTCAAGATACACATACGGTAATTTAAAACTGTATCGATAAAAAACAGGTAAGATTTACTCATAAAAATGTACCAATATATTTTTGAAGGAACAGTGAAAATACTGTATTAAAATATTCATAACTTGCATAAGAAGTTTCAAACGTCAAATGAATATTTTTTAGGTGTAAATATTGGTGTAAAGCACCAATACCTTTCTCAAGCATGCTTATCCATACCACCTTCTTCTTTTACATAAGTGAACCTGATGGCGAGATAGCAACAGGTTTTCATGCTGTATTAGAGATCAAATTCATGATGGATTTTTTTCCCACCGTAGAAGAAAAACTTACTAAATATCTCAGTGTAATAGAAAGAGGTCGTTGTAAATTGTATCAAAAAATAGAATGCACATTATACAAGTAGTTTCTGTATGAAAAATTATTTTCTATACAGATACTACGCAGATATAGTAATCTTGTCTTAGGCCTTAGCAAAACTTGTACGTCAATAAAATCAAGATAATGAAGTCTCCAGCCCATATGTTACATGGTTCTTACATGTTGAATGGTAAGACAGAAAATGATAATTGCATGAATTATCATAGAAGTTTATAGATCTGATACAGTTTCCACCACTGGGCCATCTTTGTTGTTGCCAAAATGCATGTTTAGTGCGAGTATGGTGATTGGCCTTACTGTTGGAAGAGCAACCAAGTAATGATGAGTTTTCAACAAGGATTCAGAGGTCGAGTTCATTATTGCTACTTAACTGAAATACCTACCCCTCATGTTGGTTCCCTGCTCCCCTGACCCCCATAATGAAAATGTGGCAACCAAGAGTTCAACGGAAATCATGAGCTCTAGGGAGAACCAAGTATGTACAATCCTATCAGTGAAAATCAAACTTAACTGGCCTAACATACACTAAACCACTTACTACTTCACAACAACGAAGTTTGTTTTAAGTCCACTTTATGTTAGACGAGACACAAACTACTACACAATGTGCTTCCACTGTGAATTAATACTGAACCAGCTGCCATAACCCCCCAAAACTGTTGAAATAAGTCTAGACCTTCCTAACTTACATCGATCATACATTGTTCTAGGAAAGATTGTCAAAAGTTGTGTTTAAAATGTAGTTATTCCACAAAGACTACCAAGAGAAAAACATTAGTTGTACAGTTTTAGGACAGATCAAATCTTAGTTTCCTTGGTGACGATACATCTTTCAAACTGATGATCTACAGGATACATTTAATTCATGTGGATTCTTCATTTATTGTTTTGTTAGCTACGTACATACATTTTTCAAATGGTTCATTCAATTAATTCGTGGGCATAAGAATGAAATGTCCCACTTGTAAGCTTAATTTCAAAAGTATGATGTTTAATATTACTTTTGTGAGAAAAAAGCATACAGAATGTTTTAAACACTTCAATGCTTGAATATTTCTTTGCCTTCGACGAAAAGGAATTTATCCTTACAAAGATTGCTATAATTACAAACGAGCCAACAAAAAAGACACTGCAGTCTTTATTTGAGCAAATTTCATTTTAGACTATGAAATTTACTCTTTCATGTTATAACTCTGGTTTTGTTCAAGAGCATGTGATAACTTGTCAAAATGTCACACAAAAGTTTATAAAACATATTTGTTAGTGCATGTGCAACATAACTCATCCTATTGCATACTCTTTCCCTTTTCTTGCTTCCATTTTAATTGAATCCTCTCCCTCTTTTAATTCCTCTTTTCCTACTCTCATTTTGAGTGACTGTCGTTCAAAGTAAAATAACCAGAATTCAAAACTCAAGTGTTACAGCAAAATGAAAGTATCAACAATGTGAACATTAAACTTCAGTCACATAATGTTGTAATACACGTGACTTTTGGAATACCTTTTCATTTTTCTTAAGTACCTTCAGATCACAACCAATAAAAAACAATGTAAATAAATGTGAACAATGTAAAATATGCGAGATCTTATCTGAAAAAAATGCAACGGTCACTATCGCCAAGGGTCTGTCTCGCTGTACATCCTCTCAATATTGTCTCTAAGCATCTTCTCTTGTTCTGAAAAAAACAGAAAAGAATGTTGTCAAGATTAAACAAGTAGTTCAATACAAGGTATCATTTTAGTTTTTTTCATATTTATTCATGTATCCTGTTATCTAAATTTTTAATTTTTACCAGTCAGTTCTTTCTGCATGTATTTTCTTATCAGTATTTACTGATAATGACAAACTGGCATTACAGAAGAATTGTTAATTGCAGTGATATGTTGATATTACAAAGAACTGGTAACACAGTGTACACAATGTTAATATATTTTTCATTGTTACTTTAAATATAAACATATCTACCATATTTACACGTGTATAATGCACACTCTAGTCTTTGATGGGGAAAAGCAACAAACTATTATATCTCGTATATAATGTGCAGTACAATTCAGGTTCAAGAAATTGCTTTCTTGGTTGTAGATCGTAAAGCTGTTGCTATGCCAATCAAGAATGAATGACATCATGAATATTCAATGAGTCACCTGTTATGTGGGACCAAGAGGAGAATATCGTCTTGTGTATACAATGAGTCACCAACCCATGCCACCTCCCCCCTCTCCCTCCACTGTCTTTAGCATCACAAGGCTTTCACTTCTGTCTGTAACCACCTTGTTTATTCTGTAGTACAAGAAAGAGAGATCAAAATGATGTTATGGATTTCCAGTACTCGGGAAGTTATTTTCTATTATTTCTTGCACGACAAATACCACTGATGCACATTCCATGTGATTAAAGTGAAAAATCATGAAAAATGGGCATTTCACTTTATAGTTGTTTTTTTAAAAAATTATTATTATTAAGGATATCCAGCCTGGTAATATGCTTTATACACAGTGACAAAGTGAAAACGTGTGGTTTCATGTTCGCTGTCCAAATTATTTTCTGCATAATATGCACAAGTTTTGGGGGAAATTTTGGAAAAAGGTGTGTATTATACATGAGTAATTACAGTACAACGTAAACATAAAGAGATTTATCAGTTTCGGAAACTATGGTTTCAAATTTAATCACTGATACCAGATAATACTTTTCTTGAATCCAACTTGGAGACTGAAGTTCTCAGATTTGAGTTCCAGTCTGCATAGTGTTATTTGTGAGCATCAAGTCATCACTCATCATCATTGCCAACTAGCCACAAAGTGATAGAAAAGCAATGTCAATTCTCTTGAATTCAAGTTTCCCCATTGTCTACAGAATTCTATGCAACACTTTTGTAAGTTTCAATATCCTCATTTTTTACATGTTGAATTTTCATTAATTTTATGCCAAATATTGTGGCAAAAGTGGCTTTCATGATTAATTTACAACTATTTTAATATTCTGATTATTCCATGTGAATATTTTAAAGCAAAACTCTGGTAGAGAATTCTGCTACAGCTGGTATATCATAATACTGTATACCATTATGATATACATTATCTTATACAAATCTTGAACAACTTTAAATTTACATTGTTCAAGTATCAATATTGGTAACAGTACAAGCGTCAGTATATAACACCAGAACCAAAAATATTGTTGATAAAAGTACACTACATACCATCCCTCAAGTTGGCAATGACACACTGCTTCCGTAGAAAATCCAGACAAAGCTCTTTGCTTAATCCAAATGCATGCATGTTGCAAGTGAAAGTCCTGGAAAGAAATACAACAACAATTGAAACAAGTAATACCTTGGTACCTTGTAAAATAATCCATTTTAACCTCATTTTACACATTCTTTTATTGTAAATAGGAAGAAATTGTTCAAAATTTATATAGTTAAATCAAAGGCATTCAAATACACAGGAAAAAATCAACTGTATTTTTGTTTTTACTGATGAAATGCCACTATTACTGATGCACTATTACTTATAGCAAATTTGCACCTCAAGATGCCAACTACTTACCCTAACTGACCAAAAGTGATATTCTCTTGATACTGTTTCTCGTCTGTAATGGCTTCTAGACTGTTCTGTTGGATGTCTTCCCGTGTGACGACAGGTCGATGAGCTCTCTCGCACTGCAACGCATCAAAGAAAGCTGCGTTCCAAAATCGAAGTGTGTGCCATATAGTTTGATCTTTGAGGTAAGTGCACAGGTACTCCTTGTATGGTTCGCATCCAGGTACATCAACTAAAAAGAGTAAAAGTTTTGCTACAACAATTCTTGCATTCAATTAAACTGATCTGCTCCAGGTTGTCTACCAAAATAATCAAAAATTCTTGAACTTTCTTTCACTTTCCATAACCTATATTCATTCAACACCTACTTACGTAAAGTTGGATATTAACAATTAAGAAAATAAATATTTATTTAATGAAAAAACCATAATAAAATGCTAGTTCAGATGAAAACTGAAGCTGTATTTAACAAGAGAATTAGACTTGCCATATCTATTAATGCATCCTGGACTGCATTTGGCAGATTAACGAGGCTCTGATGTTGGGACTCGCAGCCAGTATAATTTTATGTGGGGCTTGTGTTGTCGTCCCTATATAATTGCGATTGTCCCTTCATCCATCTTATCACCATTCAACCTCATTTTAGCAATTGACCGAAAGGGGCAGAAAAGTGAAGTAAAATAAACTAATTCAGTCATTGTGATAGCTAAAATTCTTCACAAGTATAATTTCTTGACTTTTTATTGACTTCTTGACCTACGTTTTCTTGACTTTCTTCACTGGTATACACCCTGTGCTATGAGTAGAAATTAAGAAAAATTGCTAAATATAATACAATGAACCTACAATCAGAAATTCATATTTATGTATCAATGGGAGTCAGAAAGTGCAGTTGACATAAAACAAGAGAGAGTAAAGAGCAGGGGTTTTGCAGAATCTTCCATCTTGGGGAGTATAAATTAAAATTTTGGGGAATGCAAGGGTAAATTTAGGGCCAAACTAACCATAAATTGAGCCTCTGTGAAAACTTGTATGAGGTGTTGATGAAAACTTTTGAGCAGTGTTATGGGTGTGTGGATTGAAGAGTAAGGCCTGCTGTGATGTCAATAAAATATACACAGCAAAAGGTTTGTGTGGAAAGAATCTATTGAAATAAAATGTAGAACATCACCAATTGCAACTAGAATCTGGTGACTACATGGCAAACTAGTCCCACTCTCATTCTGTGGAATTTACTACATTACCATATTTGTATATTATCTCGTGTGCTTTCTCATGCATAGTGTGGCAAAATGACTTCCATGCTTAATTTACAGCTATTGTAATCCATCTGCAGTTGGTCTTATTTTTAACATTAAACACTGTATGTAATCTACATAGATAAAGTAAACAATATTGTGCCAAACGTAGCATTGCATGTATAGACAATGCAGTTGTAGATTTATAATTGAAGGTACATCAATGTACATAATGACATTTGCTGAAAGAGCAAACACCTTATCCATTTAAAATGTTTTCTTTCTTACAAGGAATTGCACTCAGCACATGGACAAATCAGGGTGAAACGCACCTGAAAGTTGATGGAGGGTTGGTTGGTTACCAGGTGGAATAACATATACCTTGTAATATAAAATACAATATAGCTGTCCATACCAGCCAATACCATAGGTGGATAGGCCATTCGATGAATATGAAATCGGTCCACAACAAGTAAGCCCTATGGACACCATAAAAAATGATGTCCTAAATAAAATTAGGTCCCTTACTCCCTAGGCAAGGAATGAATGGATAGTCCCAGTCCTCCCTTCATTGAGACTAGGATTTGAGGAGTTGAAGTCATCAAGTTAATAGTGCA
This sequence comes from Lepisma saccharinum, assembly GCF_977018435.1. Lineage (NCBI taxonomy): Eukaryota > Metazoa > Arthropoda > Insecta > Zygentoma > Lepismatidae > Lepisma > Lepisma saccharinum. The sequence continues at coordinate 19,778,903 of NC_139245.1, forward strand.
CAGCAATGGAAAGTATAGTTTATTTGAATGATGTACAGTGAATTTTAAAAGCCTGATGGAAATGAAACAGGTCAAAATGTTACAAGAGATTATTTCATCCTTAGAATTCACAAAGATGTTATGAACGTTCAACTGGGAGAAGACAAGCATTGAAAGTTTAAAAATTAACTCTGTTCCAGTGAAAGGTTCAAGGACTGTGCTCATCATGGAAATGAAAGGGGGGAAAAGATCATGGATCTAGACCCTGGTTTTGGCTGCTGCGAAGACCTTGGAGAGGAAAGAGAATATTTGGTGTCAAATGTGGAGTCTCCAGTAGAGAACTCTAGGTGCAGAATTGCGCTGGTGCGACATATGGGATAAGCAAAGCGAGAGTGGGACGAAAGTAGCTGGTTCCCACGCATTGTGTGGCAATGTCAACCGGGCTGATTGCCTAGTACGAGCATCTGACCGACCTTTCTCTGGAGCACTTTCGAGTCCCATTCGATACAGAACTGATGATCGTATGAATTGAAAGTTCATCACAGGCCACATAAATGGAGTACCATATCTGTATGTCTGACTGCTCTTACACCTCTGACATGGCAACAGCGTGAACTTCTGCCACCTGCCAAATTTAATGGCCGTGGTTTTAATACAGTATGTACGTAATGTAGAGGCATGCATATTTCGTTTTTGACGAAAAAACGAAATTTGAAAAAACACATTGTAGTGTTAATTTTTCATGTTTTTGAAAGGCGTGAGATGCATTTTGTGACCATATTTTGTCACGAAATAATGCGAAATGAACTGCAAAAAGCGAAATTAACTCTTAAACACGAAATTCAGTGTTTATTCACCGACGCGACACCTTCTGAAGTCTGAATTATCCTGAGAGTTATGCAATTTCCGGAAAATTGATTAATTCTGCTGTTAATATTGGAGAAGCAAAATTGGACCCCTTTACACAGAAATAAACTTAATACTCTTATGGCTACATAAATGTGCTATTAGAAGTGAAATGTTAATTCTGTGGAATAAGTGTAGTTTTTAAATCAAATTTAGGATTATATTCACAATTTTAAAACCAATATGTCTCTTTATATACCGCTTTTCATCCATTTTTTCACCGCTATAACACCGATATTTTATTTTATTTACCGCTTTTGAACCCGAAATTGACTCAGTTTTTGTACCGAAATTTTGCTTATTATTTACCAAAAATATGTGCCTCTAACGTAATGTTGTAAAACTGAACTTACCTTCATGATAAAAAGTGAAGCACATATTCATGAGAGACTTCGCTGGTGAAAAGTCATCAGCCTCCGCACACTCAAAGAGGACGATGGCAAAATACTGTATTAGGCTGTAGAATGTGGATTCATCCACTTTCTTACTGTGCACTCGTTGAGCATTCACAAACCGAGCAAACCATAGCCTTCCAGCTTCATGCTATAACAAGGAAAAAATACATGTATTTTAATGCACATATAATGTACTTTCATGCTGTGTAGAACAAAAATAATTGAAAATACAATGACATGTAGTACTCAAAAATGAAAAATATATACATATTAAGTGGAAAGTAAAATTTGCTGTGGAGACATATAGTGGATCCCACTTGAAACTCTAGGTCCAGTCCTCATTGATCTATCTATGCATAAAGTGGATTGAAAAGTAAAATTTTCTAAATGTGCACATTGCTCCCAAATATGAATATACCAAGAATAATTTGAAATCTAATTACAGTCTGGAACTCGCCACTTAATGGTTGCGAGTGTTTCTAAGAGTACAAGTTTTCATTTCCAAAAGCACACAGGATGTGAACGGTTTTAATTGTAATATTCATTCTTAACTTTGTCAGAAAGTTCCAGAACTTATGTTGAAAAAATATCTTCATCTCACCAACTAATGGTCCTGTCAAAGTATCTACACAGCTTCCAGCATTTCTGGATGCCATGAAAGCCACTTCTGGGATGCTTCTCTCTCAGAACCTCTGTCACAGCCTTTTGGATTACTGGAATATCTTCCCTTTCAACAGTATTTTCACACGTAAAAACAGATGATGTGGAAGAGCAGGGATATAATGTTTGACCAGATTTTCCTGTACCAATACAGCAGTATGGGGTTATCTACTATCATACAAGAAGAACCACAGACCAGAAGTCCACAAGTCACATTAGCGGTACCGAACTGCTTCAGGTAAATGTCTTGGAATGGCCTTCTTGAAGTAATTTCCTTTTACATTCCACATTTTCAGCAGTACGTGCTCTTGAAGGTTAGCCTGGTAGTGGATTGCCTATCATTGAAACCCTGCCCTCCCGAAATCCCTTGTGCCATTCAAACACACAGCCTCTTGATTAAGCCTGCTCACAACAGGTTTGCTTGCCATGTCTTCACAGGTTTTTTTTCCCTAGCTTAACACAAAACTTAACATTAACTTTCTGCTTCGACTCCACGTCCATCACGTCCCAGTTTGACAATTAAATCATAGAACTTTTCAGACAATGGTTATAATTACTATCAACACCAAAGATCTACATCTGAACTTTCATAATATCCAACCAAACAACACTCAATGCAGAAATTTCAGTGAAAAATGTGTGTGCCAAATCATAAGGTAACACCCAATGAAACTTAAAAAAATTGTTCCAGAAATTGGTTGGCACCAAATAAGTTCAGAGCTCCAGACTGCAAGTACTAGAGTGCTGAAGGGAGAGTATTTTACTTGAGCAACAAATACTTCGCACAGACGATGCTAGATAGCATACGGAATTGAGAGCTGCTTCGCTCAAACAGGGAAAACAAGTGGTGTACACTCAAAGCCCAGAAGTACACATATAACCATCATTGTCTGTTAGTAGGCCCTCAAATGTGGATCGTCACGGGAAAATTAAACTTAAGTGAACGTAGTCATCATCACCATGTTAAAATGTAGTTTGGTCTATTTTACCAATGCACAATGATATATGAAAATGAAATAGATGATTGTGAGCTGAAACTACCAAGGCAGATATTTTACATACGAGGAGGTACCCAAAAAAAAACTGAATCATAATGTTGCACGGATTACCGATGTAGTTACAGCTTGTGCCGCTAGGTGTCATTAGTATGGGATATCTTGCATCAATCAGCAAGTTGGCATCTGTGCTGAGCGGTTCGTTCGTAGCGTTGCATTGTTTATAGTGTTGCGGCAAGAATCTGGCGATTTTTGAGTGATTGTTGAGATGGACCACAAGGAGCAAAGGACCTTTGTTTAATTTTGTTTCTTGTTGGGAAAAACGACTGCTGAGACAGTTGTTATGCTTCGCCAAGCTTTTAATGAAGCTGCTTTTGGGAGAGACACAAGTCTACGAGTGGTTTTGCCGGTTCAAAGATGGTGACATGTCAACTGAAGACTTGCCAAGGCCTGGCCGTCCTTCGACAGGCAGAAATGAAGAAAACATTGGAAAAGCTTGATATGCCATTAATGAAGATCGTCGAAAGACCATCAAGCAAATTTCTGAAGTGGAGTTATCCTGGAGTACCTGCCAGCGCATTTTAACTGACGATTTGACGATGAGACGGGTGTCTGCTAAATTTGTGCCTCGCTTGCTGTCAGAGGAGCAGAGAAAGAATCGAGTGAATGTTTGTCACGACTTGAAGGCTGAACTGCACAAGGACCCAAATTTTCTCAAACGAATTGTGACTGGGGATGAGTCATGGTGCTATGGGTATGATCCTGAATCAAAACAAGCATCCAGCCAGTGGAAGACTCCAAATTCACCATGTCCCAAGAAAGCACGTCAAGTTCGATCCAATGTGAAAACAATGTTGATTTGTTTCTTTGATGTGAATGGGATTGTCCACAGGGAATTTGTTCCTCAAGGACAAACAGTGAACCAGCAATTTTACCTGAATGTCTTGAGAAGATTGAGTGAAAGTGTACGACGGAAGCGTGCAGAACTGTGGAGAAGTGGAATGTGGTTACTGCACCATGACAATGCCTCAGCCCACACGGCCATGTCAGTGCGACAGTTCTTGGCAAAGAACAACATGATGCTTGTGCCCCATCCCCCGTACTCACCCGATTTAGCACCCTGTGACTTTTTTTTGTTCCCGCGGATGAAGAGGAATGTGAAGGGAAGCGATTCCATGACGTCAATGAGGTCAAAGATATTACGGACAAAACCTTGAAGAGTATTGCACCAGAGGAGTTTAGAAACTATATTCAACAGTGGAAAAAACGTTGGGACAATTGCATTAAAGCACATGGGCAATACTTTGAAGGTGGCTAGAGTAGACATGCTTACCTGAATGTACCTACAACATGTACATGTACAGTCAAAATAAAACAAGGTTACAAAATTCCATTTTTTTGTGGGTACCTCCTCGTATATGTGTCTACAATTATTGTCATATTAAAATGATACTCCATTGTACATGCCAAACTGTAGCATGCCCCAGGGTGGGAGACTTCAACGAATGCAAGCAAGCGAAAAGTAGTCCCATGCAAAACTCTAGTAGGGGACATGTAAAATCAGAAAAGATTTTTTAATGCTTTGCTTTCTTGGGACCATGAAGACTGATTACAGGAAAATGTAATATCCAGGAACATAAAATCAGTGTTCAACTTTACCTTTTTAATTCTTCTTGGTGCCTGACAAAAAAAATTAAAACTTTTTGAAAGGTCTAAGTCTACAAATGACATGGAAAGAAAAAACTTGCGACAAAATCCAAATGAATTTCAGTTACTTTGAATAATTTCAAATATCCTCATTTTAATTGCAACACTACATCTGGTTAATTCGGATTTTAAAGGGAAGTCCTTTTCTATTTTTCAACGCTGATCATGAAATAAAGAACAAGTGTTGATAATTATCTTCCACTAACAAGATTACATGGTTTCACTTCCATTTTTCCCCCTTTTTCAGAACATTTTCCTTTCTGGTCCCTTCATTGACTAGTCTTTCACAAAACCTTCAACAATTGTCTATTTGGTGCAGTTTAGATTGATTGATTTGCTTTATTTTACTTCACTTCTTGTGCCACTTTTGGCTAATTTGTGAAGAAGGGGATCAGTGATGCCATGATGAAATTGATGAATAGACACTCACAAACATACATACCCAGGCCAGAATTCGAACCTGGGACCCCTAGCGTCATAGGGCGATGTGGTAAGCACTCTGCCACGGGGGCCAGCGGAGCAGTTTAGAGGAAAGAAAGAACAAGCTCCTTTTACCTTACCTTCCCTCCGTAAGTATTGGGAGTATGTTGCAGCGATTGTTGAAACAATGCAATCTGGGCTTACGCAGCAAGACGCATTGTTTAAGCAGCATTCCTGTACTTATCTGCTATATTTAGACTTTTATTATAAGTTTTTTTAGAATAGTTTTAACTTAACTGTGTGACAGTGGCGACAGCATTGAATGTCAGTGAAATGGTGAAGCCAGATACAAGTAGCAGCAAGCTATGGAATGTGATAAGCTGTTGCAAGGAAGATTTCATAGAAACGAATGGTAAGATTATTCACTGTACTTTACCTTAAAAAAAAAGGAAATGAAAAAGGACAGTTTATTTTTGCAATCCACTAAAAATATTATTTTAAAGGAAAGCACAATATATACCATTCACATATAAAAAGGGATACATTGATGCGAAATTTAATGTACCCCTTTTTATATATGAATGGTGGTACATATATATTGTGCTTAATTTAAAATAGTATTTTTAGTAAAGTGCAAAACACTATAGTTCTTTTTTTGGCAATAATTTCCCCTCTTTAGAGCAAAATTTTTCCCTGTAAAATCCAGTCTCTAGTTATTATCTAAAAAAAAAAAGAAGACGACACAAACATCCACATGCCTTGACTAGGCCTCGGATCCATTAACCAACATGGCCGAGACTAATGAGTCAAACACTCAATATGCTCAGTCATACAGGATGACTAAGCTAGTTCTGTGTCATCCTTAACATTCAAACTATTCCACATTATATTTTTAAATGGACTCTGACTTCAAGATTATATACAATAAAAAAGTTACCTGTGCCAACTGACCAAATTTGGACTTCTGATCCAAAGGAATTGAAGAACTGTTCTTGAACAAATCTGCTACAAATTTCCTCATAAATTCAACTGCTTCGGCTGTTATGTCATCAGACTGACTGTCTAAACTGATGCTAGATGCCCAAGATTGTACAGATGCATCAGAACCTGAAAGGAATGGAAGATTGTATAAAAAAAATATTCAGTTGGCAAAACTGATGAATTAATATGACCACGGGTTCAAAATTATTTTCCATTTTGTCACGCGCTAACTAACAGAACTGAGCAACGCAACAACGCAGAATCGCTCGCCGTGACACGTGTCACGCGAATTAAACATTACATTAGTTATAATACGGTCAGGATAAGTGCCTACAGTCGGAGTTACCAAGAATAAACCTAGGAGGATTTGTTTTCTTGCACCTGAAATGATGTGACATAATACTACGGTGGTTCTGAATATACACATATATTAAAGCACAGATACCCAAACAGTACATCTTGCCCTCATTCTCTCTCATTCATACACACATTCCATGGCATATTGCGACAATATGACAATTACAAAGGTTCGATTAATTAATACTTTGACTATACTCATGCTATTTCTTGGCTGCATTGCCGTTTACAATTTACCGTTTATGGTTTTTAAGTATAAAGTGAATAATTGTTCCTTGTGCGAACCCCTTTTATCTTTTCTGAAGGTATAAATATATTCAATGAACTATTGTTTGCTGTTAACATAAACTCTGATCTGTAACATTGATTACTCCACCGGAATACCGATGTCTAGGGATGCCATAGCACTGATTTAAGTTATGCAATGATTTGATTTACGCAGATTCGCGGTAGATTGGCGTCATCTCTCTCACACACGCACATGGTTAGATCTTACCTTCGCTGCATTCCCTCTGACCTGGGTTGGGTGAAAGTGGTCCTACAGTTCTGGAAGACGTCCGCACTCCAGTGTTGCACTTCACGGTTATCCTGGTTGGCGAAAGTGGATCAGTCGGCAGCTCCATCTGGCATCATCGGATCCTGGCTTCACTCGTTCACTTCGCAGGGACGTCCAGGATGGTACACGTACACTGTCGACTCCATACGACAACTTTCGCAATAATAGGTCAGTTCTTCGCGGTCACTCGTAAGTACAGATACGTGGCTTGGGCGATGCGACGAACATACGCTATGAGCCATTCGAGGTTTTACATGGATATCAAATGTTATTAACTTTTACTACTTAGGACGTTGTTTCGGACGATTGACACAGGTGGACGTGTCTGGTGTTATTCTCACATAACCACACGTATGTGCACGGATGCGTTGACGGCGAGGGGGAAAACGACCCCCTGGTTCTACTCTGCTCTACTCCATGGCTCTGAAACACTCACTCGACGAAAAACAAGTCCAGACCATGGGTATGATTGCAACTCGCAGCTAGGTCGCGCGTAGCTCACACTCCGGTGGCGATTCTAGGCAAACTGTGTCTCGCTATTCCAAATCATCCCTTTTATTCCAGATTTGAACGAGGTGACGCTCTAGTCTCTGTGATCAGGTGCTTGTTTATTGTTTCTGGTGCTTTGACCGTTGTCCTCCTATCCTGGTCAATGATCACTCCGGTCCTTAACCTCTGGTAGCAGCCCCTTGTGTAGAGATTAGGTTAAATCCTCGGCTATTGTATTTGACACGTTCAGAGAGGCCAACTCAGTAGGGTAGCGTCTCCCATTGAATTCAGCGATAGATCTTTAATAATTCATAACTCCCGTACTTCTGTTCTGATAAGGCTCAAATCTTGGAATCTGTACTTTCAAGATGTGGTCTTTCGCTGGTTAAAATCTCATCCAATTCGGTCCATTGGTTTAGAAGTTGCTCTTTTCCTGCTATTCCCCATAAGAATGCATGTAAATCCAAATTCGGGCGAAAAACGGTGGTTGAGCAAGTTAGTGTTGGCTAAGACAGTCGCTATACCGCGTTTGTTACAACCTGTCGCCTTTCCCGCGCTAGGGAGCGCTCGACAGTTTCGGTGCCAATGAGAAACTAGGAAAAAATCATCTGCTGGGCAGCGAGGAACGAATGGAAGCCAGAAGAGAGGCGCTTACGTAGACGCTGTTGCGACGTTGCGTATTTTAATTGGCTGCCTGGCTTTGACTTTCCCCAGCACCGAGAAAAGCCAGGGAGCAACTAGCACGGGAACCGGGACAGGTTGTAACAAACGCGGTATAGACACCTTTATTCGCAACGGATTTTAATATTACCAATTGCAATTAATTCCTAATAACGGGTAATTAGATTAATTACCTGTTACTCAATATTTGACCGTTATAATTTAATGTTAAGTATTAACTTACAAGAACATTTTTACAGGTTTGATCTGGTATATAGTATATTTTCCCTCGTATATAAGGTTTAGCATAGTGTGGGAGCAAAATTGGCAAAAAGTGGAGGGGCAACTGTCCCCCCTCACCCCCTCCCCCACCTAATCGCCACCACTTATGACATGTATTTACATATAATCAGGTGAGCATTTCTTTATAAAAATAAACTATGTATTTAATCTTTCAATGCTGGCTCACTTGGGACCAGTACCTGCAAGCCTCATATGAGAGCTGAACCCAAGGTGTGTGACTTAAGTTTTTCAAAATTCCTTCAGAATAGCTATTCATACTTCACATCTATTTTCTTTTCTCCATTATATACATATGGAGGGCTTCAATGTCGTTGCAATATAAATATTGATCTCTCGTAGATTTCTTGAAAGCAGTTTCTTTTTAAAGAAATTGGCTTGAATTTAAAAGCAAAGTTTTTTCTAATATGATGATACCTAGGTATATACAAAAAAAAGATCATCAAATGAGAACTGTTTGTCACAGAATAGCAAAGACTTTCATGGTAACTAAAATTTAGACACCCCATCTGCATACAAATGAAATATTTGAATTAAAGATTTGAATAAAATTACATTCCTTTTCTTGTTTTTCAACTACGATTGTTGGAAGAGAGGATGGAAACACTTCCTTGCAGGAAAAAACTGCAAGACTATACGATAAGTACCCTAGTTGCCTTTCAAAGATGTGTTCCTTTTGGTATATTACTGCACATTTGAAAAGTGGGTGCCTGAAAACTTCCATCCAGAGAGCATTAACGCACGAAAGTTCCATTCACTACAGGTTAAATATCAGATTTCTGGCATAAATTAACAGACTAATTATGTCATTGACACATGTAATGCCCTAACAGATGACTGAATATTAAATTTAGCTCCATGGTTTGAGGGTTTAAGAAGGGCCCAGGACTAAGTCCTGGTTCACTTTGCATTTTTCCTAGGCCTCTGTGATAAGACAGAAGCAGTAGCGAGCACTCCACATACCAAGGGTTAGTGCCTGCTATCCCTGTCTAGGTTGCAAGGTAAGCTGGTATGGAATATTTTTGTCAACATTTTCATTGAGTGACACATGGCCAGGACATTTGAGTCTTATCAACACAGTTTTCCAGCTTTTGAGACCAGAGCCCACAATTTCTTCTTTTCAAGTAGCCCTGCAATTGTCCTCATGATGCTGGGTCAACACCAAAATTTTGAGATCTCACCAGGATTTGAACCCAAATGCAAAGACAAGAGCACCAACCACTTGGCTATGTGGAAGCCTTATTTGGAAGTTCATAAAAAATAGGCTACACAAGCCTCGCTCTACATTAACAAAACCATAACACAAAATATCTGAATTATGATTTTTTTTAAAAAAACATCAGTTTGATTGATTATCAAGAATTTCACTGACGTTATTATGAACTGATAAACACCTTCTAGTGCAATTAATCATTCATGTTCATTTTTTTAAGTATAAACCTGAAAACACATATAACAGCCACAATAAAAACTACCATTATGTGTTACACATTTTTCATTACATGATTTTGCTGAATTATGAGATACATTGTGAAAAAAGAGAAAGTAGGAATATAACAAAGAATCATATCATTTATACAAAGTGCAGCAAAAGTACCCTTTCACTAGACTACACTAGTACACTGTTATACTGTACAGATGATTACTGTTTGACATGTCTAATTGCCATCATTGTTTCTTACTTGGAAACAGCAAAAGAACAAGTGTCAGTCTATCTTCGCTGCACCCTGCATGCTAATATTAGACTGCACATGCGTATCTAATTGTAAATCAACTGTCATTAAAATCCATGGTTAACAACCATAAACTTGCTGACCAAAGCAGTTTATTAAGATTTAAAAATACTTTACATGTAACGTTTCTACACTCTATCACGGTCTTCCTCAGACGAGATACAACTTTATGGTTTTTAATATGGAAACAAGGATTAATTATATTACCATGTTCAACAATTATAGCACATTCAAATGTACACATCAATACGTAACATCTGTCAAGCCGCTCGAGTCTATTACCTGATCTCACCCAGAATCTCTTGGCATCATGATCAGAGGAATCTATACTTGTACTTGGTCCATATCCGTCACCTTCACTGGCTGACCCGCTGCTAAGAGCCTCTGGAAACATCAATAAAAAATTTAAAATACTACACTTCCACAATTACACAAGAAATTCAATATTTAAAAATTGAATAACATGACTAATGATGCTGATTAATGTGACTGTCTTGCTAGCAAAAGTTATCATCTGCACTGGCGGTGCTTTGCTTTTCTTAAATATCAGCCATTGAAATGGAGTACACTATATTACTTGTGGGATAACAGATTCGTCATGCAAAGAAACATATGGCAGGTTACTTAAAGATAACACATTACTCACTCCTTATCTGATATAAGACAGTATGTTCGTAATTGAGCAATAGAGATATTAAGAAGATAATTTACATGGTATCTGACACCAGTACAGATAATCAACTTAATAATACACAACCATCACTCTCACAACCAAATGTATTTATATGGTGATACTTCTTTCACCCAATTAAAAGACAAAAAGTTGCTTCAAATTTTCAAAATTTGTAACTTTCAATATATTTGTTTGACAAGTCTAATATTACACATTTGTCATATTGGACCAAGTATCTATCAGTAAAAAAAATGGAAACAAATCCACGACTATGAAGCAACCTGCTCAGGGTGATTTCACATGGAATGGCCCATAAATGTTATTACCTGATAAAAAAAAGGTGACACAAAAACACTTGCATCACTAAAGGCTAGGTTTTCAATTCAAATTCCTTGCTAAAAGCAACCAGATGTAAGTAGTCATTAGTACAGTCATGGAGACTTCAGGGTTGTAGCGATCCCATTGAAAGTCAGTGAGGTTGTTACAACCCACACGGGTCCACAACTGTACAATAGAATAACCAGTTTGAAAGAAAAACATGCAATAGCATTTCAACTATATTTTATAAACCTTGACTGCCTTACTTAACATCTTGGAAGGACACACAGTAAATAACCTATAATTTTAAAGGAACTAACAACTAAATTCCAATGAATTTAACCAAGAGCTTTAAATTTGAAGAGTACTAAACAAGTTGATTAATATACAAATATATCCTGTACCTGTTTTGTATTTTAACTTTTCGTACGGATCAGGACCAGTTGCTCTTAATTCAATCGAGTTGAATGAAAGATTGTAAGCATTATTGCTGTTGCTGGAAATATTAGAATGTTCTTCACTAGATTTCAGATCATTTAAATCCTCAGCCCTATCTTGTTCTTCTTCAACGGTGGCTTCCGGCACATCTTCACCTGCGTTTCCCTTCCTGTGCTTCCTTAGGTTGGCGTACTCCTCGAAAGCCAGCCCAGACCCAAACTGCGGGAACCTCAGCTTCGTATTAAAAACTTCCGAAGTCTTTTCCACGCCCGCATTGCTCGTGTGCACACTATCCCTCTCGGAGTTTGAATCTGTGCTGAGGCTTAAGGCAGACTCTAGCTTAGATGAAAGGCCTGTTATGAGACCGTTGCTTCCTTCTATCACAGTCAGCAGGCTAGATTTCAGCACCCCATGAGTCCTTCCCATAAAGTGCCTCAGGTGGCCTTCGCCTCCATCTTTAGAGGTCAGGAAATCAACCATACTGACTGTCGAGTGTCTGCAATAAGTATAAAATCAGAAATGAAATTAGAAATTATTGCAAGCAGAGCATTGCTGATAATAATGCATGACAAGATGGAACAGAAGGTACAAAGACATACATCATACAACCTTTCCCTTACAATTAATTACAGCCCAGAAAGTACACAAGCCCATGTCACATACAGCTTGCCAAAGTAAGAAACCTTGTTCTTGTGTGCATGGGCATCACCAGAAATTTTTATAAGTAGGGTTAGACCAGGGCACGAAATTTCCGGTTGCCAGGTCGCCATTGGCGACCAAAAGTTTGGGGCTGGCGACTAAAATTTTGTTGTTTCAAATGTGTGTCAAACATGCCCGAACATCTCAATCGAGACGATTGAAAACCCCGTGTCCACTCAACGCCGACCCCATCTTACAAATTTATTTAATGTAGCATACTATGTAGCTTAACATGGGAAGCCATTTAAAGACTTTGTAGATCTGCTGTGTTTGGCAGGAAAATTAAGTGTGAGTGTTCTACCTAAGTATGGCAATGAAAAGCAATGAGGAGAATTTATTCATTTCATAGCTGAAACTTTGAAGTTAGATCTAGTGGTGAAAATAAAGAAAAGTACATGCATCAGCCTTCTGATGGATGAATCCACAGATAGTTCATCAGTCGAGCATGCAAATGTGTACGTATGTTCGATACGTGGATGCAAATTATGGTAACATCAAAGAGGACCTTTTAGGAGTAATAGAGCTCACAAACTCTACTTCTGCTGGTTACTTCACAGCCATAACTGATTACTTTGAGAAGGCAATAGGTTCAAATAAATACAGAAACAAGTATTACATTGTTGGCTTGGGTACTGATGGTGCAGCAAATATGGTCAGGCACAAATCAGGATTGGCTGTGCAAATGAAAGCTATTTGTAATAAAATGATAACTATTCACTGCCTTGCACATCGTTTGCAGTTAGCTGTGTTGGAGTTAAATATCGTAGAGCATTTGATTCCTTGATTAGGAATATTTTTCAGTTTTATCATGGCTCTGCTAAAGACTTCACCTCTTGAGAGAAACTGCAGAAGTTATAGGAGAAGAAATTCTAAAACTGAGTGGTATTCACACTATTTGGTGGTTAGCCAATAAAGAAAGTGCTGTAAGAGATCTCTTGAAATCATGGAAAGCTGTTGTGACCAATCTTGAACAGGTGCTCCATAGAAAAGACAATGATGGCGCTAAAGCTAAGGGTTTGCTGAAAAGTTTGAAGCAATTTAAATTTGTTAAGCTTCTGTACTTCCTTTTGGATTTTTACAGGAAATTGAACCCTTTAAGCGTGGCACTACAAAATAAGAATCTTTTGATTTCATCTCTGAAAATAAGAATTGAACACTGTATTTCAGTTTCGGCTGACCTGGAATCTAATGTTGCACCTAGCGAACAAGATTTCTTGGACCATGTATCCATTTCAGGGAAGATCAGGGATGTGCAGCTCACAAACATTCAAAATGGAGAGCAAGAGTTTCAGACTGTTAGAGGAAATGTAATTAACAATGTGAAGGTGTACATCACAGAAAGATTGCAATCTACTATATCAACAGATGTGATTGCATCTCTGCATGTTTTCGTCACCTTGGGTTGGCCTCCCAAAGAAAATATTCTTCAGTTTGGGATAGAAGAAATAAAGAAGCCCTACATGCACTTGAACCCCAGCCTCTATAATGAAAAAATGGATGTTCTGTTAGCAGAGTGGACAACAGAATACAAACTTTTGTTTTCTTCTCTGACTTTGAATCAGACACTGGAGAAGATTCACAGTGAGGAGTGTTCAGCAAGATTCCCAAATTTGTTCCAGATTTTGACATTTTCTGCTGTTCTACGAGTGAGCACAGCTTCATGTGAGAGAGGTTTCAGGTGTCACAACAGACTCAAGACTACTTACACGAACTCTCTGACGACTGAGACACTGGATGATTTGCTCCCAGTTTCCGTAAATGGACCCCCCCCCCCCCTTGTCAGTGTTTGACCCAGCTTGAGTCCGGCGACTGACTTCAAACTTGAAATTTCATGCCCTGGGTTAGACCGTTGATACAACTTGAATAGAAATAATAGCAATAATAATTATTAAATTATTATTATTATAGCCTTTGGGATAGTTCTACTAGATCCACGAGATTAGTAGTGAATATTCAACACAACTGTTTTCCATTTTTTTCCTTACAGTTCAATTTTTACACACTTCATTGCAAAAAAAAGCTCTAAAGATTAGGGTGAAATTCCAGTCTTAAAGATTATATTGTTATATACACAGCATGAGCACGTGAACACTCATGTATATGTTTTAAATTACGTAGATATTAAATGCGCGCGCGCGCACACACATGCACGCACACACACACACACACACACACACACACACACACACACACACACACACACAGATATATATATATATATATATATATATATATATATATATATATATATATATATTCGAAAAAATCCTTCTTTGATGTTCAAGTATATACACACAATTTACTCTGACACGACGTCTTTCACGTCTGATAACTTTTTTAGATAGTTGGGAACACTGACTCCCACGGTGTTCCACGGATTGTGTTGAACACAATTCCTGTGCATGTTGCATCAAACTGGCAGCTAAGGGGCTGTTGGCCACTATACCCCCAAAAATGTTCACTGCGCTGAACGAACACATGGTGGTGAGCCCTGATGCAAGCGGCAATACTTCTTGGATCATTAGAAATTCAATGTGTGTCATCGACTTCGAGGGAAGAATATCACAATCAACATCGCAGAATGGAGAAGACACTCAACCTTTGGCTGTTGATACATGGAGTTGCAGTAAGGCAGCTCAGGGTAAATCTAAGAAGAGGAAACTTTGTGAATAAAGCAGTAACTGAAGGAAAATGCATCCAAATTACACAAAGGTAGCACCTCGTGGTAATGAAGTAAACATATCTGCACAGGAAATGAGAAACAGTGTTTTACCATTGACACCAAATGAACTCTTTGAAAATGGAAAGGTGTTTGGGAACATATAGTGAAGGAAACGGTAAGATATGCAGTGTCAGAGAAGAACTTGCAAAATTTTCAATTGAGTACTAATGATGTGAGTGGGTTCATTGGCATATTGTTATTTTCGGGATATCACAAGATTCCGCCAGAACGCTTTTACTGGTCACAGGAAGAAAATTTAGGTGTTGATTTTGTGAAAGAGGCACAGGAAGAAAATTTAGGTGTTGATGTTGTGAAAGAGGCTATGTCAAGAAACACTTTTCTAAAACTAAAAAGTTTGATTCACTTTAAAGATAACAGTTTGGCTGAAGCAAACAAGAATGACCCAGGATTCAAAGTGTGACCATTGATTAATATGATGAATTCTGTTTTTCAGCAATATGGTGTGTTTGAAGAATGTTTGTCTATAGATGAGATGATTGTAAAGTACTTTGGGCATAACAGACAGAAAAAAATTATTAGAGGAAAGCCAGTAAGGTTCGGGTACAAATTTTGGACTCTCTGTGGAACAAGTGTTATTGTTTCAATTTTAATATCTACTGTGGTAAGGAAGTGACAAATACTGGAAGAGATGACATTGCCCTTGGATCAAGAGTGGTTTTACAAATGCTGGATTGTGTCTCATCTGCAGACAGCCACAGTATTTATTTTGACAACTTCTTTACAGCCGTGATTTACTTACGACTACAGATTCAACACGTGTGGTGGAATTTTATTTGTGCGATGGAAAGACAACAAATGTGTGACCATAGCCACCAACGGTGACACAATTGAACCTGTTAGTGCTCCTTCCAAGGTGGAACAGAGCCACAAGACAGAAAGTTGGTATAACACAACTGAAGGTTCTGAAATCATACAACACACACATGGGTGGAGTAGACCGTCATGATTGGCTGGTGGGAAAGTATGCAAAAAGTATCAGAGGAAAGAAATGGTACTAGTGCCTTTTACTCGACTGCTTGATATGGCTTAGTCAATGCCTGGATTTTATATAAGATAGTTCATGGAAGAGAATCTATAGACCTTTTGGAATTCAGACTAGATGTAACGGTACCTTACCTAAAGTTAGGAGAAAACACATTATGAGAAAACTGTGAATGCAAAAAATATTTGTTCATTGTAATACGTGTATGTAAGAGTTTTTCAAGTGAATACAACAATAAAATAGCAAAAAAAATTTAAAAAATGGGCGTTTATGGGTTAATGACGACGATGAACAGATGCTAGCTATTATACCCTTTAAATCAGTGGTTCCAAAAGTGTGCCGAGGCACCCTGGGGCACCATGATTGACTTACAGGTGAGCTGCGAAATGTTTCAATATTTTCACTGAATTGTTAGTCAATGCTATGAATGTTTCAAAGATGGGTTTATTTAGTACATTTTTACATATGAAATGTTTCTGAATTTGAAATACGTTCTTTATTTTAAACTTAAGGCATGCAATTTTAACCGAGCGTTGCAAGTGTTACAGAGGGCTACATTCTGGCCGCCGCTGAAAAATCTTTAAATATTCAGGGTGCTGTGAAGCAAAGAAGTTTCGGAACCCCTTCTTTAAATGGTCGAAAATCAATCTCTCTGAACCATGGCAAAATGATGCTAGGAGGAAAAATACGAAACACTAGGAAAGATGGAATATGATTAATGTCACATTGACTGACACTTCAATCATAAGCATCACAACTGAGTTTTTGTGAGATGGGGACATTCTGTATAATACCCAAATATCTTAATGCACAAAATACATTTTTGTAACAAAATATAAGTTTTGTAGCACTAGCTTCCTCGCTGTGCAAGAGGACATTTTTCTAGAAGAACGCTCGAACACTGTTGCCAAACCTACCTCTAATCAAAGTCCACATTCCACATGTTCTACTACCTCGTCTAATGCTCTGCAAGTAATGAAGGAACAATGTGGCAATGCTGTAGACAGCCCAACGAATGCCGAACGTCACTTGTTCATATCATCAAACATGGTTGTTATGTTTATGTATGGAGAATGATTGGGGTAATGAAGAATTTAATCTTGCAACATATATAGACGTAAGTGTACAATTTTTACACGTGACCCCCAAATCTTAACTCCACATATGTTACCAGGACTGCATATTTAGCGAGTATAAGAAGTAGGAAAGGAATTGGAGACATTCTCTGTGTTGTACCCATCCTTTCTGAACTGGACACATCCTCCCCTCTGGCACAGGTTGACTAGCGTTGTCGATCACCAATGGGTATGCAGTGTTTCCAACCTTCTTCACTGAAAAATACCTAGTACGACTAACATTTCATTAAAATACCTAGTACGATGAACCATCCAGGGATAGCCCCTAAAACCATTCAATAGCCCCACGAACCATGTACGGCAAGGTGAGCTTAGGTAAGTCAAACATAGTTAAAATTGTTAATCAACGCCGTGCAACTTCACGATGCATTCTGCACACGTCATCCTTTCGCAAGTTCGTACTGAAAAATGATGCACATTAACATGCACATTCACGTACGTTCTGGAACGTTTACACAGTTACAAAACTGCGTGGTTGGAAACACTGACCGGGGGTTACGTCATCAAATGCACAGAACATCTGATTCACGTAGTGAAAGGTAATGGAGGCAAGAGCTTTTGTGCATCGCAGAGACATTAATGTCGAAAAATACATGATTTACCGGCCGAAGGGAGAAAAGAATTCCATGATCTTTCTAAAGTCTACAGAAACTCAGTTCCATACGTACTTTCTCCTGTAAAATTGAAGAAATAAGTTTCCCGAAGATTAAAATTTTACCAAGTGGATCAAAACTACATTCCCGAACTTCTCCAACACACTATTGATGCTGCCGCCATTTGCTTTCTGCACGAGAGCACAATGTTCCGTGTGTTAGATGACGTAAACCCCGAAGTCTGTGTTTCAAACCACACCGTGTTTTCGCTATAAGATGATGTGTCGAGGATGCGTTGTGAAGTTGTTGCCGGGTCTGGAAGATGCAGTGGAATTTGTAATTCAACACGGAATCTTGAAGAAAGAAGTGGAATGCAGAACCTGGAAAGTTAAAATTCAAAAGAATTCTGTGTATTTTCTTTCATCGAGAAAAACCGATGTTGTCCATATATGCTAAATTGAACAAAATGAGTGCTAATGGAACCTAACCTAACCTCGTGGGCATACCTCGTCCCAGTGATTGTTCGTAGGGCTAACGTCAATGGGTTTTTGGGGCTATCGTCAATGGTTTGTGGGGCTACCTGTGGATGGTGTTTTGAGCCAACGTCAATGGTTTAATAATTACTCTTTATGTCAAAAAATGATTTTTTTTCGTGAAAATTTCAAATCCGGGCACGAAAGTAGGTATTTTTTATGAACAAGGTTGCAACAGTGCATGCACACTCCAAATCGACAAAACAGTGGAACAACGTGCAATGAACGAGTACGCTATCGCCATATTGTGTGTGGAAATAAGGAAGAACAGAAGTCAGTACTCAAAGTAAGAAATATGTATTATTTTCGTTAAAAATTCATTATTTCACCTAAAGAAATGTTCCGCAATGCAGAACAGTACGTTAGCAATGTAAAAAAGTGTGAAATAAAGGATTTATAGGTGTCTCACCTTTACGAAAGTAGTACCAAGTTCCAACTATTTTTTGCTATACACTTTCCTATTTGGGAGAACCTTAAATTCAAGAAGTTCCCTTATATTTCATTTTCAGTTATATCTTACTGAAAATACCAAAATATAACTTCGTAAATACATCTTAATTTACAGACATGTGATCGCTCTGCCCTTGTACATACTTAGTTTTCTTGCATTATGTACAAACTCAAACGCAAAATTCTAGCTGGATATTAAATTTCGTACGTACCACACAGTAACTGTAATGTAATGAAATAATAACACCAGTATTGCAATAATGCCACAAATAGAGTGCGTACCGAAATGCTTCCCATACTTGATCACTCGGGCGAAAACGAATTCCATGTTATAACAGCATGACATGCATCATAAACTAAGTGTGACTTATCCGAATAATGTAAACATTATTTGTGAAATAACATTAAGCTTGAAATTCATATCATAAACAAAATCCGCAATGAAAGTGCCGAATGTTGCCGATAGCTGACAACTACAACAAATCGATCTCATCATTACAAATAATATAATATGAAACAATTCGTATTTACTATTTTCGAAAACTACATACGTAAAATATATTTACACCGAGACATGCGTAATGGTAACAAATTACTATTTTCTGTAAAGTTGACGTGCCGACCAGCAGTGAAAACCCTGCATACCCCGCAGTGACGTTCTAAAATGTCATCGTCAGCTGATCTTGATCATAATAATTTTCTACAGTTAAACAATACACCAACCTGTTATTATCCGTCAGAAATAACGTCAGCAATTACATATCATGTTCCCTCTTAACAGGCCTTTTACAACCACCACATTACAAGACACTAAGAAGCACAGGCTCTACATATCCAGGTGCCATGTGTAGACAGAGAAGAGGTGTGAAATCGTTTTAAGTCTCCCATTGGGTGATACATTACACGTGATCGTCGTCATGACAACGGGATTAATCGCAAGTTCCGAAGATAATGTGACCTTCAGAATTATCCACATACTGTTTTTATATTCTCATAGTTTAATGATCATTTTTCTGGATATATTACTCTGAATTCTCTGTAAATACAAAGATTGAAAGCCTGATGAACGTTTCCTGCCGAACTGGAGCAGTGGCGTATTAACGACCTTCTCTCGTGGGTCACATATAACACAGGGCCGCAAATTAAATTCAATTTAATGTTTGTTTTTTTTAATAGGTGAACTTTATTATTTGCGCCATGCTGATCACGAATATGAAATTCGTTTTTCTCTATCACGCAAGGTTTTCTTACAAATCAAATTTCAAAATTTGGGCTTTGTCCAATATTGCATACTGTTTTATTATAATTTTTCTTTTCTTCAATCAGAATAAGTAGCTTATCACACTAAACGCATCAACATGTTTATTTTAAAATGAATATAGACAGACACAAAGGACCCATATAATATAGAAAACGACATATAGCAGTATATAATATACACACAAGAAAATCATTACACAATACATATTTTTCAGTTCTGTTTAGCACGCTTTCTTCTGTAAGCTTTCCTAACTTTCTTGTGATTTTCTCCTGGCGTTTCTCTGTACAATGCCCAACAGTAGTCAGCCATGATGCTAACACTCCAATGTCCTTGATACCTTTTCTCCATATCCCTCATGTTCTGATGGAACCGTTCGCCTTGTTCCTCACTTAATTGACCGAGATTTTGTGGAAAGTTATCAAGGTGTGAATGCAAAAAATGTAATTTGTGATTCATGTTACAACCCAGCTCTTGAAATTTAAGTAACATATTCTCAACAACTTCTCTGTAATCAGGACTTTTGTGGTTCCCCAAGAAGTTCAACACTACACTTTTAAATGCTATCCAAGCATCTCTTTCAGCTACAGTCATTGTTTCCTCGAAGTCTTTATCATTCATTAATTTCCTAATGTCTGGTCCAACAAAAACACCTTCTTTCACTTTGCCGTACGACAGGGATGGAAATTTGTTGCATATGAACTGGAAACATGTCCTTCCTTGTTAAGTGCCTTCACAAATTGTTTAATCAGCCCTAATTTGATATGAAGAGGGGGAAGTACAACTTTCTCAGGACTGACTAAATGTTGTTTTACGATGTTCTTTGAACCCGGGTTCAACGTTTTCCGCATTGGCCATTCTTTTCTTTCCCAGTGGTAATTTCGTGCCCTACTATCCCACTCACACATGTAACATGGCATTTTCGTATATCCACATTGTAGTCCAGGTAAAATGATCAAAACTTTAAGATCACCATGGTCCTCATATTTAATTTTATTAAGAACAAGTTGCATATTGCTGAAGGTTTCTTTTAGTGACACAGAATGAGCAATAGGAACTGAGGGGAACGTATTTCCATTATGTAACAAAACAAATTTTAAACTTGTTTTATTCCAGTCAATGAATAGCCTCCAATCAGTTGAAAGACAAGGAAAATTTAACTTATTCAGCAAACCGGACACGTCACAAGAAAACACGAGAGAATCTTGTTCCGAGAAATAAGGTACAAACTCATTTTCTCGGTGTCTGTACCAGGAAAATGTTGTTCCACAAGCCAGCAAGTCTTTTCGTTAAGTCTGGAACCAAGAAGCTCAGCTGATTCTTTAGATAAATTTAGGTCTCTAACTAAATCATTGAGTTCGCTTTGAGTGAACGGTATAGGGTCACGAGATCCGTGAGGGGTGTCATAAATGTCATCTTCCATTTCACTTCCTTCCACTGAATCACTTAGTGAACCAGGATCACTTACACACTCAAGACTTGATGGAGGTGTCGGTACAGGCAAGTCTGGACCGTGCAACACAGGTCTCATTGCAGATGGAATATTAGGATACACTATCCTCTTCTTGTTTCTAATATTTCGACCTACAATTTCACAGGAACAGAAGTAACAATCATTGCTGTGATCCTGAGGCTCCCTCCACACCATGGGTATTGCAAATGGCATAGATGGCAGCTTTCCCGTGCTCCAGTTTCGTAAAGATTCCACACTTGATCTACATACCTTGTGTGGGGCCCACGATTTATCTTGATCTCCTAGTTTCATTTTAAAGTATGCGTAAT
Organism: Lepisma saccharinum; assembly: GCF_977018435.1. Taxonomy (NCBI): domain Eukaryota; kingdom Metazoa; phylum Arthropoda; class Insecta; order Zygentoma; family Lepismatidae; genus Lepisma; species Lepisma saccharinum. The sequence continues at coordinate 19,800,646 of NC_139245.1, forward strand.
ACGCTCTTCTTGCAAAATCTGTAATTTCCTGTCTCTGTACCCGGGGAAAAAATTCACCCCAGATGTAGCAAAACACATCTGGGCTATTCAGACTAGGGATGGCCAGATCCGGATCCTGGCGGATACGAAATCCGGATCCGGTTGGTTCCGGATCCTAAGGATCCGGATCCTAAAATTTTTCGGATCCGGATCCAGAACTTTCGGATCCGGATCCGTTTTGCCATCCCACATGCGCTTCTTTGGAAAGTAAGAATGTGCTTATAACATATTGTTACCTGCTAATATACATATATATGTAATACATATAATATACATACACATATATATATATAGTGTGTGTGCGCGCGTGCGCGATTTGTAATTAATTAATACACTTACAAGGGAGGTCTAAGTCTCCCCCTCCGATTTCCATTAAACTTGGCAGGTGTATAGAGGCCCCCCCTCAAATGTCAAGATGAGGAGAAATTGAAGTGGGGATCTGACCCCGAAACCACGTAAATATGACATAGGAAGAAACAGGTGGCATAGGATCTCTCTATACAAGTGTCAAATTTCATGGTAATCGGAGGGGGGACACAGGGGTCACATGATCCCCACGTCAATTTGTCCTCATCTTGACATTTGAGGCGGGCTTTGCCCCCTAAAACAGTTTTTTAGCCGAAACAAAAAAAAAAACGTATTTCTTCCTTTGGGCCCCTCTATACACCTGCGAAGTTTCATGAAAATCGGAGGGGGGCACAGGGGTCATATCCTTACTTCAATTTGTCCTCATCTTGACATTTGAGGGGATTTTGCCCCCTAAAACAGTTTTTAGCTGAAACAAAAAAAACACGTAATTCTTCCTTTTGGCCCCTCTATACACCTGCCACGTTTCATGGAAATCGGAGGGGAACACAGGGGTCAGATCCCCACTTCAATTTGTCCTCATCTTGACATTTGAGAGGAGGTTGCCCCCTAGAACAAATTTTTTGCAGAAACAAAAAAAAACGTATTTCTTCATTTGGGCCCGTTTATACACACACCTGCCAAGTTTCATGGAAATCGGAGGGGGACACAGGGGTCAGATCCCCACTTCAATTTGTCCTCATCTTGACAATTGAGTGGGTTTCGCCCTGTAAAACCGTTTTTAGCTGAAACAAAGAAAACACGTATTTCTTCCTTTGGGCCCCACTATACACCTGCCAAGTTTCATGGAAATCGGAGGGGGACACATAAGTCAAATGCCCACTTAAATTTGTCCTCATATTGACATTTGAGGGGGGGGTAGCCCCCTAAAACCGTTTTTTAGCTGAAACAAAAAAAAACACGTATTTCTTCATTTGGGCCCGTTTATACACACACCTGCCAAGTATCATGGAAATCGGAGGGGGACACAGGGGTCAGATCCTCACTTCTATTTGTCCTCATCTTGACATTTGAGGAGGTTTTGCACCCTAAAACAGTTTTTTTAGCTGAAACAAAGAAACACGTAATTCTTCCTTTGGGCCCCACTATACTGCCAAGTTTCATGGAAATCGGAGGGGGACACTTAGATAACCTCCCTTGTTAGTCTTACACTTTGTAATTATTTAACACTGCATATATTATAATGTTTTATTTTAATTTGTAAAACTGTAACTGTAGAACAATTGTATAATTTTTGTATAACATTTCTATCTTGTTATATGTGTTAAAGGTTTCATCCTGGAATGGAATGTCTCACATTCATAGGCGCCGACTCCATGGGGCTTAGGGGGGCTCGAGCCCCCCCAATGTTAATGATGAGGGGGCAGAGCCCCCCCAATAATTTTGCTTAAGAGGATTTAATGTATTATTTTTCTTCTCTTGTAAAGTTTACTCTGAATTGTGCCACATGAACTTAGACTTAAATACACATTTGAAATGTTCTCTAGACCATCAACTTTGGGGGCTGAGACCGCTAAACCATCAACTTTGGGGGGACTATGACCGGAGACAGCAAAACACACGACTTATTACTATGTACTAAGTATATAATTATTATTTACTATTATATTAATCAGAGACATAATGAATTTAGCCAACGACTGGTTAAAGACTGTTTGGGAATCCCCTAAAAAGAATGCAAATATTTAGGAATATTATTGATGTGAATGAGACTGCGACCACTTTCCCCTCGTCGGTGGACACTGAGAACCTCCAGTATGCAACAGATCTTAAGGAACTATGAAAACCTTCTCAATTTTCTTGAGAAATTTTCTGAAGAAGATTCTACTGACGCAGCATCAAAATGTGCTGGATACCTGAAGACAATGCTTCACTTCAAGACATTTTTCTTTCTTTCCCTCTACTGCCATGTGATGGGTCCAATAGAAGAGCCCCCCCAGTCTCCACGCATTGGTGCTACAGAAGTGGAATCAAAACTAAAATGCTTGACTGACATCTTTCAAGAAAAGCGAATGTGTTTTGAGCAGTTCTGGCAGAAATGCACAGAGGGCAAACCCAGCCTCATTGATGAGCCAGAATTGCCACGGCAACATCACGTCTCTAAGAAACTTGAAAATCCCGATGCTGCCAAACATCACAAGTTCTACACTCCAAAATAGTATTATAAATCAATATACACTGACGTGTGTGACACAGCAAAATCATGTGTTAAACAAGGACATGAATCTACAGGACTACAAAAAGTAACAACCGTAGATAAAGAATGCATCTCAGCTGTGAACAGTTGCACAACACACTTTCAGCAAACGCGAGAATTCTTTCGCCAAGATTTGGATGCCGATAGGCTCTCTTTTCACATGTCCATGCTTGATGATATCGCCAAACAGAAGAAAGTGGTTCTAACTACCATGCGTGACATAAGGAAGTTTCTTTTGGAAGACAGCACCCTCCAGGAGCCAAATTCATGATGGTCCTCCGCACTGTGCCAGTGACGACAGCCACAGCCGAAAGATCATTCAGTGCTATTAGCCGACTAAAGACATATTTGAGATCTACAATGAGGCAGAAGAGACTAAGCAGCTTAGCGGTACTCCACATACATCAAACTGTGCTTGATAATTTGTACCCGAGACCGCTCGTTAATGAGTTCATAAAACAATAACCCACTGCGTAAAGCAACTTTTGCTTTATTTTGAAATCATGTTCATATGTTTTTGTTGTGTATGTTACTTTATATCTTAGTGTACATGCTATTTTTTTTATTATTGCAAAATTAAATTTAAAAAGTAAAATTTTGTAACAAGAACAAAAAAGTAAAATATTGTAGCAAGAACAACAAAGTAAAACTATTTTCCTGCGATTTGTGTTAGCATTTATGTAAATAATGAAATAAAACTGTTAAATATTCGTTATTTTATGGGTTATTTGAAACCCATCACATGTCTGTTGCGGACATTAAAACACACCCATGCCCTCGCCGGGACTCGAACCCGAGACCTCCCGATCAAACCGAGTTGAGTCGACCACCCAACACGCTCGGTTACCGAGGCCGGCATAAAACTGTTAGGTTGGTCTCTTAATGTAAATACATACTTTTCAATAAAAATGTTAATTGTTATCTAAAAAACAAATGAGCAGACACAAAAGACATGTTACATTTCATTTGCATGAGGAATATAATAGCTGCTTCAAAACTCCTATACGAAGACGTAATTTTTATTTTTAAAAAAGGGAGGGAGTGAGTCATTCATTCATTTATTTCAGTGATCAGAGCCCCCCCCAATAATTTTGACAAGTTGGCGCCCCTGCTCACATTTATGTGTGTTTTCATTTCCAATACATTCGAATGAATACATATTCGTTTCAATAGCATTTACAAAATCACCTCTGACATTTGTGCACGAGTGTGTTAGCCGATGCGTAGCAAAGTATTTTAGGAACAACACTTGAAAAAAATTCTTGTAGGATTAACGAAAAATTTCTTTGTAATCGAAGATCATAATACCTTTTAAGGTGTGGTAATATTATAATGGGATTGAGATACGAAATTTTCGGATCCGGAACTCTCGGATCCGGATCGAGATCCGTAACTTTTGGATCCGGATCTGGATCCGAATGGATCCGGATTTTTCGGATCCGGATCCGTTTGGCCATCCCTAATTCAGACAACCACGAGATGCCATGGCCACACCACAGTAATGTACCACACTGAACAACCAAATGTTAATGTAGATCAACGTATCTTACATGCCACCATGGAAGCAAATTAGGACTTTTGACAGTTACATATAAAATTAATTTCAAATGACATATCAATGTTTTACATAATATTATTTTCAGCATTTAGGCAAGACACATATTAATTAATTTAAATAAAACAAAACTTCTCTGTATTTAAAGCTTATCCGTCTTTATTACTTGTTGAATAATTTTGAAACGTACCAGTGACATCTAGCGACAATCACTTCAATTGCACCGAAACGTGCATACCACCAACCACATAAATCGTGAATTGTAAAAAATTCTTGCGTCATGTGAGAAAACTAATGCCAGTTTCAGCATCAGCAAGTTCAAATACATGTAAAACACCCTAAATTATAACAACAACAGAACCAATGCGGCCCTGTGTAATGAGATAACTTTTACGTTGATAAATTATTTATTGCTGAATAGCAGTAGCGGCGATTGAGTGCAAAAACTGGGGAGGAGAGAGGGGCAAGGACAGTTTACGGGTGACGAATCAAACACAATGATAGATTCATGCCTAAAAGTACCGTAACATTTGAGTTGATTTGGGTAGAGATATGCTGTATAAGACACCAATATCTTACATATAAAATACATTTTCTAAATTATTGAGGGAACACGCCCTTCGCCCGTCCACCTGCTAACGACTCCCGTGTTCATGTCTGACTAAGGTTAAAACCTGAGCATGGACGTCCGGAAGGGAAGCAAGCGGGGCCACGGCTCCCCATGGAAAATGAATGTCAAGCTTACCAACCTAAAATTATATATTTCACATGCAAGTTAATTTCAGTCAAAGTAATTTATGTTAATTATTATAAGGCGTTGCAGGACCATGATAACTTCAAAATGAAAGAGTGATTTCTTTTAGGGAAACTATTATTATAGAAAAACTCCTGGGGACGTCCATGAATCTGGGACCTCTAGTTTCTCTGGCCGTAATTATTCTCATTAATTTTTCACTAATTTAATTATTGCACTTGTCTTAACCCAAAACTGCAATTAAAATAGATGAAAATTAATTGCATTATGAAATCAAAATTTCAGTAAAGTTATGGGGTGCCAAAGACAGTTTGCATATCATTGGGCGTGTACATACTGCGCCGAATACGGTTACAGGGGTAAATAAGAAAAGAGTAGGTATTGGTTGCAAGTACGTATATATTTAGTACAATTGCATTTTATAAAGTAACGTTGGGAATATTTAAGGTAAAAATATATCCTGTATTTCAATTAACAGTTGGGCTGAAAAGTTCGTAGGCTAACATAGTAAAAAATATTTTTTTGATAAAATTCGATTTTATTATTCAATATAGTTGCCTTCGAGGGCGATACAACGATTATAGCGGTCATACAATTTTTCGATGCCATTTTTATAGTACGATTTCTCTTTAGCCTCAAAATAGGCCTCAGTTTCGGCGATTACCTCTTCATCAGTGCTAAATTTCTTTCCAGCGAGCATTCTCTTAAGGTCTGCAAACAGGAAAAAGTCACTGGGGGCCAGATCTGGAGAATATGGTGGATGGGGAAGCAATTTTATTACGGTTGAATATCGCTAAACATTGCTCCGAATCATCAAAACGTTGTTGCTTTTGATCGATTGTGAGCACGCGCGGCACCCATTTTGCACACAGCTTTCGCATGTTCAAATATTCATGCACAATATGTCCAACACGTTCCTTTGATATTTTTAAAGTCTCAGCTATCTCGATCAACTTCACTTTACGATCATTTAAAATTATTTTGTGGACTTTTTTGATGTTTTCGTCGGTAACAGCCTCTTTGGGGCGTCCACTGCGTGCATCGTCTTCGATGCTCATTTCGCCTCGTTTAAATTTAGCAAACCACTTCTCAACGGTTGATTTTCCTGGTGCAGAGTCCGAATAATGTTTATCAAGCCAAGCCTTGGCTTCAACAGTATTTTTTTTCGCCAAAAAGCAATGCTTTATTAACACACGAAATTCTTTTTTATCCATTTTTTCACAATAACAAAAGCTGCTTCACTCACAATGCTATATCTCACGAACTAATTATCCGGCAGCTGTGAATTTTATACACGTATCTTTTGAAGGTTAGTACTAAGTAAAAATCACATGGATTTAATTCTAGTAACGCCATCTATGAGTCAGCCTAAGAACTTTTCAGCCCAACTGTTAGTTCTCCTGTTCCACCTCAAGAAACGTGATTCTCAATGGTTGAGAGAACGTCTTACTCTCTTTCAACGCCCACAGTTACATCATTCCTGATAAAACATTCAATGGTATCAGCATAATTCAATGTACCAGTAGATATATGAACTACACTATATACTCACATTTCCATTTTTCTAATGTTAAAAAACAAACAATACGATGTCGATTGCACTGTTCCCTAATATTATAGGATTTGTTTTCGCATACGAACGCAAAGTTTGTCGCGGCATACTTTATCAGTGCCTCCTGCTTTCTTTAAAAAGTAGGTCAGTGTCCCATATTTGCTATCGGAGCTGTTACATGCTGTCAAAGTGCTGCATTTCGAGATATGGCATGTCCTTGTGTCAGTTGCGTAACGATAGGCGGTGCAAAAGTAATCTTTTTTTTCCTAATATTTTTCCGGCACTGAAGATAACTTGCTGTTATTGTTGTTTCTGTAGTGTCAAAATTGTTACTATTCCAATGTCGAGATATTGAGACGCATTTCCACCCAAGGTGAAATGTATGGAGATTCGCAGGGGCGGCGCCAGGGGGGCGCGAAGGGGTGCTAAATTTTATTCCGCACCCCCTCAGCACCCCCAGATGATTAATCCTGGCCCCGCCATTGAGAGATTGATCCTTGAGAAAGGTTGTCACAAATTGTTGAAGGCTCGTTCTTGGCATTAAGTTTCTAATTCCCAAAACTACTTGCTATCAAATGAAATCAAGGAAAGTTCGATATTTTTATGTATAATACTGAACGATACGTATTGAATACAATTGACTTGAACAGTATAATTACCTGCCTCCGTGAGGGAGTGGCCAGCGCTACGAAGCCAGAGGTTCGAACCCTAACCAGGCATGGAAGTGTCATTGTGTTTGTCCCATCATCCATTTCTCAGTTCGTCTTCGTCGTCGCGATTAACCCGAGAGGTAGAAAACCTACGTCAAATAGAAACAGAATAGTACAATTGCATTCTGTGCTTAGATTTTCCTGTGAAAACTGTCAACCCACAACACTCTCAACATCGCCCTACTGCTTCGATATTATTATTATTACCCTCATCTCCTGTATTTGACTCCTTTAACGTGAACGTTAATTTTCTATGTTTTGGACGTAGTTTATGAAAGATGCAGCAGCTCTGCTAAACGAAACATGTGGATTTGTAGCTATTGTGTTGGGATGAAACTTCCTAAATTGTACGGCGATTGACTGAACAGCTGTCTCTTGCTTCCTACTTCCAACGGAAAATTCCACTACGAACAGGAAGGTTGAGTCCTGATCTCCATTTTCAATGTTAAGTAAAACCACGTCTTTCCGTTCTTTCGAAAGAGACTGTGTCATGTTATCTGCCCTTCATTCAATCCCACGTTCTGTAAAACATATCGGGGGAAACGAATTCTTCCTTTGATAACGAGGAGAAAACAAGTAAGGATGTAAAGACTGAGGAAGTTATCATTTAAAGGTTCATTTCAATTTTGTTTTAAGAGCACTTCATGCACACATAGGCTAATCTGAATTGGACATGCAGTTTGAAGTGAGATCGTTGGCTGCGGCCTGGATCATGGATGTGTTTCACAGGACAAATTTAAAACATAACACTAACAATTACCAGAAACTCGTATAAATATAAGTACGGACGGTAGCAGCTGGTTGATATTTACGATGCCAAACAAAAAAACGCGAAAAACAGGATAATCAAAGCAGGATATTGCTTTGGAGTTTGAACGGCATTTCTTCTTGATTGCCATGCCATTCTAGCCGCCTGCATTCCAGTGGCAATGCTTAGCGACTTACGGAATCATCGAACTGGCATGCAAGCAATATTCCCTCATAAGGCTTTCCCATTCTGAGGCAATGCACACATTTGTATTTTCCACACACGTTTGGTTAAGCAACAAATGTTTCAGTCTAAGACGCTCCAGACGTTACTTTTCATTAAGCAATTTCGTTTGAATTGAATTTTCGTCTTAAGTTCACTTTATGCACAGAAAGGCTAATCGGAAATGGACCTACAGTTTAAAGTGTGATCTGACTACGTGTCTCCACCTAGAATCGAACCCGGAACCCCTTCATTACAAAGCGATAACGTTACCGCACTACGTGGAGACCCTTCAATTTTTTTGTAGAATAATCCTTGATTGTATATTCGTTTCACCTAAACTCATAGAATACACTTACAATACACCACAACATCAAGGACGTATTTAGGGGGTCCAGGGGGTCCGGACCCCCCCCCCCCGAAAGATTTATCAAGTATTAAAATTAAATAATGAAAAATATATTCGTTTAGCCGTTGTTATATAAATTCCTCTGAACTTTTTGTAAGACAAGGATTATATTGGAATCATACGGCTTTGAAGGACACGAAGGACGTATTTAGGGGGTCCGGACCCCCCTCCACACACACACACACAAATACCCGAAAGTCTTATTAAGTACGAAAATTAAATAATGAAAATATACTCGTCTAGCATTTGTTGTATAATTTCCTTTGAACATATTGGAAAACAAGGATTATATTGGGATCATGCGGCTTTGATTTGATTGATTGATTGATTTGGTGTTTTAGTGCACTTTATGCACAGTAAGGCTAATCGGGTCCGAACCTACAGTTTAAAGTAGGATCCGAACCACTATATGCCTCCACCGGGCATCGAACCCGGGACCATACGGCTTTGAATGACATTACATAGATGATTTATGTACACTATTACTCAAAATAATATGCATAATATTTTAATCAGAAACTTACTTTTCTCCAACTACATGAACATCATTTTTGTTATTCGATAAATATTCAATTATTCATCTATTTGACATTAATTTCATTGCCAGGGCACTTGTTTTTATGTAAGTTATTCCGATCTTAACTACAGGTAAGCTACGTATGAATATGCGCTGTTATATCTCTTTTCTTATACAGTCTTTGGACCTAATCGTGTGATAATTATATAATTTTAGTTTTTGTATTGTAATTAGTATTAATTTGATTTAATATAATTACTTTAATTTAAATATTATTATTATATTTTATTATTATTATTATTATATTATTCCTGAGACACTTGGTTTGGACCCCCCCCAAAACATATTCCTAGATACGGGCCTGCACAACACATACAATAAACTTACAAGTTTTGCATGTGATTATATAAGGTTGCATATTTGCTTATTGAGGTTAATCGAAACGAAGAGGATAAATTATGACTTCATAAAATAAATGAAACAACAAGAGAAACATCCATTCAGGGATTAGAACTCATAATTTTCGGCGTCTAGATCCTGAGTCGACCAATGCGTTTCGTCGTCGACGTTACTTGGCCACAGTGGCGTGGCCAGGATATTCGAAAGGGGGGAGGGGGTATGTATACATTTTTTTAGTAGCCGGTCCATATTTTGCTTCCTTCATTTGACGTTCTTCTTTTTAGGAATACTGAGCCAAAGGGGATTAAGACCCCCCTCATCCCTCTTTGGCACGCCACTGCTTAGTCATGTCAATAAATACACTGATGGTTAAGCATATAACATGAATACACACACACAATGGAAAGGTGACGATTTTAGAGGCTACAGAGTCAATTGCAAAACATGTGGGTGCCCGCAGAATTAAAATATTTGTGTCATTGTCTTTTCATGAGAAATTATTGAACTTTTTAGATGATTTTTTTCGCAAATGCCGCTTGAATATTTCATCTTAATGAAAATCAATGTTAGCACTACAACGATGTTTGGTCGATGCCAGCGAAGCCGTTTTCGAAACTTTCTGTCCTTCCAAAAAAACCGCTATGGTATTCAACATTATGAAAAATTACATCTGATTGCAACTAATGAAATAAACACATTCAATTCGAAATGTATTCCTATTATCACTATTATTTCCTTGGGAAGCCTCTTGCGGGCATTTTGGAAATGGGACATAAAGTTCCTCCCATCCCCCCCCCCCCCCACCAAAAAAAAAAAATCGGTGCCGACAGGCTAGTGACATTTCTCAACCTGGTGATGATGATGCCAATGTCTTCATACCAATTTTGTTGATTTACTTGTGTTCTACATAAATTATTATGGTTATCAGCTAATGAAATAACCGGCAAAGGTAAGAATATATTTAAAACAACAAACAACGCAGACATATTTCGTAGAAATTTAAGCGAAGAAAGCGAGATCAGATCATGAATCCGGTCTCTGGCACACCAATTTCTACGAAGCAGGAGCGTATTTTATAGGCTAGCTAAGCTATCTACGAAGCCTGAAGTCTAGAGAATAATATACACGGGAAAAATCGATCAGAAATTGTTAATAATATTATTCATATCAGTGAGATGATGATGATGCTGATCCTAGAGTTGAAAACCTGATTTCCTATGAGTTGGCAACCTGATTTCTTATGAGTTGGCAACCTGATTTCTTATATGAGTTGGCAACCTGATTTCTTATATGAGTTGGCAACCTGATTTCTTATGAGTTGGCAACCTGATTTCTTATATGAGTTGGCAACCTGATTTCTTATGAGTTGGCAACCTGATTTCTTATATGAGTTGGCAACCTGATTTCTTATGAGTTGGCAACCTGATTTCTTATGAGTTGGCAACCTGATTTCTTATGAGTTGGCAACCTGATTCCTTTTATGAGTTGGCAACCTGATTTCTTAGGAGTTTGTAAATTTATTTCTATTCATAGCCTAGGACCACTTGACATTGTGAGATTGCCCACATCTTGGACTCAGTATACGCTACTGCTACGAAGTATATCTCGTGTGTGTGTGTGTATGTGTGTGTGTGTGTGTGTGGTGGGTGTGTTTGTGAGTGTCAGTTCATAACGCAACGCAGACTTTTTTGAAATATTACTAAAAATAAAACATAGAATCTTATTTTTTGTGTGAACTATCAGTATTTTAGTATATTTTCCTATGAAAGAAAAATAATCTACTGTGGATGTTTCTGAGAGCCGAGCCGCACACATCGCAGGCAGATGGTTAACGCTCTCGCCTTTGGTGCGAACGGTTCATGTTCGATTCCCGGTGCGACCAACCAAAGTTTCGGCGTTGACCCAGCGACGTGAGAACAATTGAGGAGGCCCTGGTTCTTAGAGGGTTGTTGCGCTAAGAAGTTTAATTTATATTTACACATTTGACACGGCTTGGTACACATAATTTCGTTCCCTGATGATAATATAATAAAAATAATCGGCGCTTGATAATTGCTCCTATGGTTTAACATGGTGACAATGAGACAGCTGGGGGATGCTTTGAGAAAACTTTGCTAGCTCTGGGGATGCATACCCATCACTTTGAGCACCGATAATAATAATTAATAAATAATAATTAATAATACTAATTCAAATAATTACATTAGACAAGTAGATACAATCTCATTAACCCATTAATTATAAACTTTATTATTATTGTTGTTAATATTGCTAATATTATTATCGTTAATATTGTTCTGCGTCTTGCATATTTGTGTATTAGGTTGCATACTGTGCTCAGCACTTACAATAGACAATTATTTTTATTATTACATGTGAGACCCTTGGTTCTAACCTGATGAAAGGGGATGGGTAGATGAGTTCTCTCGTGTCGAAGCCGTTGTGAATCAGAAAGCATTAAGAATCTTCTCGTGTAACAAACACGTTATTTTGACGTAATTATAGAGAATAGAGAAAATTGAGCTACATGTCTGAATGCGATGGAATTTTGGAAGATTTTTAACGTGATGCAAACGAAATCCAAAAAGCACATTTCCTACCCAATCACATCCAGCCACGAGAGCCACCTGTGTCTATTGTCGGAACCCAATCTGCAGTATATCCTATTCTTAGCTCGTGTCGTTGACTCTTGGGGCCAAGGTATCAGGCACAACCATAGCCAGCCTGAGCATCTTAGCATTATGTGCCACGAGGAATAACTTAGAAATCTGTAGGTTAATTTCAGCAGCCAGAGGAAATTCTGGATAAGCAGAAATGAATGAAGAAATATATGTATCATCTGATAAATATTATAAACATTGATGAATTAATTTGTGCATTATATTTATGAAATTGCAGCATGGAAATTCGCAATCAAGTCAGACTTGTTTGCAAAGAAACTAAACGGAATTCCATAAATTCCACATGTCTGTTTCTGGGTTATTTTCGCACTTTCAAGCAGATATTTTATTTTGCTAGAGCTGTTCCAACTTGTTCCTCAAGGTTTATCCGGAATCTGGTATTCTATGCATTGGCACTCATAATTTGCATTCTTTCCTCTATTACGCAAGGCCACTGATCACCTGATATGATATGGCGCTTTCTCTTGCATATACTTCTGTGATAGTGTGTGTGTGGGTGGGTGGGGGGTAGAAGGTGACTCTCATGAAGAGAGCACATATAATCCTATCCAGGAGAACTTACCTACTGAGAGGACATTGACATTCCCCTGTCCAGGTTTCAGAGACATAAGTATAACTTATATGTGTGCGTGCTGCAAGTTCCTTAAACGTGAGGAGCATGGTTTATTGTCTATATTGCCCAGACTTAGTGTTACGGCTATTAATTGAACACAGAGATGGCAAAATTGCAGGAAGGTTCGGCCCACGGCACTTATCACCCGAGGGAGCTACTTGCCAAAATTAGTAGAAAGATGAAACGAAATCTAGATACGATATACAGGAAACGAAAGGCAGAAAGAGAAACATAACGATGAAGAAAAAAGGGGTAAATAGAAGAATATAAGATAATGAATGAAGGAAGCCAAATAGACACAACGTAGACCGGGTAAAAAATGCTATATTTGAGTAGGAACTAGGGAAGTAATAGTATTCCTCAGTACAGAGGGAAAGGATCACGTGATTCCTCTTGATATTTTACATATCTACGTATCTAGAACTCTTGTGCCCTCTCCCCGTTTCGCAGTTAACGATCTCACATGTTCGCTGTGGATTATTTTCAATGGCAGAAGTTAACGTTGGAATTTCAGACAACAATTTGTTTACGTGTGCAAAATACCAAGTCATAATAAATTAGAAGAACAATTCGTGGAATTTGCCTCCTGCAGTCCCATTCCACGCTGCAGTATCTTCAAGTGCAGTATTTCGTTAGTGTCATTTATCGTCGCATCTTCTTTTTTTTAACTAACCAACACGCAATATGTCGCATGCATGCTATAATATTGATATTTAAATTCTTTTCTCTCTCTCTCTATGTTTTATTTACTTTCTCTCAATTTATTTCAGTCTCACTTCCTCTTCTTTCTTTTTATCTATCTGTCTCTCTCGACATCCTTCTACCTCTTTCTGTCTCTCTTTCTTTTTATCTCTCTCCCTCTCGATATCCTTCTACATCTTCCTGTCTCTTTCGATATCCTTTTACAAATTTCTGTCTCTTTCTCTTTATCTATCTGTCTCTCTCGACATTCTTCTACCCCCTTCTGTCTCTCTTTCTTTTTATCTATCTGTCTCTCTCCATATATTTCTACCTCTTTCTGTCTCTCTTTCCCTTTATCCATCTGTCTCTCTCGACAACCTTCTACCCCTTTCTGTCTCTCATTCTCTTTATCAATCGGTCTCTCTCGACATCCTTCTACCCCTTTCTGTCTCTCTTTCTCTTTATCTATCTGTCTCTCTCGATATATTTCTACCTCTTTCTGTCTCTCTTTCCCTTTATCCATCTGTCTCTCTCGACAACCTTCTACCCCTTTCTGTCTCTCTTTCTCTTTATCAATCGGTCTCTCTCGACATCCTTCTACCCCTTTCTGTCTCTCTTTCTCTTTATCTATCTGTCTCTCTCGATATATTTCTACCTCTTTCTGTCTCTCTTTCCCTTTATCCATCTGTCCCTCTCGACAACCTTCTACCCCTTTCTGTCTCTCTTTCTCTTTATCAATCGGTCTCTCTCGACATCCTTCTACCCCTTTCTGTATCTCTTTCTTTTTATCTATCTGTCTCTCTCGATATCCTTCTACCTCTTTCTGTCTCTCTTTCCCTTTATCCATCTGTCTCTCTCGACAACCTTCTACCCCTTTCTGTCTCTCTTTCTCTTTATCAATCGGTCTCTCTCGACATCCTTCTACCCCTTTCTGTCTCTCTTTCTCTTTATCTATCTGTCTCTCTCGACAACCTTCTACCTCTTTCTGTCTCTCTTTCTTTTTATCTATCTGTCTCGCGATATCCTTCTACATCTTCCTGTCTCTCTTTCTCTTTATCTATATCTGTCTCTCTCGATATCCTTTTACCTCTTTCTGTCTCTCTTTCTCTTTATCTATCTGTCTCTCTCGATATCCTTCTACCTCTTCCTGTCTCTCTTTCTCTTTATCTATATCTGTCTCTCTCGATATCCTTCTACCTCTTTCTGTCCTCTTTCTTTTTATCTATCTGTCTCTCTCGATATCCTTCTACCTCTTTCTGTATCTCTTTCTCTTTATCTATCTGTCTCTCTCGATATCCTTCTACATCTTCCTGTCTCTCTTTCTCTTTATCTATATCTGTCTCTCTCGATATCCTTCTACCTCTTTCTGTATCTCTTTCTTTTTATCTATCTGTCTCGCGATATCCTTCTACATCTTCCTGTCTCTCTTTCTCTTTATCTATATCTGTCTCTCTCGATATCCTTTTACCTCTTTCTGTCTCTCTTTCTCTTTATCTATCTGTCTCTCTCGATATCCTTCTACCTCTTCCTGTCTCTCTTTCTCTTTATCTATATCTGTCTCTCTCGATATCCTTCTACCTCTTTCTGTCCTCTTTCTTTTTATCTATCTGTCTCTCTCGATATCCTTCTACCTCTTTCTGTATCTCTTTCTCTTTATCTATCTGTCTCTCTCGATATCCTTCTACATCTTCCTGTCTCTCTTTCTCTTTATCTATATCTGTCTCTCTCGATATCCTTCTACCTCTTTCTGTCTCTCTTTCTCTTTATCTATCTGTCTCTCTCGATATCCTTCTACCTCTTTCTGTATCTCTTTCTCTTTATCTATCTGTCTCTCTCGATATCCTTCTACCTCTTCCTGTCTCTCTTTCTTTTTATCTATATCTGTCTCTCTCGATATCCTTCTACCTCTTCCTGTCTCTCTTGCTCTTTATCTATCTGTCTCTCTCGATATCCTTCTACCTCTTCCTGTCTCTCTTTATCTATCTGTCTCTCTCGATATATTTCTACCTCTTTCTGTCTCTCTTTCCCTTTATCCATCTGTCTCTCTCGACAACCTTCTACCCCTTTCTGTCTCTCTTTCTCTTTATCAATCGGTCTCTCTCGACATCCTTCTACCCCTTTCTGTCTCTCTTTCTCTTTATCTATCTGTCTCTCTCGATATATTTCTACCTCTTTCTGTCTCTCTTTCCCTTTATCCATCTGTCTCTCTCGACAACCTTCTACCCCTTTCTGTCTCTCTTTCTCTTTATCAATCGGTCTCTCTCGACATCCTTCTACCCCTTTCAGTCTCTCTTTCTTTTTATCTATCTGTCTCTCTCGATATCCTTCTACCTCTTTCTGTCTCTCTTTCTCTTTATCTATCTGTCTCTCTCCGTATCTTTCTACCTCTTTCTGTCTCTCTTTCATTTTATCTATCTGTCTCTCTCGATATCCTTATACCTCTTTCTGTCTCTCTTTCTTTTTATCTCTGTCCGTCTCGATATCCTTCTACATCTTCCTGTCTCTTTCGATATCCTTTTACAAATTTCTGTCCTCTTTCTTTTTATCTATCTGTCTCTCTCCATATCCTTCTACCTTTTTCTGTCTCTCTCTCCTTTTATCTATCTGACTCTCTCGATATCCTTCTACCCCTTTCTGCCTCTGTTTCTTTTTATGCATCTGTCTCTCTCGATAACCTTCTGCCTCTTTCTGCCTCGCATCCCCACAAGGGGAGAGCTCGGAAATTGCAAATGGAGAAACCGATCAATGCCCTTCTATGCGCGCCAACACATTATTCTTATCATGGGAAAGAATGGAATGGGGGGTAATCTGCTGTCTCGGCAAGCGAAAACAGACAGGTAAGAGAGTTTTGGCTGGCCTTTGTTTTGCGTGCTTTGCTCCCTGCGTCGTGTCCGTCATGTGAAGAATATGTGAAGTTTTGTGAGTGTATGTGCGAACTTGACGGTTCGCTGACACTATCGCGTTGTGAAAGAAGGTGACTCTTTTTCTATTTCGTTAGATGATTGTTTTCATTAACGACTTGCATAAACCACACGAGTTAAGCATGTCTCAGGTGGTAAAGACGCCAGAAAAAGTTAATGGAGGTACTACAACGAAATATAATTTGCTGCCAAATGCCATAGGTAAAAGTTCATCAAATTTGCAAATCTTGTGTGTGTGTTCTTATTGATTTCCCAATCATCAATTCCTTTTAAGCATCATTCATCCTCATAATCGCGATTAGCCTGAAAACGACGAAAAGCAATGTAAAATTTGAATACAAAAAAATCCCATGCCGTAATATAACTGGAAAGATAAATGTTTCAAGGTTGCAACACCCTTTAGATTAGTTTTAACTATCTAATTCACTGCCTGGAAAGTTATTTACAACTGAAGATTTACAGCAAAACGTGAGCGTATATCCGCACTGAGCACCACCCGCAGTTACTGCCCACAGTTAATTTCTAACCATATCTCCAGTACGGAAAAAACATGTCATTCATCCAATTTTATGGAGTAACATATAGTTAAAAATACTGAAATCTACAAGGCTTATTCTTATCAGAGTTATGTATCAGCGGGAACTTTGTAATTTTACACCAACGTCCAAAAGATACGTTACGTCTTGCATTTATAGTTAACCATTAAATTCTGATTATGTGTTTTGTAATTTTTACTTTTTCCCTTGCTTCTCTTCTACTAGTTCCTATTTGCTTTCTGAAAATCTTCATCTAAAGACTCTTGGAAATATTAGTTGGCAGTATTCAGGTTTAACTTTAATCTTCATTGTTCATATTTTTTTAAAAATATATATGAAAGAGAAAACAAAGAGTTCAATTCCATTTTGCTTCTAATTTATGTTTTTTGACGAAATTGTAAGGTGATGATTATCATTTTTTTAAAAAAAAAATTATTTGATTTATTTTACTTCTTTACTACTTTCTTTTGCCTTTTTTGGCTAATTTGCGAAGATGGGAATGAGGGATGATATGATAAAATTGATTAATGGACACAGAAACATCCATGGCCAGGCCAGGATTCGAACCCAGGACCAGTAGTGTCGATTCGTGACTCATTTAAAATAAATTATATTTGAATTGTAGTGAAATAACAGAAGTAGCTATTACGCGGGGGTTAATCGTAATTGGACTTAGTTTGACCGTGCGTATCCCTTCCAAAAATCGAAGCATATCATATATATATACACACACACACACATACCCACACCATTCTTTCATGGTGTAGTTGTAACGTCGTCATCTTGTAATCAAGGGATCCTGGGTTCGATACCCGATGGAGGCAGTTAGTGGTTCGGATCCAACTTTAAACTGTAGGTCCAGCTCCAGTTAGCCTTTCTGTGCATAAAGTAGAATTTGAAAACAAAACTTGAGCACGTACCCGAAAAATCTGACGTTGAGACATTTTCAAAAAAACGACTTGTACCAGCTGAACCCTCCCCGTGTACACTTCCGGAGCAGTCACGTTGCCAAAATTAACTGGCGAGAGTCTCGACGCTTCCACGTGAACCACTCTCCGTTCCGCTCTCTCTCATCTTCCATCGCCACGACCCCGCAACCGAGAGTGCTAAATAATCAAACAGCAGTAATCGAAAGTGCCAATAAAACGAACGCAGCACAAAAGAAGCGAGGAAAATCTTCTGCAACGGTGATTGAACCGAGAACCCTCTCGGTCTACTTTTCATCGCGCTTTTAAAAAAACTTACTCTCTCTGTCTCTGAAGAAGCACTGCGTGCATGAACTAAAATTAAAGGCAGAGTTCCGGAATGCACATGAGTAAGGGCGTCTTGGCTCTCATTCTATTTGGCGATGTTTCAATTCGTTGCCGGCAACAAGGCAGCACCGACGAGCAGCGGATTTTTGAACTCCAAAATTAGCGACGTCTTCTTCCTGCCCAAGACGCCCTGCCAACTGACATCGAGTATCGAAGCAGGTGCGAGCGACCGAGGAAGGGGACGGGGTGTGGTGGGACAATAAGAATAACTTATAATAATAATAATTATTGTTGTTGTTGTTTATAGACGAAAGGAACTCTTATTGTGGTGCGGTGTGTGACAAATGGTGCTATGAGTTATAGCTGAAGGATACAATTACAGTGAAGATGTTGAACGTGAGTACTTTGCTAGCAACATTGATCTATATTTTTAATAACCTAATAGTTGTAAAGAAAAATGGAAACACAAGTAGCTAACCTAAACACAATATCTTTTCCGATTTTTGGTTTCGCCTGGTTTTGGCCAGTGGAGCAAACTGGATCTTTGGGAAAAAATTACGCTGCAACAGATGCTGAAACAAACGCATTTTAGTAGAAGAATGTAAATATATAAGATTATAGTGAAATAAGCTTTCCTGGCGGTGAATAATGAAGAGGTGTTCTCGGGATATGAACCAGGTGATTTCCGGATAGTCTTCCGAGCTTTCAAGAGCTAATGTCACTCTCATCTTCATTTTCAAACAACTTTAATCCCTGAAGATGAGAATGACATTAGCTCTCGGAAGCTCGGAAGATCATCCGGAAATCAACTGGTTCATATCACGAGAACACCTCTTGAAGATTATAGTGCTTTGAGTGGAAATATGATATCGTGGGATCCATATGCAGGTTCTTCATCACTTACACATATAGCCTATGGATATGTTGAAATCATGGAGTGAGAAAAGCAGATAAGTGAAGAAAAATAGGCATCTCATATTTCAGTCTCAACAGAGACTTACTTCATGATAAGCTTTGTTGTGGCCTTAGTTCTCAGTTCTCTGTTCTCAGCATCAGTGGCTCATTTGAATTTTACATACTTGAGGCATTTCATTGCACTTCTATGCATTATAAGATCCAGTCTTGAAACTGAAGAAAGCATGCGTAGATTGTGACAATATTACATTGTAGAAAGTTGACTGGAAACATGAATCGTGAACAAAGTAATTTTAATGGTTCATTTTTAAGAATATATTTGTGATGCACACAACTGCAAGTTATAATCATTATCAATCTACAAAATAAATTATTAAATTTGAAAGTTTTTCTAGCGTGTGTGTGTCTTAATATTCCACGCGGTTACTAACGCCATCCTTATTTATCAGTCTAGCGACAATAGAGAGAAGTAACGAATAGTTAAATTTTAACGGTAGCCATTTGTAAATTTTACTGCAATTTCTAACAGTGTAGGTCTGTAACAAATAATGTAATGGGAGAATTATTTTTTCCTTTCCAATACCTCATTTTTTTAAAACTGTTTTCTCGTGTTCCATATCGGTTACGGTAAAGTCACAAAGATCGTTATATTTTTGTTCCCTTTTGGGAAATAGCACTGGTTCTAATTGAAATCATATCCACACTTTCATTATTTGTTATTTCATTTTAGATCCATGTATAATTCTACCTATCTCACAAATGCATTTAATAAATTTCTGATTTCGGCTTCGGTTACTGAGATACGCCAATCAGTAAAAATGAAATACAAATGCTATTGATCTGTCGGTAGCATATCACAGGCACTGTCAGAATTAGAACGATGGCATTTATGTTGACAGAAAGATCTGGAAGATACTACATAAATTATCTTGACAAGTCCGTGTGAATGATGGTGCAAAATAACAATGTGTCATTTCGGATGCACTTCTTCATAAGGGATGAGACTCTTGATTTATTGGTTTTGTGTATTTTACTTCGCTTCTCTACCACTTTTGGCTAATCGTGAGGATGCTTTGACTCAGTAGGCTACCATACTTACTCTGTAAGAGTAGCAGCATATTGACTTGGTAGATACAAGTATATTACATATGTTGCTGCTTCATGTTCAAGAATGCTAGTAGTAAGCCAATGATAACAGACTAATAAAACCTTCGTTCTTGTTTTTGAAATATTTTCAATATTTGTTCTTGGGACATTTGTTTCTATGGAATCTGCACATATATGATTATATATATTACTATTCAATCAGGCTTTCTCTGTATTTTTTCGGACTAATAAACCTATCAGGTATTTACATGGTATAAAATATCTACATTTATCTTTGCGAATGATTGACTGTGCCTTACATATGAGACATAGCCTCTTAATCTTTCATCGTTGAAACATGACACATGACAAGATACGAGACATCAGAACCAATAATATACATCATCATAATGTAATGTGAAATCACATCATTCATAATATTTTCATGTTTGCTTGTATGTGGAAACAATGGTGAATTTTCTACAAACAAATTCAACAACCTTTTCGTTGAAGAAGTTTAATAGATAGCAACACCGTATGTTTCATCTTTTCGAAGTATTTTACATCTGTGTGTGTTTTTAAGTATCAAATTGTCGTTACACCCCAAACATTCAAACCAGATATTTAATTTAGTGAAATTATCTTAACTTTTTGTTGACTTAGTCGAGCTACCACATTGAAGAACGTGCTTCAGAGAGGAATAACGGTACTTGTGTCTTCGTTAGTGGAACATGTCCAATGTCACCAGACTCGTTCTTACGTGGTTTATTTCTGTTTCCCGGACCGCCTTCTGATACCAAATAGCGATGGTAGCAACAGAAGACGAGAGAAGGAGACTTCCAGACTTAGCGAGACGAGACCAAGAACGAGACAGCTGTAAAATCGAGAACTATGTGTGATGTTTGAAAAATTTACCTGAACCAAAGTTGTCTTCCGACATGCGAAGCAAATATCTCTAGGCCTAGCTGTTCTTTTTCTTGTGAAGAAATAACCCATTTTATTTATAATACTTAATACTTGCAAGTTCAAGTCAGTAATGTCCATTGTGAACTTGTGCTGCTAGGTTGCATACATGGTCAGGACAAACATCCCGTTGTATCGATTGATTGACTTATTTGGATTATTTTACTTTGCTTTTCTGCCACTTTTGGCTAATCGCGAAGATGAGAATAAGTAATAATATGATGAAATTGATGAAAGAACACTTACAAAGAACACTCATTCGCACCCGGAACCTGGCTATCCTCCTCTTAAATCCTAGCCTACATGCATTCACAATCACACAAACACCCGACATGCTTCTATGTCGAAATTTCCCATGTAAGAGACACTTATCTGTCAAATTTCTGGGGACGATATAAACAACGAAATCTCGTCGTTCCTGACTTATTTACTTTTTGATTTGATTTGATTTGAACTTGAACTGTCGGGTGCGTCAGCACTTAAAGGTTATTTTGCACCCGTCTCGTTATATGGGGTCCAACCTTACCTAAATTAACTGTAATGTCGTTAACTTAAAAATTAACGCATTCTGACTTTGGTTAAAATCTGAGGATATAAAAGGATAAGGACAAAACACAGTCGCCAGAGCCTCGTTAGTCTGCAAAATGCAGTCCAGGGTGTACTATGTGGAAGTGAGGTTGACAATTGGTTTTCCTGCGTGGAAGGATCACCCCTTATTTACTTTTTAAAGATACGCTGTAACAGATACATTTTGGGTGAAGTAACAGTTGAAGCAACCGGACGGCTACCATATCTACAAGGGAAAATGTACTAAGTACTTTGTTATACCCATAATTATTTGATCTAAACAGAGGCGCAGCCACGAATTTTCGTCTGGGGGTCAAGTACCAGGATAAATGTACCAATAATAATAATGATAATAATAATTTAAATAACAATGTCATTATTTTAATTATTATTATTATTGTTATTGTTGATTTGCTTTATTTTACTTCGGTTCTTGTGCCACTTTTGCCTAATTTGCGAAGATGGGGATGAGTGATGATATGACGAAATTGATGAATGGACACTCACAAATTTCCATGCCCAAGCTGGGATTCGAACCGGGGACCAACATTATTATTATTAGTAGTAGTAGTAGTAGTAGCAGTATCAAAGACATTATTACCCTCGTAAAGCATTTGTGTTCGAACAAACTATTTGAATTCATTTTTCAACACGTTCAATTTCACATTAATAATGGAAAACAAGCACACAAACTATTTTTGTTAGACAGAAAATGCTTGATAAATGCATTCCAAATATAATTCTTTTCTAAATTAGCATGTATAACTTTCATGCACGATATATGTTTCACACATATGCAACATGGAGCGACGTGGACGTTACATTGTGTTCGTATTCAAAGTTTCTTTAATACATATTATATACAACACTGTGTACATTACACATTCAATTCATGCATCTCACAATAAACCAACAGAAAAATTATATAAATTGTCTCTCAAATTTGCAAGCTCCCTTCCCTCAAAACATGCATTTAAAACACAATCAATTAAGACAGGTCTTATTTCTCTGTCTGGTAATGCATTACAGAGAACAATGGCATTTTTTGGATCCAATTTTTTTGCAGGCTGAAATCAATATTGATTTAATAGGGCGCAAATAATTTCATGCATTCTCTCTTTTACAACTTGTGTGTAATGGTAACATCGTTGCCTTGTGATTAAGGGGTTCCGGGTTGGATACCCAGTGGAGGCACATGGCACCGTGGTTCGGATCCCACTTTAAACTGTAGGTTCAGTCCCGATTAGCCTTTCTGTGCATAAAGTTGACTTAAAAACCAAAAATAAATAAATAAATCTTACAACTTATTTTCATGTAGATAGTTCGGTGCCCAGGGCCGACGCCCGTCTACGGTCTGAACTTGATAAGACTAAGAAATTGCGAGCGAAGCGCGCAAGAAAAGTTTACGAAAAGTATTTTTATTGGCAAAAATTTGAAGTTGTGAACTGTAATTGCCCCCTGTAGGTACACTTGGCCGTTAATGTTTGCCCCTTGTCCCCCCTAGAACTCATTTCAGTCCAAGGTTGGGGAGGCAATGTCACCTGCCCCCTGTGTGGTTGCGCCACTGGATCTAAAGAAATATTTATTATAAAAATAATATTCGAGTAAAAAAAATGCATATTTCAATGTTGTATTCAAAATGCGTTAAATTTTAGGTTCAGATCTATACGATCCAGGTTAGTATAGTACACCCTGAAACCCCTCGCATTCATCATTATCTATTTGATATTTGAAAATTTCATCTTGACAGGGTGGATCAGCATGGATTTTTGGGTACAACATAGCAAAGTCTGGTCCACCTTTGACACAGCTACTTTTAAAATGTAATTTTCCAAATAGTGGTTATCATAACGCGCCACGATGCTAGGGGTCCCTGGTTCGAATACCTGCCGGGGCATGCGTGTTCTTTATGAGGGTCCATTCATCAATTTCATCTTATCATCATTCATCTTCATCTTTGCGATTAGCCAAAAGTGGCAGAAAAGTGAAGTAAAACAATCCAAATCAAATGAAACCAAACTAAAAAAGCATAATCCTCACGCTGCGTGTACTATTGTTTGCAGATCTGCAGGAAATGACCCCAACGTTTCACTGCAGGCCCAATTTTTAATTGATTTCCGGACGTTCGTGTATCAACGTCTGTTCCATAAGGGAAGTGTTCTGAGTGAGCAGACGTAACTTTTCCTTTTATTGTGGCCTTCACATTTGCAGCAGACACTTCCATTGTGTATAAGGCCATTCTATTATGCCGAGAGCGCATGGTTCACTTGCTTCTGGAAATGAAAGGAAAGAAGAAAAAATCTCTCCTGACGAGAACACAGCACGTACGCACGTCATCATTGCTTCAAAAGTACAGGATTCCACACTCCTTTCTTTGTACTAGACTTGAATACATTTCGTACAAAGGCAACGAAGTAATAAAAATGACAGAGATAAGTTAACGATACAATCAAAAGTTCTTCTCAAGCAGAGAATGTATAGCTTCAATAGCAATAACTTATTATTATAATCATCATTATATTCACGTTACATGACTGTCATGACTGCATTTCCAATAAAAGTTAACTTTCTTAAAAAGTAAAAATCCTATCAAAGAAATAAGATCACTTTTATCAATCAATGTATGAGTCTTACATCGAAGCATTTATTATACATACATTATATATATATATATATATATATATATATATATATATATATATATATATACAGGATGTCTCATAAGTAATAGCGCAAACCGACACAGGTAAAAGTACACGATACTAGAAGCAGAAAAGTTTCAGTAAACATGGGTCTGCAAACGAGCCGTTTTCGAGATAATCGCGAATGTGTGATTACAAGCCGCCACTGACTTCATTGTTTGGAAACGTCGTCCTAGTTGTAAAATGCTAATAATGTTTGCGAATGTGTGGGTACAAGTCGTCATTGATTGCATTTTGTAAACACCGCGCGGTCCGAGTTTTGCTCTTTGTTTACAAAACAGAAAATTTCCGAGATGTGGCGTTGTAATCAAACAGAACATTTCAACATTTACAAATACTGAAGTCAGTGACGGCTTGTACCAACACATTATTAGCATTTTACCAACTAGGACGACGTTTACAAACAATGAAGTCAGTGGCGGCTTGTAATCACACATTCGCGATTATCTCAAAAACGGCTCGTTTACAAACCCATGTTTACTGAGACTTTTTTGCTTCTATTATCGCGCACCTTCGCTTGTGTCAGTTTGCGCTATTACTTTTCAGACACCCTGTATGTGTATGTATATGTGCGTGTGCGTGTGTGTGTGTGTGTGTGTGTGTGTGTGTGTGTGTGTGTGTGTGTGTGTGTGTGTGTGTGTGTGTGTGTGTCCATGACACAGTGACGTATTCTGAAAATTTGACCTGGTCTACTTATTTATTCTATATATTGATTACCCGACCCATCTACATTAATTAGATGTAGTAGAAATAAAACACAAATTCAATCACGCAAGTAAAATAAAAACTGAACCCCAACGACGTTAAATTTTCGGCAATTTCTGTATTTTTCATAAAATCTTCCTTTTTACCTGAAACTGGACCTAGATTTACCTGCACCAAGGGAAATGTCACTTCATATAGCAAAGCTGTTTCTGCTACAATCGGGGAGGAAACCCGTTCGTCAGAAGGGCGCGATGGAGAACGATTAGTGGCTTATATAAACTAGGGATGGCCAAATGGATCCGGATCCGAAAATCTGGATCCGGATCCGGATCTGAGAGTTTCGTATCTAAATCCCATTATAATATTACCACACCTTAAAAGGTATTATGATCTTCGATTACAAATAATTTTCTCATTAGTTAGTCCTTCAAGATTTTTTTTCAAGTGTTGTTCCTAAAATACTTTGCTACGCATCGGCTAACACACTCCTGCATAAAAATAATCTTACTTGTTTAACATAAAATGGCAGACGTGATTTTGTAAATGCCATTGAAACGAATATGTATTCATTCGAATGTATTGGAAATGGAAACACACACAAATGTGATACATTTCATTCCAGGATGAAACCTTTAACACATTTAACAAGATAGAAATGTTATACAAAAATTATACAATTGTTCCACAGTTACAATTTTAAAAATTAAAATAAAACATTATAATATATGCAGTGTTATATAATTACAAAGTGTAAGACCCCCTCCGATTTCCATGAAACTTGGCAGGTGTATAGAGGGGCCCAAAGGAAGAAATACGTGTTTTTGTGTTTCGGCTGAAAAACTGTTTTAGGGGGCAAAACCCGCCTCAAATGTCAAGATGAGGACAAATTGACGTGGGGATCTTACCCCTGTGTCCCCCTCCGATTTCCATGAAATTTGGCAGGTGTATAGAGGTGCCTATGCCCCCTGTTTCTTCCTATGCCATATTTACATGGTTTCGGGATCAGATCCGTATTTCCATTTCTCTTCATCTTGACATTTGAGGGGGGGGGTGTTTGCCCCTAAAACAGTTATTTAGCTGAAACACAAAAACACGTACTTCTTCCTTTGGGCCCCTCCATACACATGCAAAATTTCATGGAAATCGGAGTGGGACACAGGGGTCAGATCCCCGCGTCAATTTGTCTTCATCTTGACATTTGAAGGGGGGGTTTGCCCCCTAAAACCTTTTTTTTTAGCTGAAACACAAAAACACATATTTCTTCCTTTGGATCCCTCTATTCACCTGCCAAGTTTCATGGAAATCGGAGGGGGACACTTAGATAACCTCCCTTGTAAGTGTATTAATTACAAATCGCGCACGCGCGCACACACACTATATATATATATATATATATATATATATATATATATATATATATATATATTAGCAGGTAACAATATGTTATAAACACATTCTTACTTTCCAAAGAAGAGCTCATGTGGGATGGCCAAACGGATCTGGATCCGAAAATTTTTAGGATCCGTATCCGAATTTCGGATCCGCGAGGATCCGGATCTGGCCATCCCTAATATAAACCAGTCTTAAATTTGTTTAAATAATTTACTTAAATTCTGCTTTAGAAGCTTGTTTTAATAATTTGTATAATAGACGGTGTTCAAAAATTATTGTTCGATTTTGTAAGGCCTTATTTTCACCATGATATTATCACAATTTGAAAGTGGAATGAATATCTATAGCTTCACACAGACCTTAAATGCATCTATGTTCAGCCGGTAGTTCCATTCTAGCCAAACCTTCTCAAGCATGTTTTATGTGACGTTTCCGATGAAACTCAATGTGTGATTTCTGTAAGTGGGGTTTCATCAAGGACAATTTTTACGTTCCTTCACTTCCATAGACACTGTGACAGAATTGCGAAAGTGAATCGACATCGCCATCGGAAACGTCACATAGACATGTTTGATAAGGTTTGGCTAGAATGGAATGGAAGTACCACCTGGATATTTGTCGTGAACGTATCGAATGAATTTAAGGTCTATGTGAAACTGCACTGAAGCCCTCCCCGAAATCTTACAAATATCTAATTAGCGATAATTAATTTTAATTCCTTAGCAGGATTAAACATCTTGTATAATAACTTGTAATGCACTGAGAAATTGATCTTCAGGGTTTCTACCCCCCCAATTTTTAGTATATAGATGTCGGCTGCTGATATGGGACGACCCCCCCCCCCCGCCCGAAATAAAATTCTGGCTACGGGTCTGCATGGGTGTTTATGCCTTCATCAATTCATCACTCATCCTTATCTTCGCGCTTCGCCAAAAGTGGCAGAAAAGCTAAGTAAAATAAATCAAATGAATCAATCAATGTATTTACTTGAGAATACAACAAGTAAAAACAAAACTATTTCTTCTTTAAATAGTTTTATAATAGAGACGAAGTGGTTATTGTCTAATAAGGGCACATGGAAAATGTAAAATGTGACCATCTTCTAGCCATTATAAGATACACGAGCAAAAGCAAAAGAATTAATCGATTTCCAAGCAAATGATGAACTATTTAAAATACGGGTGCCCGAAAAGTCTTTCCCTGATTGCAAACTTTATTCATATCCGCTATATGAAAGCAGAGATATGAAAGTGGTGCCAAAATGTTAGAAAACTAACCAAGTTTTCTTGTTGCAGGTTTCAGTAACGTGGCTGCATTGTAACAGTGTCAGTGCCCAGGAAACCGAAATGTTCACAAATCAGGAAAAAAAGATGTGTGTGTCCTCTGGTATCACGAGACCCGGTCACCAATAACAGTGGAGCGGAACTTTCAAACAACTTATGGAAAGATGCCGCCCGATGTCGAGAGCATTAAGTCGTGGTATGACAAGTTCAAGACCACAGGATCTGTTCCTGACTTACCGAGAAGTGGCCGACCATCAACCTCAGCGATTTCAAACAACGTAAAACATCAGCCAAAAAGTTCTCTTCATGATATCTTACACAAACGCTTATTGTTTCGTGCATACAAAGTGCAAATTGTATAAGCTTTATTGCCTAATTATACCAGTGAACACACTGAGCTTCTTCCTGATTTGTGAATATTTCCGGTTTCCTGGGCACTGACACTGTTACACTACAGACCCGTTACTGAAACCTGCAACAAAAAAAACTTGGTTAGTTTTCCAACATTTTGGCATCACTTTTACATCTCTACCTTACATATAGCGGATATGAATAAAGTTTGTAATCAGGGAAAGACTTTTCGGACACCCGGTACTATATTGGTATCAAATTAATAATAAGCTAGAAAGTTTATGTTATTTGTGTGATATGAATGAAGAATAGTTAGTTCGAAACAGGTGGTAATAGGCTCATTTAGAGTGATGTCGTTGAACTCCTTCGCCTCGATGTTGATTTACGAAAACAAACTCTGGTGCTGCGTCATTGCTGTTAGAAATGCAAATGTGCATTACGGAAGTTAACAACTCACTACCAACCTTATACAACGTGCATGTGGATTTTGTCAAATGAGAACAAACGCCATAACTATGAGAATGAGTAGAGAGAATGTGGTATAACATTTCATCCAAACAATCTCATTCTTTCCACAGTAATGATGCTGTAAAGGGCGCTCAACAAAAACCAGCGCAATAAATAAATAGGTTCTGTTTATGTTTTAATGTAGACGAGATGTCCCTGGTGTTTGTCAGGGGCGCAAACTTTTGACAAACATTGACTGGGCATAAATACTTGAGTTATAAGGTCATTAAAAATATATGCGATTGCATGTATCATGACATTAATTCGCACCAACAATGCATCTTTAATTATTTTCTTAAAAAGTCTGTTGTTTACTGATTTCAATAAGCATTTCACCGCGATAATAAATATAATAATAATAATAACACGAGAAATTATTGGGTAGGCTCGGATGCCACTAGTTACAATTTCATTAACGTGTATTCAATTTATAGGAAAGGCATTTGTTCTTAATTTTACAAAGTTTAAAATGCCCAAATAG
This sequence comes from Lepisma saccharinum, assembly GCF_977018435.1. Taxonomy (NCBI): domain Eukaryota; kingdom Metazoa; phylum Arthropoda; class Insecta; order Zygentoma; family Lepismatidae; genus Lepisma; species Lepisma saccharinum. Next base: position 19,829,751 of record NC_139245.1, read on the forward strand.
AAAATACGGAAGCGTATAGAGGTCAGTGCATCTGCATACATGTTGTTAGGGTTTTATTTTTGAGCCACTGAGGAAGTCAAAGCGTCCTACATTCTAGAGCTGCAAAGTTATTCAATCGAGAAAGGGAGGGAACGTGGGCAGGAAACAAATCAGCGAATTGCAGAAGACCACACACATCACGAATATAGCCGTGATGTCAACAAATGTGTTTATGCACATCCCGGAAGACGATAAGGCGATTGAGAGAAGGGGCCTGCTGCGGTGCTGATAGTTCACGGGGGCATTGGTCCGCGTATCATGTGAGTCTCAGCTGGTCGCTAATCAACGCGTGAAGTGAGGTTTTCATCCTCGGAGCTGAGGATCTTTTCTCTCTCTTTGGATGGACTAGGCTAACCCCGTCGCGGTAGCAGCCTTTCGTTAACTGTTTTTAGACCGTGTGCCAAATAAGAAAAACGCAGACGGCGTCTGATCTGGCGGGCTCGGGACAGACCCAGTGGCGGACGTGATGTTTTCTTCCGATTGATATCCAAGCTTCCACGTTAAAGAAACGCTCGCATGGAAATTTTCAAAGTATTATCCATACACACCCTTTCTTTTGGTCCAGTATCCCTAAAAAAAAAAGAACATCAAAGGCAGTAAAGGTTGGCAAAATGAGGGCTGACTACTAAAAAAATATCCGTAACCCTCCCCCCTCCCTTTCGAAAATCCTGAGCACGCCACTGCGTATTTTGATTTTCTTCGGTGTACCGATATTGGCGTATCTATGAGGAGCCGATGGAGCTACAGCCTCTCCAGAAAATTTGAGAAAGTAAACATTTTAAAATGAAAGCAAGAAAGAATTCGTTAAAAAAAACCCAAGTGCACCCTCCTTTAAATGAACCCCCGTTAACCATTTTTGTCTTTGCACAAATTTCAAAACGACATTTAAAATGGTAATCACATTATAAAATATTTTACACAGTGTTATCCGCCCCTACCTACTTTTACAATTCCAGCTTCCGAAAGAAAGTCTGTCGTCCACTAGTATTCACATCCACGAATGAAACCGATTTCGGCGTACATTACTACATCGTCTGGCACCATTAAAGTAATTCTTGCTAGTCCCACTCTCGCAACAGACTCAATCTATAGCAAATCTAGCCTATCGCTTCGGTGACCAAGCGCGTTGGCTAGTCAGCTCGCTGTCTCGTCACCACATGTTCCAGCATCGAGTCCGTACTTTGGAATGTCCGTGTCATAAATATCATTCCATCATCATTCATCGTCATCGCCGACCTTCGTGGGGTAGTGGTTAGCACAGTACGAGGCCAGGGCTTCCGAGTTCGAATCCCACCTTGGGAAAGGGTGCTCTTTTGTGAGTGTCCCTTCATTGATTTTCTCTACCATCACTTCGCATCTTCGCGATTAGTGAAAAGTGGGAGAAAAGCCAAAAACAATAAATCCATCATATAAATCAAAATTATTCATCCTCATCGTTACAATTAGTCTAAAGAGCCAAAAAAAGTAACGTGAAATAACAAAAATATACGAAATGTCAACTCTAGCCTGGTACTTCATTTGTAATATTGATAAGTTGTGTGGTTGAGATAATTTGTTGACTCGCAATTCTTGTACATAGCATTGCCCTTATGATTGTCCTATACAACTGCAATAATGGTAATAGACACTGAAAAAGTTGACAACCTCATAGATAGAAAATCATAAATACAGACGTATATTACAAATTTAAATAACATACATGAGAATGAGTTAAGTAAGCAAGCCTTAATTTGTCCAGGGGGTCTCCTAAGCTTGCCTGAGGATCAATGTTAGACAACAGTATTTTTTTTTATTAATAGCAAATCCGAAAAAAAATCACTGATACTTGCCATTGGGTTTAAATGCAAGTTAGAAGTACAATAATTATTATGTACAGTGATAATGCTCAAGAAAGATTTTGAAAATTCTGACTGTCACTGTCCTAACCTTCAACCCCCTCCCCCTGGCTCCTCTTTGCTCGTGTAGAAAAAAGGAGGAAGTTTCGTTGCTCATTTATACACGGCACGTGTTGAGACATTCTGTAAAAAGAAACGTCGCTTAACAATTAAAGCTAAGAATAACTTAGGGCAAACGCTGCCACCCAACAGACAAGACAACTTCAAAAGAATCTAAGAGACGTGGATGGGAGGGGAGGATCAAATGCTGGCGATCTCTTCCCGCTTTTGTTTCTATTGGGCAATACTTTCTGCTTCAACTCGAAACTATCTTTAGTTGGATTCGGGTTTTTATACAATTTGTCCGTAGGTTTGTTTAAACTTTAGGATTGAAACTATTGGCGGGAGGGGCAGGTGCCACTTACAGAAGAAATGACTAAGAATTATAACAATATTGATAGCATTATATTACAACGATAATAAGCAATGCAATATTGGCAAAAAATAAACGTTCGGGTAATCTTTCTCCAGATAGTAAAAGAATAAAACAAATTTGAGAAAAAAATGTATTAATCAGGAAAAGATTTACTAGACAAATAAGTCAACACCGGAAATCGAATCCGGGGTTTATTGGTTACAAGACAAATCGTTAACTGATGGACATATGAGAGCATTTTAGGCGAAATGTTTCACATGTTCGTGACAGTTTCTCTTAAGGAAATGAATTCTCAAGTTTCACCCTTTTTGTAATTACTGTTCATACAAATAACAAAAAAACTACTTCTGTTTCACAAAAATCTACTTCTGCTATCACCTTATAATCAAAGAGTCCTGGGTTCGTTTCCTGGTGGAGGTACGAGTACATTAGCATTCCACTTTTAACATTCAGTCCCGATTAGTTTACCTACGTTTATATACATACTGGACCTAAGACGAGCCCTTGTAAATGGTCTTGATATAATGTCCAAAAATGTTGACATTTATTTCTAAAGTTATACATTATTCATGTGCTTGCAGCATATTCCATGCCCCTCTCAGGAATAACTTCTAGATCGGCCTATGATTAAAACTAAGTTTCAATCAGCCCTTTGAGGGCTAAGGCCTGAAAACTGGCTCTTCCATTGAGTAAGTAACAGCAGCTCACACAAGATGATATACTCTATAGAAAACATAGGAACCATATACACAGTTCCAGAATACATGTACGGGAAACCAGGGGGGGATTCTCTCTCATCCCCCCTTCCAATACAACCCTCTTAATACATATAGTAAATAAGTAAGTAATCGACATTGATGGCCTAAAGATATAAATACACAAAGGTAGAGAGACAACATAATATTTTTCTTTTATTTTTCTGTTTTCCTATTTGAAGTTTCATTTTCCGCATTCTCCCCGATTTCCGTGGCGGAGTGATTGTCACAGCGCGCTACGACGTCAGAGGCCCTAGGTTCGAATCCCGGTCTGGGCATAAGCGTTCTTTGTGAGTGTTGCATCATCGATTTCATCATATCATCAACCCACCTTCATCTTCGTGATTAGCCAAAAGTGGAAGAAAAGCGAAGTAAAATGGACTAAACCAATTTTTCCGGTTTCTCAGGGTAAGCGCGAAGATGAGAAAATTGACGATTGCATGCAATTGACACACACATGCCCTGGGAGGGGTCGAACACAGGAGCTTGTTGTTATATAGTGAACGAACGAGTTCAACACATGTGGTGGTAAGTGTTTACTTTCAAGATTCCGAATGAGTTATGCTACATCATTTTATGTTGAAATAATGTAACAGTGAAAAAAAAGACAATGGCTAACTGCCCCAGTATCAGTGGCGGCGATTAGGGGGGGGGTTGCTGCCCTACCTTTTGCCCCCGCACTGTAGTTGATTTGATTTATTTTACTTCGTTTTTCTGCCACTTGTGGATAATCGAGAAGATGAGGATGAGTAATGAAATTCATAAAGGGACACTCACAAAGAACACTTATGCCCAGACAGGGATTCGAACCCGGTTCCGCTACCGTACTATGACCTCATAATGCTAAGCATTGTCCATTAAAAGAAAGTAAATCGTTTTGCCCCCCCCCCCCCCCCCAGCGGTTTTGGCTCCCGATCACCGCTACCAGTGGCGAGCCCAGGATTTTCGAAAGGGAGGGGTTACGTATACTTTTTCTGGTAGTCAGCCCTTATTTTGACTTCGTTTCCTACCTTTGATGTTCTTTTTTTTAGGAATACTGGGCTAAAGGGGAGCTTATGACCCCCACCAACCCTCCTTGGGCACGCCACTGGCCGCTACTGCCCAGAATTATTTATTGGTTAATCTTGTGTTCCATATCCTAATCGGAATTCAATTAAGAAATCATCAAATGTTCACTATAAACATCTGGAATAATAATGGGGTCATTGCGAATAACCCAGAAAAGTAGAAAATTAAACTAAAATTAAGGAATTTCTTTCCGCCCTCGTGACGAAGTGGTTACCGTAGCGGTCCTGTGTTCGAATCTGACACCAGGCATGTTCTTCTCCTTCCTCGTTTCAGGAGTTCAACATTCATCTTCATTGCATTGATTAACCTCGCGGGTAGCAAAGTGACGTAAAATAACGAATATGCTTATTTGTATTAGTAGTGACAGGCGCAATAATGATGGCGATGACAACAAACAATTAACTTGAAAAAAACATTCGTAAATGAAGCAAGCTGGTAACTGTTCCCTGTAGTATGTTGCATGTTGAAGGTATAGCTCACTCAAATGTCAAAATGCCAATGCAGAAAACAAAGTGACTGACTTTTTGATCACCCTGTACTTTGTGGGCATTTTCGTCTTATGGAAACCAGACAGCATTCCCGAACATCTTTTACATGAAATAATCTCTATATTTAAAATTTAGCCAGTCTGGCTTGGCACATATTGAAAAGATGTTGAACTAGATGTCCCGAGAAGAGCATCCAGTCGCAACCCGATATTCCGACAGTTGGCAGAGGTGATCACTGCCAGAAAAACCTGTGCAACCTTGGTAACATTTGAACACGAGATTTGGCTCCGACTTCCGAAATGGTAAGAAGTTCCCTTGAATCACGGGAAGATATCGTCCCATGGCTCTGATGACGTGGGTCGGGCGACGTAGGGTAATAGAAAAATATCCACTCTAACCCTGGAATACTCTAATTTTAACGTTATTTTGCAATGGGCAATAGGTTTCATTTAGACGCTGATCTGGCAAGCGTGCAAATCTCACGTTCAAGCCAATCAAAGGAACTGTTTCCAGTACCATGACGACACTGAGGAATGGTTCGTAAATACGATTTAGCAACACTGCACTGCTGTTGCATGCGTTAAGAGACCACACACGTCACGCACACGTACGACCTGTGTAAAATTGGATGCTTTCACGTCATTCTTGTTGAGTGCTGTACGAGAAATTTTGCATACTTTTGCAAGACTAAAGTAGTTTCAGTCGGAGTGGTTTGTTTGGTAGAGGCATTCTATCAGTTGGGAGCAGGGTGCAAAATCCTGGGGGGGGGGGGATGGGGATTTCACCCCACCAACAATCTTGGCCTCAAAAATCCCCCCAGCAAAAAATCCGGCGGAAGAGTTTTTGATGTAACAACAAAAGCTAAGCAATTAATTTGAACTTCAAATAAGCTATTACTTGGACTTTACTATGGATAATATTGAAAACACACACAAAGTGGTGTTCGTGAATGTTGCATGCTATTTATTCCTCTCTCTCTCTTTTTCAAGATACTATTAACAGATCTACACCAATAGCATTTATACACACAATAAAATTAAGACAAGAATACAAGACGAATATTAATAGATCTAAATGATTAATATTAATAGAAAGCAAAACCTAAACAAAAACTTGTAGATTATAAAACTATGTACTGACATCTAGAAACAGTTAGTAAAGGAATTACTTTGTTACTTTATAAATATCTGATATACGTATGTAAAAGTAACAAATTAATTTCTTTATATTTAATAATAAATCATTTTCAAATATTTAATTTAATTTTATATTTACTAACATTATAAATATGTACGTGTATCATATAATAATCATATGTGTGTGTGTAGATCTTCCTTCCCCCACCAGTCTTCAATGCAAAAGTGTGAACTGCAGCTATAAAACAGGATGTCAAAGAAATGTCACAAAATGTCAACAAATATTTATCTCTTTGACATTCAATTAATGAATTCATACCACTAGGTTCGAAAGTTAAGTTGTAAGTACAGTTACCGACAATAAAAATGGGACATCTATAGTCGCTTACCTTCAAGTGTGTTGTCTAACTCAACGGGCGACAAGTGGATTTAATAGCAAAATTTTCAATGGCAACTTCTAAAACCGCCGTAGAGTTAGGCAAAACACATAACGCCTTGCAGCGAAGCGAATATTTCAGGATCTAGGTGTCCCATTTTTATTGCCGGTGACTGTACACTCAAGGTTCATGGAATGGACACAGAGGGCTGCTGGAAAAGTTTCTGCAATCAATGTAAAAAAAAGACGTGAAATTCTGGGAATGGCTTTATTGTTTTTCAAAGTATTCACCCTTATGATCGATACACTTTGCATACGCTCAAACCAATTGTGAAAGCATTTTTTCCACTCTGAAACTGATACCTCAGTAACCGCTGTTGAAAATAAGATCCTTAGGAAAATATTTGGGTCTAAAAGAGATGAGGAGACAGGTGAGTGGAGGAGGTTACATAATTTAGAAGTACATAATTTGTATTCATGTCCAGATATTATTAGAATGATTAAATCAAGAAGACTTAGGTGGACAGGCCGTGTGGCACGAATGGAAGAGGAAAGAAGAGTTTACAGGATTTTTGTTGGGGAAACCTGATGGTAAGAGACCTGTAGGAAGACCAAGACGAAGATGGAGGGATAACGTTGAGATGAACCGGGATGGAGAAGAGTATATAGATCTTGCTCAGGATAGGGACAGATGGAAGGCCTGTGTTGCTGCAGCCATGAACCTTCGAGTTCAAGAAGGCTAGAGAGTTAGTTAGTTAGTTATTCAAGAGAGGCTTTTCCCCCACAAATAACTCTGCCTTAATTTGCATCAGTTTAATTTAACCAGTATCACTCATAATTGCCGGTCCTTTACAATAATTAACACAAATTACCGTGGCTGACATGTGAACTATATACTCATATTTTTAAGCTGACGTTCATTTTCCAAGGGGCAACCCTCGGGTGAGCTTTGGGGAGCATTCAGACGGAAGCGACACGCGACAGGAGACAAGCGGTACAGGAGTTTCGCACCGAAGTGACAAGCGACACGAGCCAATTCGTTCTCTAAGCAAGCATTCACCGTGCATACGCTACCAACAGACCGTGGAGACAAGATGCACGAAATTGATGAAGAGGTACGTGTAGCTTGTCTTGTCGCTTCGGTAAGATTGATTTCCAAGCGACTCGTGTCGTTTGTCACTTCGGTCTGAAAGTTCCATGAAAGTGTGGGGACAAACTTAAAAAAAATAAGTAAGCACTTTAAATACACAACCATTCGAAACTTCCCGATTCTTCCTGTCGTCTTAATGCAATTTATGCATTGCATTGCACAAAATGTAGCGTATTTACGATTTGTTTCAAATTCATTTACAGACATCGGACCAGGGTGCGAAATCATATTTATAATCTTAATAGATATAAAAGGAAATTACTAAATATTTAAATATACATTACTATTAAATACATATAAAGCAATTAATTTGTTACTTTAATGTAGGCTATATAAGATATTTATAAAGTAACAAACTAATTCCTTTACTAACTGGTTAAAGATGCCAATAAATTACGAAATAGTTGTATTGTGTATACATTTTTGTTTAGATTTTTTTCTGTTAATATAAATCAATTAAACTTCAAACTTATATTGGTCTTTCTTGCATCCTTGTTTAACTTCTATTGTGTTGTGTATATTGGAATAGATCTGTTGATGATCTTTTGAAAGAGAGAGAGAGAGAGAGAGAAAGAAAGAAAGCATTCAACAATCGCAACCACACTACTTTGTGTATGTCTTCGATATTATCCTTAATAAAGTGTATTTGAAGTTAAAACTAATTGCTTATCTTATATTGTTTAAAGAAAAACTCCCTCCCCCCGCGAATTTTGGTGGTGGGGATTATCAAGGGCAAGATTGTTGGTGGGGGAAATTCCCCCTGTCCCCCCAAGGATTTCGCACCCTGCATCGGACACAAGCTAAAATTTGCCAGCTAGCAACGTGAACGCTTCAATAGCCAACTGTGCGTCGGCGAGCGTCGACCTTGGCAATGACAATGGTATCCCGTGGCACCAAGTGTGTAGCTAATCACATGCTGCTTACTCGTTATCTGGCCTTGGGGCAGAAAATAAATGGCTTATCAATGCAACATGTTGCCTCGAAGTCTTGTTAAAACTAGGAGTTCTACGATGTATCGGAGCATCCACCAGCTTACTCTTTGCGTTACGCAATCACCACCGTTGATGATTGTGATTTATCTCGTTACACAATCGTGCATTCCGCAATTAGGAGAAATTGTAGGATGGAAAAATGCTGCACGGTGTTTATGTATTTGGCTACGCCACTTAATATTTATCCATGCCAGAATTTTCTTTTAATGTCTTAGGACACACCACTGAACAATTGAAATTGCAAAGACATGCAGCAGGGTTTGAAGCTGTAACCTTCAATATACGAGTACAAAAGTTTCAGATATTATTAACATCTTGAAATATAATGTGAGACTACAAATTTAACATTATATAAAAGTGATTGATTGATTAATTTGGTTTATTTTACTTCGCGTTTCTGCCACTCTCTGGCTAATCGCGAAGATGAGGAAGAGAATCAAGAAGACTTAGGTGGGCAGGCCATGTGGCACGAATGGGAGAGGAAAGAAGAGTTTACAGGATTCTTGTTGGGAAACCTGATGGTAAGAGACCAGTAGGAAGGTCAAGACGAAGATGTAGGGATAACATTGAGATGGACCTAAAAGAAATCGGTAAGGATGGAAAAGAATGTATTGATCTTGCCCAGGGTATGGGCAGATGTAAGGTTTGTGTTGCTGCAGTTATAAACCTTCGGGTTTAAGTAGGCTAGAGAGTTAGTTAGTTTAGGATGAGTGATGATATGAAATTGATGAAGGGACACTCACAAAGGAGCCATGCCCGGGTCGGGATTTGAACCCAGAACCCCCGCTATAGAAGAGTGGAAAATTATGCTAAATTTACGTGATGCAATAAAATAACATAGTTATCTTATTTTAGTGGAAGTACCATTTGCCTTATGTTTTTGCATCTTTCAATTTTAACCTTTTTATTGCGTGGGTGGATTACATTCTCAAAGGACAATGTTAACTGTTTTTTAAAGAGTAAACCTAACATAAGCACAAGTTACATTGCATTTGTATTTTGTACCTTATCTATATATTTGTGGTTAGTAACTACAATGAGGGTGAATAATGAATTCATGATATGAATGAAAAACAAACGGAAATGAACATCCATACCATTTGTAGTTACGGTCTCTCTTTGATCCAGTTCTCCTAAAAGATGAGTAATTTATTACTGACTAACCGATTAGGTTACTCGTGCTTCTCTGATAGCGTAATGGTAACGCCGTCGCTTTGGAATCAAGGGCTCGATCCCAGATGGAGGCATATTTTGATTTATTTGATTTAGTTTATTTTACTTCGCGTTTTGTGTCTCTTGGCTAATTTGCGAAGATGGGGATGAGTGATGAAATGATGAAATTGATGAATGGACATTCACAAACAACCAAGCCCGACCGGGATTCGAACCCGGGACCCTTGGCGTCGCAGCGCGATGTGCTAACCACTCGCCGACAGGGTCGGGCTTGGAGGCATATTGTACAGTTGTTCGGACGGCAGGTCCAGTCTCCATTAGCCTCTCTAAGGGTACAACAAACTTTGTCTAGCCTGCTATAAGGAACCTCCCACCTTTTTTAAAATTTCTGGTCATCACTAAGTATGTCCTCAAAGACTGTCAATGAAACAGTTATTTATCACACTATAAAATCAATTTATCTGCTTATGATGAGGAAAATGACGCTTACTTCAATGAAACAAAATAACTAGAAGGTGCTTGAAAATATGTTTCAGTGAACATTCATCAGTGCTAATTTAAAGCAAAAATTGCTCTTACATAATTGAAAAAGCAAGGTAAAGTTTCTTTATGGTGAATCCTTTGGAAAAGTAATACCGCAGGGTACATCTTCTCTGGGGACACTCACATTTCAGGCTAACGGACCCCTGGCGTCTGGATTCACAGCCAGTATATAATCCTCTGCTGGGGATTGTTTTGTGTCTTATCATTCACAATCAATCCCGTCGTCGCGATTAGACAAAAATGGCATAAAAGCAACGTGAAACTTTCAAAATCAACAAGTTAAAGGTTCCTCAAAAGCAACCGTGAGTTACATTTGAAGTTATTTTCTGATTAATAAGCACTACCCACTCGGATAAAGATCTAACAAGAATGCCAGGCATTTTCTTCAATATGTTAATTGGATAATGAAACAATAAAATGTTTCTCAATATCCTCAAACTTAATACCTTAACTTCCTTTAAAAACTTTCGCATTCCACACTAAATGCGGAAAGAGAGCAAAATGAAGCAAATATCGAGTTCAATGGTACGTCTAGAGGGTCAATGGTGCCTCATATTATTTTAAAGAAAGGAAATGTGTCCACAATCACAAAATTATAGGAGGTTAGGGGTCGGACATCCATCCCTACAGCCCTATCTTTCTTCCCCTGTTTATCTATCTCTCTCTTTCTCACTTCCTTATATTCTCTGTACTTATTTTCTCCATGTCTCCCTCTGTCTACTGATCTCTTTCTTTCTTTACTCTTGGTCCTTCTTTCTTCCTGCCTTTCGTTCTTCTCTCCCTTTATATGGTATATGTTACTATTTATATCTTTCTATCATTGCGACTCTCTGTACTCCTGTATTTATTATCTCTCTCTATCACTCTGAGTATACTGTACATGCCCTTCACATGGACGTCCGCAGGATTTTTTCCAGGGAGGGGCAAGCAAGGTAATTTTTTTCCAGGGGGCAAAGGACACATATTTTCCTCCAAAATAGTGATGCCCCCTCAAAAAACACTGTTTCAGTCTGAAGTTATCATGTTTCTTCAACGAATTTATAATAATTAACATAAATTACTGTGATTGAAATGAAATTATGTGTGAATTATATATTTTTTAGTTACCCCCCCCCCCTTCCGGACGCCCATGGCCCTTCATGTAGTGTGAACATCTCTTTCTCGTCGACCCCCATGGAGGAGTGGTTAGCACATGGCTCTATGACGCCAGGGGTCCCGGGTTCGAATCCCGGCCTGGGTATCGATGTTTGTGAGTGTCCATTCATCAACTTCATAACATCACTCATTCCCATCTTCGCAAATTAGTCAAAAGTGACACAAAAAGCGAATTAAAATAAAACAAATCAATCAATCAATCAATCTCCTCGATGTACTGTCAACTAATCAAAATACTTCTCTTGCCGGCTATTTGGATGGGCAAGAGGGTGCAATGATACTATTGGCGACGACCCTTTTAGGGACAAACTATTCGGACGTTTACCCCCGCATACGCATTTTAAATGTGATACTTAGGCCTACATAAGAAAGAACCGCTCTTCCTTCCCTCTACAAAATATTTTTTCACCTCCCCACTCGCGTTTATTGTCGTGTTTTTTCCCCTTTTCAAGCACAGTTAAGAGTATGAACAACGAGTCATTCATCGCAGAATATAGAGAAAGACGAAATAAATTAATTTAAAATAAATCACTTTCTTAATAAGGTCAGAATGAGGTCACCATTTGACATTTTCTAACATTTGATTCATTGTCCTGATTTAACCACGCAAAAAAACACTTCAGAACTCTTATTCCAGTCTCTTTGTCTAATTTATTTGGCTTTCCTATTTTAACATCAATCGCGACGATGATTAATGAATGGATGAAATTACAGAAGTGGCAAGCAACACCCACAACAAGATTCGAACCCAGAATCTTCGAGCACTAGACCACGTGCAATCAGATCTCCTAAAACAAAACGACGCCAGGGGTCCCGGGTTCGAATCCAGACCCGGGCATGGGTGCATGTCCCTTCATCAATTTCAACATTAACTCATCCTCGTCTTCTCGAGCCCGACCCTGTGGCCGAGTGGTTAGCACATCGCGCTGCGACGCCAAGGGTCCCGGGTTCGAATCCCGGTCGGGCTTGGTTGTTTGTGAATGTCCATTCATCAATTTCATCATTTCATCACTCATCCCCATCTTCGCAAATTAGCCAAGAGGCACAAAACGCGAAGTAAAATAAACTAAATCAATCAATCAATCAATCAATCAATCGTCTTCTCGATTAGCCGAATGCGTCAGAAAAGCGAAGTAAAATAAATCAAATCAATCAAACCCTACATCAAAACTGGGAGACAAGCGGATTAAGATCTGGCAACACGTGGCCACAATCTCGTACGATTTCCTGGGCCTCCCCGATGGCGCAGTGGTGGCGTCGTCACCTTGTAATCAAGGGGTCCCGGGTTCGATACCCGGTGAAGGCACATAGTGGTTCGGATCCAACTTTGAACTGTGGGTCCAGTCCCGATTAGCTTTTCTGTGCATAAAGGGGACTTAAAACACCAACTCAATCGTACGATTTCCTGATCGCGTCGAAATCGAAAGCCACTGGCAACACTGTTCTGGATTCCGGAAGAGCTACGAACTGTATTTAGATTTGATTTTATTTTTGTAATTTAGCGTCGCTTTTGGCGAATATGAAAAAAGGTGTTGATGTGATGAAATTGATGTGGAGACATGCACAAAGAACAGCCATGCCTAGGCAGGAATTCGAAACCGGGACCCTTGGCGTAGAGCTCGATCTGCTAGCCCCGGAGGTCGGCGAACTATATTTTTTTAGGACGCTACTAATATGTACCCAAGCGTTTTCAAACTTGAAGTGAGAGTAATGATAAATAAAACAAAAACAAATTACATTTTCAAAATTTATGATAACTTTCCGTTTCGATTTTATACAAATGAAAAGTAAATAAAATAAACGCAGCAGGTAAACTTTAGAATTGAAAATTTGTGTGGGGAATTTTAAACTTAGTATTTTCCGCTGACATTTCTACATAGCACATTTCCTGCATGTACCACATCACAATACAGCACCCTTGGAGAAAATAGGCGCAGTCTACGTCATCAGTGATGCGGCAGCACTGACATAACTCAACTCAACAAGGATTTATTGGACTTAAAGCTTTACAGGTGGCTGTTTATGCTCAGCATACTAGCACTGACATAGACAATTTCACAAAGCTGTAGCGAAAAATCAGGGTTGGTTCGATATCTCAGTTCGTAGAGCAATTGCTACCTTTAATTACATCCTTGACATAAATCACCAATCAAAATTATAGTAGGCCTCCCCGATGACGTAATGGTAAGGTCGTCGGCTTATAGTCAAGTGGTCTTGGGTTCGATACTCGGTGGAGGCCCATAGCGAATAGGATCCCACTTTAAACTGAAGGTTCAGTACCGATTAGCCAATCTGTGCATAAATGGACTTAAAACTAAACTCAAATATCAGAGTAAATGATCACCAATTAGAAATATAAAAAGGTGGTAGTTCCCTATGTTCAACGAGATTCTAAAATTAAGAGATGTCTAAAACTATCAATCGTCAATTAACACAATAGTAAATCTTGTTGGATTTTCTTGACATCTAAAATGAGGCGATCGCCTTTAGAAATGCCTTCCAAAATTTACGGCGACGCTGATAGGAGGAAGTTTGAAAAAAATCATCCGACCCACGGGACAACGCAGTTAATTCGCCACTGCTGGGAGAGAGAAGGAGGGGGGGGGGGTAATGTCACGTACTAGTAACCTTCAAAAAGATGTAACTTGGGGAACATATGTTCTGATGATTCAATAAAGATTTACGCAGGTGTGTCCCATGTGTGAGTTCTGAGAGTTCTCACATCCTACACTGACGCAAGACAATTTCTCTTCTTCCGATTCGCCTTGCTCTAATTTAGTTCAAGGTCTCACCTCTATAACAAGTTATTCAGTCGATAACTGAGGGTTGTAACTAGTTTTATGAGAACTTCGCATGAATTGTAAGCGAATGCGTGTGGGAGGACATTCTGATGGCTGGAAAATGACCCATTTTGAGTGAATTTTACATTGCCAAATTTCCAGGTTGCGCCCCGAGAGAAGGTTTTCAAATCCCCTTAGAAATATCTGTGAAAAAGTCGTGCTTAAAAAAGCACGTTGATTTTCCTCGACTTCTTTTGTGTCGTGATATCGCGAAATCTGATTTTATTGTCCCAGGTGGAGCAGAATTGTTATGTAAACAGCTGGCTGCAATAAAAAATGTTCTTGAACTTAATCGCGCTCAACAAGTAGAAGAAAGCTTGAAAAGAACAGTGGCTCTCGTGTAAAGTAAGTGATGGGGAGAATTTCACAGACAAGTTTTTACAAATCACTAGGAGTAAGCACGATATCGACATTTTATCGGGAAGCAAATCTCCACGTCATGATTCCAATTTCGGAATATCATTTTCTGATTTCCGGGTTCCCGAACTGTTTGGAAATTCCAAGTATCGTTTTCTATTAGATGTGTTTAAGTGCTGGGCGTAATGTCTACTCCACACGGTGGAGACTCGCAGCCACTCGTCCTCTCCCTTCCTTTAGGAACGTTAATCATTTCCTAAACTGCAGTTCTAAATTCAGTCCTAGCCAAGTAATTAACATTTTCTCCCCTCTTAGAATACCAGCTATCATTTTACCACCCATCAATAAATTTCTTTATTAGAAGTTCATTTACTGCCAAGAGTAAAATTAATTAATTTTCGGAAAGTAAATGAAAATATCAAAAAGTAGTTCTCTAGAAATACCCTTTCTCAGTGCTCGGGTAAAATTGTAACATTTTCTGTCAGTTGGTTCTGAAAATAATCGTGACCAAAATTACCCCGTAAGCCTGACGAGGAAAATGCTCAAATTTTCGTCAGAGTATAAGATCACCTTAAATAGTCCACTATTATTATAACGGCAAGATATGAATTTACATACTTCCATTAGGCAGTTCATTACACATAAAAAAGTTAACAGAAATTCCAGAATTTTTGTTCCTCGACATTTTGGTTCAATTCGAGCACAGAATAGACACGCGCTAAAGATAACACCTCAAGTGGATTTTATGAAGGAGAGTACAGAATCACTCGTCTCAGCTCAGTACAGATGTGACGTAGAACATGATCGGACACACTTCCTCCGTTTTTACTTCCTGCGTCAGTGACGACAATGACAACAGACCGAGGATAATCGCTGTGTCCGCCTCGACCACGGAAACCATGAATGGACACGTACTCCAATGTGACCTTCGCCTTGTTAACGTGGAAATCCGAAGAGGGAGGGAGAAGGGGTACTGGTCATGAAGAGGAGATGATATTGACGTAAGTTCCTGAATACATTAATACACATTATATCCTTTGCCTTTGGAACGCGTGATTATCATTTGTTGGCCTATGAACTCATCTGCCATAGCAGCTGCTTCCGTTTATCGTTTGAGTGAACGCCTAGTTGTTTGTTAATACTTCCTCTATAATATATCGTTGCCAGGTCTCTACTACCACACATGCAAGAGGAAGGGGGGAGAGGCAAATCAACCAACTAACAATTAATGTTCATTGTCGTTGTCACTGATTGATTTATATTTTGGTATAGTGCCCCTCATCAATTTCATCTAATCTTTCTTCATCCTCATCGTGGAGATTATTCTAAGAAAATGAGAAGAGCGACGTAAAATCTGAAAATCAAAACACTGAAGTTGGGGCAGGGGAGATCTTTCCAACAATAACGCAGAAACACAGCATATATATATGGTAATGACACAGTCTAACGCTGGAATATGAATGTTTCACACAAATCATTTCAGTACTCTGTGTTATTTACTATAAAGGACTGTCAATTATTATAAGCGTTGATGGGATTCGATGCGCTGACAACGTGTCACCAAACGAAAAGCCGCTTGGCAGGTCTTGACTCTCAAAGAGTTGTTGGCCACGGGGAGAGAGAGAGAGAAAGCAAGAGAGACTGTTAATTACGTACAACTGGTACAGATCGGTGCACGAACGCGACAACTTCAAACTGAATCACTAACTTGCGAAGAATGCCTTGCTTGCCCCTTCCCTCGGAAAAAATCCTGCGGATGCACAAGCTGTTCATTTATTTTTTACAGCCCCAACAATTGAAAGATAACAACGCCTCTGGTTTAGTCTATTAACGATATTCCTAAAATATTACAGCAATTTTTCTATCAATAAAAGTAGGGTAATTAGGTGAAATGAGCTTCTAGCCAGTGGCGTATCGTAGCCTCCCCGCAGGTGACAGATGTCCTGAAATAGTAGAAAGTCGTCGAAAAGAAAAAGCATTGATGACTGGTCGGTTGTTATATATGATTAGCTACCCCTTCCTACCTCACATGGGCTCCTGCAAAAAGTTTTGCAAGAGGTCAAAATCGGACAGTTGTGTCCGTAGTTGGCATATAGTCTCTGTCCGAAAGGTACGAAGTACGTACTTGAAGCATGGTTTTGGCAGAAGTGACGTCACCTAGTACAGTTCGAAAGCGCCAAGAACAGGAGTACGCAAGTGCATAGCTCGCAGTGCAGATGAAAGCTGACTCGGTCACGTGATTTCCACACTCGTTGTTCGCTTGCTTAAAATCGCGGAGATAGAAAGCCAGCAACACAGGTTAAATACACGTTATGGGTCAGCAAGTTGTTGGTTAAAGTGCTTCTAATGTGTGGAAATGTATGTGTACGAACATTTGAAAATGCTATGTGATATCTATGGTGAAAAACAAGTGTTTATAACGTGGGGGAAAACAACGAGTACTCAGCTTTATCTACTGATCGTATTTGGCGCTGCAGTCGAAGTGCAATTCGGAAGACTTTCACTTCCAGTCCACGACTTCAAGACCGCACTCCAAGACCATACTCGGAGGATGCTCGCTTCAAGTACTGTCTTGCATCTTTCGGACACGGCCATAGTAATGTAATGTTGACGACGTGTCATTAAGGGAAAAACATGTTTTGAGGGAGAGAGGAAAGAAAATATGTGAAGGAAGTTAGGAAGCTCTAGAGAATGCGAGAAACGAAGGAAGATAAGTCAGAAGATACAAAGACAGAGAAGAAAGGAAAGATGAGAAAAAAGAAAAAGGGGAAGACAAAGGAAAGGAAAGAAGGGAATTTGGAAGAGAAAGAAATATAGAGAAAGGGAAGAAATAAAGAAAGAGGCAAAGGAAAACATGGAGCAAAGACAGAGAAATATAGAAAAGGGAGACATACAGAGAGAGAGAGATTAAAGTGGAAAATACAGCAGAAAATGGGAGAGAAAAGATTTCTAAAGAAATTATAAAGAACAGAGGTAGTGTAAGTACGAACGGAGGGTTACTAAGAATAAGGAAAGGAAATCGAAAGCTAGAGAGAAAATAGAAGAAAGGAAGATAGTTAGAAATAAAACGAAAAAAGAAAGAATAAGTATGTAACTTTTCCTTATTCCAAGAGGAAGAGGGGGTTGTTGGCTCCCCAGATATTATATTTTTCTTTAATAGAATGGCGAAGCCGGGATTCTTTCTTGGAGACGGGACAAGCTTCATGTAGTCAAGCCAGATATTTGGCACATGGACTTCTGAAACTTGTTTCTTTGTTTTAAACAATTAAGCTGCGTATATACGTACACAGACATAAAAATACTGTTTAGGAACTTTTTAAAGGATAGTAAACACTTCTATTTTGAACTTTGGGAGGACTTGAGTCCCAAACTGACCCCTTGACTGCTTCTATGTTTTAGTGTAGATATTCACCGTATCCTATTAATACTAATAAGTAAGTGACCTTACTATTTCAGTGCTGTGCGTAATGATTTTTTAAAAAATATTCCTCGACACTTTAATTTCTTTCGCGAACAAGGGCATCCAAGCCCCCCTAAACATGTGGTTAGCGTTTGTCACGCTTGATGCCAGCGATCCCGGGTTCGAATCCCGGCCTGGGTATCAGTGTTCTTTGTGACTGTCTCTTCATCAATTTCATCATATCATCATTCATACTAATCTTCGCGATGTAAAATAAACCTAATCAATCAGTTTGAATGTGTTAGAATAAAATAATAGCGGACCCTAGTCTTGAACTACAGGATCCCACTTTAAACTGTAGGTCCAGTTCCGATTAGCCTTTCTGTGCATGAAGTGAACTTAAACAACAACTCAATTCAATTCTATTGAGAGACATGTGTAAAGAAAGAGGTGATGGAAATTGACACTCTGATAAAGCATCACTTTAGAGTCCTTGAGGGGTTAAACCTCGCCCCCCTTTCTTCCCCGACTTGCTTCGAGTCCACTGACAGAGTGAAGAATGTACAAATTCGATAACTGCATGAGACACACCATAAAATGAATCGACACGACTGGTTAGACCAAAATAAGAGCATAAACACAATTGATAGTGACTTATCGTACAACAGGTATCAGCCACGACCTTGAAAAAAAAAACATACAACCAACGACACGTGCTCAGATAGGCCTACTCTACTTTCAGTGCCATCTTGTGTTGAACAGATACACTATAAAGAGCTTATGGTATGTAGATAGAGTGCACATGATTGAGACAAATATATTGTAAACAAAGGCAACAGATGGCGCTGGTGGGTCTTAATCCATTGAACAATATGCAATGGGAAGGTAGTAAAACAGAATAACACAACTTGGTGTACTTTTAGAGGGCAATTATAATCTGTGTGAGAAAAGGATGGTATGTTTCAGAGATATCGTTATAAGCATGGCCGACGCCAGAAATTTCTTTAGGGCCATCAATATAAACTTGAATTGTAGAAATACTAATAATGCAACCATTTGCATTAAAATAAAGTAATATAATTAAAGCATTAAAATTATTGTTGATTTACTATTATTTCATTGGGGGAGACTACTTCTCTCGGTAACATCAGATAAATAATTTTCCGACACAATTATTTCTCTTGCTCTTTTACATTTGATACCGTCAGTATATTGAAATTCATAGTTATTCTATTTTGTTATTAGCTTTAACAACATCGTTAATGAAAAGAATCTTTGAAAGTTAAAGGATTTTTTTTAATACGTAATGATGTTTAATTTGTGCGACCTCTGAGGCAAAAATCTATTTTTTTTTGGAAATTTGACAATTCTGACCTAGTTCCTGAAGCTTCACTGAATTTTGTGGATGTTTTTACCCCCTTAGAGTCATTCTGATGAAATATTAATTTATTGAACTTTATTTCTGATTTCAACAATCAAAACAATAAGTTCAAGACAGACGTTGTTTGAGTTTTTGTTTTGACTGCATTTCTTGCACATATTGGCTAACCGGGACTGGACCTACAGTTTCAAAGTGGGATTCGAACCGCCATGTGCTTCTACCAGGTATCGAACCCGTGACTCCTTGATTACAAGGCGGCAGCAGCGTTATCACTACATTCGTC
The DNA here is from genome assembly GCF_977018435.1 of Lepisma saccharinum. Lineage (NCBI taxonomy): Eukaryota > Metazoa > Arthropoda > Insecta > Zygentoma > Lepismatidae > Lepisma > Lepisma saccharinum. The sequence goes on from NC_139245.1 coordinate 19,849,197, forward strand.
GGAAAGGCTCCGAGACAGAGAAAACAGCCATACTTGTTGCTGTGCTTCAAGTGCTGCCACATACGAGAGTGGTAGCCCCAGAAACTAAGGGCGAGGAAAAATAAACGAAAACGAATTTTTACATACGAACTGGTGTATGTCCTCTTCCCACCCTTTAGCTGGGGAATGTAAAGAAAGCAAACCTTACAGCTGATTCTCTTTTTATATACACATGCACTGCAGTACAAAGAGTTTCTGTATATCTATCGTTTTCCGCAAGTGGAAGAGAAGAGTGGCGCAGATTCCCGAACCTAGAGGGCGACGTGGAAAGTAAATTTAGACCGGAACTTACCGGAAATCAACACTTCTTGGAGGATGTCGAAGAAAATTTAAGAATGCGTTGAGAGAACGTGCTTAAATTACTGCCGTAGACATGCGTGAGGGAGGTGCGTTAACATTATATTTGCTTCAAGCTTCTCACTTTTAACTTTCTACAGTATATATTTTTCTTATTACACGTGACATTTCTGTCTGGTTAGGTTAATCGCGCCGATGAGGTTGTTTAATTTTCAGATGAAATAACAAAACATTGGAAAGCTCAAGCCCTGGCTAAACTTATAACCTTCGGAGGCGAGGTCTTGAGTGCACAACTCAACGTTCTGCCACCGAACTGGCAATATCAGTCATGATATTTAACACTATGTGGCTGGGATGAGCTCAGAATAAAATTATTAAGTTATACAAGATTGTATATACCGTGAAATTGCATGTCCTAAGAGATAATAAAAACAACTTGAATGAACTTCACAAAATTTTACACATCTCAACCACTCCCACTCACTTTTATTCGGTGACATTTGTGGTTCTGTTTGATTTTATATATAGGGTGGTCCGAATGTCTTGTTACCCACATGAAATTGTGTACTTATGTTTCATCATTTACTTAAAATGGCCAACACAAGCTCCTTTAGTGTGGAAGACCAGCTAACTGCAAGTGTATGGGCTCAAGAAAGAACTTGTAGGATGTGCAATGGGACTTTACAATAAGATTTAACTAAGTAGTCCATACTAAACGAACAACATTGAGGTGGCAAAACAGACTGTTTATGACAGGATCAATTATGCACAATAAAGAGGACAGGACGAACATCCACACGACAGGAAACATGTGTAGTCACTGCGGCTGAACTTGGATACCCCAAATCACAATGATCTCAGCACAGATGACGCCACTGCTGCACACGTCTCACTTGCATGCACACTGTAGGTGCTTATGTTGAATGTCTTTTTTTAAGTCCATTTATGCACACATAGGCTAATCGGGAGTTTAAAGTGGGATGCAAACCATTGTGTGCCTCCAGCGGCTATCGAATCCGAACCCCTTGTTACGAGAGGACGACGTTACCACGCGCCATCAGGAAGGAATGTTGGCCGTCTGAGATGAATGATGGAATACAGATACACAACTTCATATAACAAAGACATTCGGGGTACTCTAATAGATGTCGTAGCAGTGTGATCATTTACGTATCAACAGTAACTTAGGACGTGTCCGAAAGGTGCAAGACCGTACTTGAAGCGAGCATCCTCCGAGTATGTTCTTGCAGTGCGATCTTCAAGTCGTGGACTGGAAGTGTTGTCTTTCGAATTGCACTTCGACTGCAGTGCCAAATACGATCAGTAGATGAAACTGAGTACTCGTTGTTTTCCTCGCGTTTTAAACACTTATTTTTCACCATAGAAATCACATAGCATTTTCAAATGTTCGTACACATACATTTCCACACATTAGAAGAACCAAACCAACAACTTGCTGGCCCATATCGTATATCTACCCGTGCGGCTGGCTTTCTATCTTTAAACAAATGAACAACGAGTGAGGAAACCACGTGACCTAGTCACCAACCATCTGCACTGCGAGCTGTGCACTTGCGTACTTCTTCTTGGCGCTTTCGAACTGTACTAGGTGACGTCACTTCCGCCAAGACCATACTTCAAATCTGTACTTTGTACCTTTCGGACAGAGCCTTAATTCGCAAATTAAATAATTTTATTTTAAATTTGAAAGAAGCATGCAATTGAACCGACAGGAATTATTCATTTGAAGACACTTTGTCAATATAGCCTATAGCACTTATTTTTAAAATGAAATTATATAGCAAATTCATCTCTTGGTCTTTGACATGCCTTGTTGTGGTGTGCGCTTATTGCTACTCTACCAATCTTCTCCTCAGAGTTTGGACAGCGACAGATGGCGCATCATGCAAGCCAGTGCCGGAGGTCGATATAGACCCAGCTCTGGCAGGGCAATGCCACAGTGGGTCTCGGCTTCGTTGGTAAGTTTTGTTGGGAGAAACCTCCATGGAGTACACCCTAAACCAATATAGATATTATCAGAACCTCTTACCAACGTAGCTAGAGACCTGGAGTTTTGCTTTAGTACTGTTTGGTTATTATTGAAGTGTGTTTCATTTGAAAGCATGAATAGAAATTATATGCACTTTACCGTCTTGGATTTGATTGTTTATTTTCTCTGAATGATATTTTGAAGTAGAATTTGAAAGTAGGTTGTAGTTGCACGACCATTGTGTTTCTTTCATTTGGCTTCAATTTGTAAATCATTATTTTAATACACAAATATCAGTATGTATTGCCTGTATCGAAACTTTTTTTTCAAAAATTCCTCGCTACATAAACACACTATATTAGTTCTATTGCATGCAATATTTATTTGTAATTTGAAGGCCAAGCTTTCAATTATTCTCTGTTCGCTGTAAAGTCGAAGTTACTATAAACAAATGCACATGGCTCGTGTGAAATCCTATTAGCAGCTGTGCAGAAATCTTGCCCAGCTTGATAGAGACTGTTGGGGAAATTTCTAGGTTGGGGGGCGTTGTATACAGTGTAACAAGGATAAAAATAAGAATAATGACAGTAAAACCAGAATTATTAACTTTTCAGCTGCTTGATGCATGCCATTTTATAAGTTTGTTTGGAAAGATGGAAGCTTGGGCTATCATTTAATGAATTGTAGGGGATTGGTAGCTTATCAGAATGTGGGCTTTGTTCTAAGAACAGCCTTGGAGCTTTTATGTAGATTGCAGAAATTGCGGCATTTGGTATTGGTACGTGGGATCCGGGTATGAAAAGTGGCAGTTAGTGAAGAGCTGTCCATTAATGATTCTGACAAGAAAATCTGAAATCTGAAGATGAAATGGAGGTCGTGTAAGTATAGAAAAATAGATAAAATTTCATGTTTGGATAGGTTTGCAACTAAGGTTTGTTTAACTATTCTGATGAAGACATTTACTATTTTGTTGGCCTCTTTATATTACTTTCACAAGCCATGGACCTGCCAGAACCATACTCAATGATTGATAAAACGCATGTTGTGAAGTAGGGTTTTGAGGACGTAAACTAATCCTACAGCGTTCCAATGCGCTTGTTCCGTCATCTGATTTTCCAGTTCATCGTCATCGTTTCGATTAACATGAGATAGATGATTATCGCACTCACATTTGGTGCGATCGGTCCGGGTTCGATTCCCTGTGGGAGCCCCCAAAAGTTCGGCGTTGATCCAGCATTGTGAGGACAATTGGGGAGCTATACTCTATCCCGGGAATCTCTGAAGGTAGCGAACGAAAACAATTATCTGCGCAAGTATGAATATATTGACTCGAGAGGGCTGGGCTAATGAATGCATGACAGTCGAAGTGAGTGCATGAAGAGCAAAATGAGGCTGCAGCTAACAGCCGTTAGCAGCAGTGCGTACTTCTTCGCTCTGCCAACTCGCTTTCTCCTCTTCTCTACCGTTATGCGGGCCTCGCTCGACAGATTCCCGGGACAGAATATCCTTGAAATGAAGAAGTAGCGGGGTCTGGTCTCGAAAGCCAGAAAACAGCGGCGATGGGACTCGATGTGCAGACCACGCGTCGCACAATGAAAAAGCCGCTGTGGCAGTGCCATGGAGTTACTCTAGTTTAGAGTTTCATAATGGCAATGTAAAATGAGCAAAATACAAAACAAGTTTCTGCAACACAAACATTCACCTACTTTCTTACCGGTTTACCGATGGTGTAGGGCCTCCCCTATGGCGCAGTGGTAGCGTAGTCGCCTTGTAATCAAGGGGTCCCGGGTTGGATACCCGGTGGAGGCACAAGTGGTTCAGATCCCACTTTAAACTGTAGGTCCAGTCCCGATTAGCCTTACTGTGCATAAAGTGGACTTAAAACACCAACTAAAAATTCAAACCAATGGTGTAATGATAACGTCCTTACCCGGTGAAGGCACATAGTGGTTTGTATCTCACTTAAAACCATAGGTCCAGTCCCGATTGGACTGTGCGCAAAGTGGACTTAAAAAAAAACTTAAACGTACATTGTTGAAAGAAGTTAATCTAGTGGGAACGTGGATCTGTCGCCCACGTGGTGCCACACATTGCACCGTATTGGCTGCCAGCCACGACGTAGCTGCAAAGTGACCACAAACAGGAATCTCAGGCAAAATGCCAAGGACTCACACCGCTCCATTTGATTACTAATCAAACCCACACGAAAGTTCTTGGAACTACCCGAAAGATCAGCACATTCCAATGATCCGTTGAAACACTGATTCGTGAAGGACCGCACGACGTAGGTGAAAATCGAATAAAAATTACGAAATTCCTTCATATTAGTTTAACTTCGGTTTATAATCTATCAGAAACTTCTTAATTGTTTGTTTTAGAGTTACTTAAGTTACTAAAAAGAAAGAATAGTTATATTTCTATATTTTTGGTTGTTTAGAGTCGCTTTTCTGCCTCTTTTGGTTAAGGATGATTGATGATATGATGAAACTGATGAAGGGATATTCACATAAGACACTCATGCTCAGGCCTGGATTTGAACTCGGGACCCCTGGCATCGTAGCGCGCTGTGCTAACCACTTCGCCACGGAGGACGGCTAGTAGTAGTAACTTTCCGAACAATGAAAAAATCTTCACTTAAACAACATGGCTATTAGTATTAGATAATTATTACATAGTGTTCACACGTGCTCACACACGCACACACACAGAGAAAAACTTGACCCTGTGTAGAGTACATCTTGGAAAACAACTTTTCTTGATAACTTTTATTGTTAGTTGAGACCTTGATTCGGTGCTACGAGCTCTTTGGAAATATATGTTATCACTTTGTATGCAGTCGCACTACAGATTCATTGCTGCTTACATTTACTTTTCCTCACAGATAATCTGACGTTAAAATTCTATGGAAACGGAATCGTGCTAACCATGGGCGTAGCCAGAAACGTTTTCGTGGGGTTAGGCCATTGATTTAACTTGAATGATAGAAATAATATCAATGTTAATAATAACTAACTAACTAACTCTCTAGCCTTCTCAAACCCGAAGGTTCATGGCTGCAGCAACACAGGCCTTCCATCTTTCCCTATCTTGAGCAAGATCTATATACTCTTTTCCATCCCTACCGATTTCCTTTAGGTCCATCTCAACGTTGTCCCCCCATCTTCGTCTTGGCCTTCCTACAGGTCTCTTACCATCAGGTTTCCCAACAAGAATCCTGTAAACTCCTCTTTCCTCTCCCATTCGTGCCACGTGCCCTGCCCACCTAAGTCTTCTTGATTTAATTATTCTAATAATATCTGGACATGAATACAAATTATGTAGTTCTAAATTATGTAACCTTCTCCACTCACCTGTCTCCTCATCCCTTTTAGGTCCAAAGATTTTCCTAAGGATCTTATTTTCTTTCAAATACTCTCAATTTATGTTCCTCTTTCAATGTAAGGGACCAAGTTTCACATCCATATAATACTACAGGCAAAATTACTGTTTTGTACATTTTAACTTTTAGTTTCTTAGATATTAAACGAGAAGACAAAAGTTTATGAAGAGAGAAGTAACATGCATTTCCTGAATTAAGCCTACTTTTTATTTCCTCCTTAATATAATTTTCATTTGTTAATATTACTCCTAAGTATTTGAATTTGGAAACTGGTTCAAACGAGTTGTTATCAATAATTAGATTTTGATTATTACCTAACACTTGGTTTCGGCCTGTAAGCATATATTTAGTTTTCTCTTTGTTAACTTCCAAACCTATCTCTTTAGCAGTTTTGAAAAATACATTTCATCAACGCGAATAAGTGGCAGAAAATCGAGTTTAAATAAAAACAAATAGAAACAAACTATCTTCTTATGTCTATATCTCCAATGTTCTCTTTTTCTAGGCAGTGTCAAATAGGGTTTGGTCCTCCATCAACACCATAGGTACGTTGGTAGTTCCCTTTATTCCCTCTTCTCCTTTCTTATTGGACGACCCCCGACGGCGAACTGGTTAGTACAGTTAGTTATGAAGACAGGGCTCCGGGATTCGAATCTCGGCCTGGGCATTGGTGTTCTTTGAGAGTGTCCCTTCATCAATTTCATCATATCGGCACTCATCGTCACGACTAAATAAAAGCGGCAGAAAAGCATCGTGATCTAATTCAACCTATCCCTAACTTCCTTTACTTCATGCTGAATAGGTCTCTTTACTTTAGTGGCACTGTGGTTAGTGATACAATCTTATTTATCATACTTTCCGCCTATTTGAAACATTATTTTTCTTCTTGCAATTTTGCAAAATGTGTCATTTGTTGTGTATCGCAAAAATTCCTTGCTTGTACACTATTCACACTGAATGTTTCTTATTATTAAAACAACAAAACGGGACGGCAAAATGTACACATTTTAACATAAAAACTGTTTTATCATAAATACTTATATTTGAAAATTAATTAAATATATAAATACTGTGTAAGTAACTTACATAAAATGGTGATATGCACTGAACTCTGACAAAACAGTCTTTTAGAATTAGAAGTCATTCATTGATATTTTGCCGATTAATGGATCTTCTTCAGTACATCCTTCCTTTCAAATAACATTTTGTATACGTTTACACACGTGTGATTAAAGTTCACCTTATTAATCAACATAGCTTTCAAAGTTTGTACTAAAAGAGCGTTCTTGTCACTTGTTCGCACAAAAACGATTGTTTAATGGGGATATATTAGTTCCTGGTAAACAGAGAAGGAACTCCCAATATTTTAAGAAAATTGGAATATATTGTTGATATTGAAATGTGAATTTCTACCCAACAATGCCATAGTGCTCATAAGTTACAAAACAGGGACATTTTGGCGTCCTGTTTTACGTTGAAAAAATTTGTGACAGAGACTCAAAAAAGGGGAACTGCTGTTACCTTAGGGAAAAGGGAAGTTAGGTTTAGATCACATACCATACTAGGATAAGGAACTAGAAATAGGTGGGAATACTCGTCTAGGGACATTTTCTAAAAACCTGCACTTCACGAATGTGTAAACAATCAATGAAAATCAGTTGTTGATATAGAGAATTCCATTTGGAATGCCGGAGTGCATCTACCGTCTCGTGAGAGTTAATACAAGAATCTCTACTCGCTCTTTAGGGTATGGACTTTATATTTTTACTTTGGCATTCTTCCAAAGTAACTTAGTAGGTTAGACAACTCGACTCTGGCATTAAGCTCTTCTGGCACCGTTTCAACAGGGGCTATCGCCTCAACGAGATCTACGACAGCCACTTTTACAGACAAGACAAAGACCGTTACGAACCCTGCGAGAGGGTAGAACCGAATGGAGAACCGTGTCCCCTCCCTGGAAATTGACGAGGGACAAATTTGATATGTGTAATTCCAGCTTAAGTTTAATTAATTATTTATAAATACAAGAATATTCTAATTGTTCAGCCTGATAAATGATCATTGGAAACTTAAATATAACCGATTTGTGAAATGCTAAAAGATAACTCGACGAAAACAGATTATACAGGCTCTATCCCCGTACCCAGGGGGGAGCTCATCCCTTACCAGCAGCCACAATCTAAAGGCGGAAAAGTGAGGGGTAGAAGTCCTGCAAAGGAATTTCTCAGTATTTACAACTTATTATACAAGATGTTTAATCCTGCTAAGGGAGTAGCATTAATTACCACTATACGCTATTTAAATTAGATATTTGTAGGATTTCTGTGGGGGATTCAGCCTCCCAAACCCTCCCATGGCTAGTGTCTGAGAGGCTCTTAATGAATAACAAGGGACTGGAATATTTAACTGTTAAAATGAGTTGACTGCACGCGTTCTTTAATACTATGGTCTGTTACTGTTGAATCAGGATTATAATCCATGCCCATAGAATGTAGTTAGACTGATAGCTTCATTAGTAAAGCTCAAATATCATACTTCAAAATAATGTCTGATTATTTCATTTGTAATTTAATTATACTGAGTTATAGTGGGGTTGACAAACAATGCTCACCGCAGCAACACAAGATTTTAATTACCTGAGTTTCCCTTTCCTTCTTGCTTTCATCTCTTTTTTATTAAATCCCGCTTACATCTTTTTCTTTCCTTCTCGCTCCCGTTTCTATTTCCTCACTTTGGCCTTCCTGAATTTTCCTCTCCATCTTTCGCCCACTATCGTTCCCTTTAGATTCCATGACTCGTATATATCTCTCTCTCTCTCTCTCTCTGTCATTTCCGTATCTCCCTCTCTCTTCTATCTGATTTAATTCCAGTTTCTTTCGATGTTGGTTTCCATCTCTGAATTAATCGTATTAGTCTGCTATTCCTCTATACTTCTTTTTTATTTCCTTCTCTCTACTTCCCGTATTCGTCTCTTCTTCCTTTTCACTTCATCTCTCCTTCCTTTTCACTTACACCGCTCTCTCTCTCTATTTCCAGTATTCGTCTTTCCTTCCTTTCCACATTGTCTCTCTATTTCTTTTCCCCTAATTTCTCCCTTTTACATTCCTCTCTCGCTGTCCTCTTCCTCCCTCTAGCCATCGGATTCTTTCCCTACCCCATGTGCTTTCTATTCAATTCTGCCTCTCTTTTCTTCCATTTATAATTGCTTTGTTGTTTTTCAATTTTCGTTGTTATTTCATTCGCACTTGTTACTGGATTGCAGTCCCGCGGTGATGCTTATCACTCATACATCTTAATCGTTCTGTTCCCACGTTCGGATGAAAAGTCACTCAAAAAGTAACTGTAGGCCAAGGTCTGTCTAGTTCTTCTTTTGACATTTACTCAGTAACAGTTATCTCATTCCATTTCTCGCATATTTCCATTTCGCTGTTTCATTTGAGCTCATTGCAGTATTTTCATTTCGTACTTACTCCATATCACGGTAATTCTTTTCGCATTTTTTGTGCGCTCTGAATCTGTTGCTAGGTTATTTCTCTCGAGTTCCATCTACCTTGTGTCCATTCAATATCGGCTATTCTGATATATCTTCCGCAATTATTCATTTTTTCTATACTATTGCTTTCTCGTGTACAGTGGGATCCATGAGTATTACCATGCAAATTGTCCATCACCATGTTCGTGCATTTTATTTGACCCAATAAGAGCTTCAAGAATTCAAATAAAACTCAAAACAAGCTATTGACAACTTCTGCACCGGTATACATAAAAATCCATCGCTTAAAGACACTTAGGATGTAAGAGAAAAATTAATGAAAATAGTCATAGACAATTTGCGCGGTAATACTCATGATCCCACTGTACATACTTGAGTTTTATGGTTTGGTCTCGTGCTTAGTCTGTTCCAAGAATATTCTTATCACATTCATTCTGTTTTACTGCACACGTACTTATTCTAAAACGTCGATTGATTTCGTGCATACTTCTTACTGTTACTCTCTCGCCGGCAGTTTTTGATCGCTCTAGTATGTAGGGGTGTATCTATGAGCTTATGTGTGTGGTAATTCATTCCTCCACTTGATCACTTCGTCATTCAATTTCATCGCATCGTCGCGACTCACCAAAAACTGTAGAAAGGAGTAAAATGTAATACTAGTAGCGGTGATTGGGTGTCACAACTGTGGGGGGCAAGAACAGTTAACTTCCTCCTGGTAAACAAGAAGACATAGTGCGGGGCTAAAGCGCAGCTAACTGACTTTCTGTTAGTAGAATACCGTCCTGTGCAGATTTAGCTTCCAGTGCTTGCAGCCTTCTTTTAACGCTATTTAGATCATGTCTAAGCAAATCACTATTTTTTTTATATTTTGCATAAATTTCTTCTTAATTATTTTCATTTTTATGTCAAATGTCAAAAAGGTTTGGAGGGGAACTGCCCCCACTTCCCTTAATCGCCGACACTGTGTAATAACCCTGTACTTATAATTATTGCATGATAGAATTACTTGAATTATTAAATAGAATTTTCTTCGAGAATACAAATAAGGAAAAATGCTTATTATCGGATTCTAGCAAAGGATTACAATTTTCGCAGAAAAAGAGAACTATGCTAACAAAAATAACCACGAGGTTATTGAATTGTTTTGATTAACATGTGTTTGTGAGTGGAAAATTCCACTCGCTTCTGTTTGTACTAGCTATCAATAAAGCCTTGTCTGATTATATAGGGCACCAGATGAGCCAACGATTAAATCGGGCTAGCCGATGTGGTCACTTGTTTAAAACAAGATTTAAAAATTATCAGAGACTGAGGATATTGAAGTGGTGTGTGATTGGAATCAGCCATCGATAGCCTAGATAGTTGAAGTCAAAACTTACGTAACAACCCCATTTTTATCTTTCGATTATCCCAAATCTCCCCCTCCCACTCCCCAAAAAATCTGCGGATTAGGAAGAGGATCCATACGTAACTCCTAGTTTATTGGACATAGAATAGAATGATCTTTATTTAAGCAGGCGTGTTTCTACCTCGTGGGCCGTTCCTACAACCAACCCTTGTCAAAGATACAATAAATGAATTAAAACAAAGAGAAAAAAACACATTGATCATGATTGGTTGGCATACAAATCTATACGCAGCTTATGAAGTAGAGGGCAATATAATAAAGAAAATAAATCAATAATTTAATGAATTAATTAAAAGTTTATAAAAATTAAGGCAAAATAAATACATAGATGTATAATTATAATCCGTAATCCGTCGCGCAACAGCCCATGAAGGACCTAGGCATACCTACCGACAGCCGGTCTCCCTCCCACGCTTTCCTTCGTCACCTCTAAACGTGGAGATCTTCAACCAGTATTGGAATAGTCGGGGGGTCAGCCCGACGTATCCCCAGCCGTTATAGTAGGTCTCCGTGACCAGATTACGCTCACTCACTCGGAGCTCCCCAATTTCCTCACGATGGTGGGTTGCCACCGGCACTTTGTGAAAAACACAAAAACTTGCTATTATACAATATAAGTATATATAACCAGGGGACTATACCAACACAACAGCGGCGAAGATATAGTACAAGCAATGCAAGCACTGCTGCACTATTAAAATATTATTTAATGTACTTAATGTTTTAGCCTTATTTAGTTTCCATCGCAATCGATTTCACACTTACGGCCTCAAACTCCTTCAACAGCCCGTTGCAATCAGCAGACTCCTCTGCTTGCACCGCCGACACGGGGAAGCAATGCACCCAAAGGATCATGTGGCGAAGCGTGAAATCTTGTTGGAGATACGGGCCTCAACCCTCACAGAAAAGCTGATCTTCTTAGTGCTTCTCAGAAAGCAGAAGGAAACATTGCCAGCAGACCAATAACCAATGTGTGTCTTCATGAACACATAAAAAGGATCACAAGGATGCTGATCATAAAATAACTGAAAGAAACCATTGTCATTACTTAAAATTCCATGTAGGTCACTTAAATTACAAATTATTTTGTATTTCGCGAGTTTTAAAACGCGTCTTTCCCGTAGCTAGAACTGACCTCCAGGGGGAACTCACAGGTTATCAGGGGAAATTTGTAAACCAAGTCCATTTTTCAAAAGTTTAATAGTATTAAATGAAGTTAAATTACGTGTGTCGGGGGTCATTAAGTTAATTTAAAATATAAAATTTAGAAATATCATACAAATACTACAGCTTTTTTTTCTATATTTTCTAACAAATACTACAGTTTTTTTTCCTATATCTTCTAAAACATCTCTTGAAGTGCTACTTACACCATCCCTTAATACACACTCCATACTATATTTGATGATACAGATATTTATATCATACGTGTTAAAATTTACTATATTCACTTCAATCATAGTGCCTACCGTACATTCCACCCCCGGCCGAAGCAATAAAACTTGGGATCTTTTGACATTTGACGCAGTTCCGGAAACAATGCGGATAATGAAATCAAAGTCACAGATTTCTGTCAAACGAGAGGCTGCAACAGGGGAAGAAGGCTCCCTATGAAACAACTTTCCGCTGCTTATACTTCCGCTCATAAACAAGATGAACGAAAGAAGTTGTAAACAAAAAAATATATATATATTCTGTCTACATTTTCACTCTTCTCCTCAAACAAATTAGAATTCAAAATTGTTTTACCTAATATCAAGGGGGCTGAGCCCCCCCTGACCCCTGCCTGGCTACGGGCCTGGTCTGGTCCAGCTCGAATTACATCACCAGTGTTGAGAGCTACAGTGTTGGCAACTGTCAAGTTATTTACACGGTAAATCAAGTGAAATGTTTAACAAATTTTACAAGTTAATTCCATAAACTGATGGCTTTTGAATAGAAATTGGGGTGGAAAAAAAGTATCTGAAAAAGGGACTATCTTCTGATATTTGTAAACATCACAATCTAAATCATATAGGTGTACACATTAAGAGCAAAGAAACATTCTGTATTATTATGACACTTTATTACATACACATTGTACACATACTCTTTCTGTTATAATGATTCTGATTCCACAGCGTAATTTCTATCTCCAAACTAATAAATCTTCTCTCCCGTGAGTGATAAAATTAAGGAAATAGGTTGGTATCACTTTCTGTTGTTTCAGAGCTTTTCAAAGTGATCTTGTTTGGATTCTTTGTAGTTGGGGAAAGAATCTGTGAGGAAGTGAGTGTTTGTATTCTGAATTAATCGAAACGAACATGAATTTGGGAGCGGTTGATACGGCATACTGAGGGTGCTTTACTGTTTGTTTGAGTTGGGGGTATTAAGTTCACTTTTTGCACAGATAGGTTAATCAGGACTGGGCCTACAGTTTAATGTGGGATTCGAACTACCGTTGAATGTGCCTCAACCGGGTATTGAACCCGGACCCCTTGACTACAAGGCGACATTACCACTACGCCATCGGGGAACCCAAAGAGGTGAGTGTATTATTTAGCAATTTATATCTGCTTCGTTTAGCTCGAGGGAGAAAAGTGTAGAAATGAAAATCGTGGAAGCAAGGCAATAACAATAATATAATAAAGAATAGTGAATGACAGCTTGATATTACTGTAAAGAGAAGACTGGTGTGCCATTTCACTTACAAGTCTTATTATATGGAGCTTAAGATCTGATATTTGTATTCTGAGTTCTGACTCTACGAAAACGGTTTCAGGACTTATTTTTAAGATAAAGGATTGCAGAAAACTATATTTCATACGGAAGGCATTTATACCTTGAGAGCCATATTTGATGGAAAGTTTTGTAAGGTCAGAAATTCAGAATCAACTTTCCCTTGAAATGTCGATTTGATAATAGTAAATTTTATAAGAAGATTTGTACTACAGACAATCTTTAATATTAAAAACGATAAGAAGTTTTCACCTCTAGCAAATCCTTTGCTTTAACAATTCACAGTTAACTTCCGCAGAATTTTCCCTACAATTATAGTCCCAATGGACCACAGCTTAAGAACCACTGCATAAAACTTTCATTAGTAAGCTATAAAGATGCGCCAGAAATTTATGGGGTATGGACTAAGAACTTGTGTTATGGGTTATTACTAGGACTGATCCGATACCGCTTTGAACCGATACCGATGCTCTTACCGATTCCCACCGATTTCAATAATTAATTAAAAGTTGTTTTAAATATCGATCAATATTAGTGTGTAATCATTCTTATCCAATTATAGTCATCAAATTACCAAGAAATTTGCATTCAAGAATTACATCTTAATATTAAGAATAGATGTTATGTAAACATAAAATCCAGTGTTTCGTGTGAAACTGGTGCGAAATAAAAAAAAAGTTGAATTTTGCATAATTCCCAGGATAATTAGAGTCAGTGAAAGTGTCTCGCGGCGCGGCAGTTTTTAGACCCCGTGAAAGACCAAAATGCCGGAAAAGTATCGGCAGGTATCGGTCAACCGATACTTTCCGATATTGATGCATCGGTATCGGCTCAGTCCTACTTATTATACGATTACGCAAGTTTGTTACTCTTCGTTCCTGCTCTGCTTCTCTACAAAATGATAGTGGTGTTCAACAAGCTTAACATTCTTGTCTTGAAGTATTGTCTCTTGAACACCTAATGAATAGTCTCGCCTTTTCTGGGATTGGGAACAAAAGGAACGGACTCTTTAACAAAATAAAGAAAATTCAGTCTCTCTCAACTTTATCACAGAAACATTCCCAAAATCCGAGAAGTACGTAGGTTTATATTTAAATCTCGACTGTCAAGCATACCATGTAACACGCGTACATTGCCATACCTTCCTGCTTCGCTTCCGCCAATTCATTGGCATGGTTATCTTGGGACAGCCATCTCTACAAGTTGTTTTGCCTCCGCGAGCTTCAACAACAGACCGATTTAGAAACAAGCGTGTTTGCTTCTCAGCACGACCGAAAACGAAGCACGAGGCTTACACGTTTCTTAAGGAATGTGCGTCAATGCTGCATTGCATCCTTAATTAGGAAATGTAACTCATCTACACTTTAAAATATTATAGAAGTAGTACTAGACTATCTTTACAAACCTCTCAATTAGATGTTTCAATTACAACTTGCATTCAACTCCTTGACATACTTTATACTTCGTTTCTGCTCTTCTGTTGGCGAACTAATTTCTTTTATCCGTTTATTTCGAAATGTGTCCCGTCAACCTGACATGCCTTCTGTTCTATGTAGTTTCCGGCCATTGTAACTGATATTTTTGCGATGCACTGTCTTGTCTTCCCTCAACCTAACTCAACAACAACTCAACAAATATTTATTGGACTTACAGCTTTACAGATGGCTGTTTATGCCCAGCATACATTATAAGTACATAATATACATTTTTAATATAAATTTTTTACACACAAAGTTCATAAACGCTCTTAAATACAATTTTATGTAACTACATTAAGTCAGTCAGTAACAGAAGTATATTATAATTTTATATCAGCTTTTCTCAAAAAAGCAAGTATAACATATCCAATTCTAATATCTGGAGCATACAACATTGAAGTCATATTAATAGGGAAAGGAACATTAATTTTTGACAATGTTTTGTATAAAGTCTTTCTTCTCTCTGAGTGAATTGGACATTCCAAAATAATATGATGAGCATCACCCCTTAAATCACCACAATCACAATTCGGAGATTTTAAAATGTGTATTTTAAATAAATGATGATATGTTCTCGCGTGACCACTTCTTAGTCTATTTATTAAAACAATTGCATTTCTTGAACCTTTACAATTATAAAACCAAGGTTTTTTTCTAGTGTAATCAACATAAGGACGATAACTTTCACCAACGCTTTCTAATGCATTATTACACCATAAGTTCCATTCTTCAAAAATTTTCTTCCTAACCCTCGGCAGAAGATCTGTGTAATGCAATGGTAACTGGATTGTTTCATTCATCTGAGCAGCTTGTTTTGCATATCTGTCTGCTTGTTCATTTCCGTAAATATTAATGTGTGATTTTACCCACACATAATGAACTACCTTTCCATTGCTAATTAAGCTATTTGTTGCACGAATACAATTGATGACATATGGTGATATTTTAAATAAATTTTTATAATTAGATTGTATTGCTTGTAAAACACTTTGTGAATCAATTAGTAATAGAAATTTCTGTTCAGGAACTGTACCAATATAAATCAAAGCTTGATATACCGCATATATTTCTGCTGTAAATATGGATGCCTCCACTGGTAACCTAAACATTTTTGATATATTTCTTTCAGTATCATAAAGAGCTGCTCCTACTCCACTTTCAGTTTTAGACCCATCTGTATATATATGATAAAAGTCTTCCCAAGATTCTCTAAACTCAGCTGAATGATTATATTTCGGGAAATATATATTTTGAATTGGTTGTGTGGGAAATTCTAACGAGTATACTGGCAATGTTCTTGCTATAAGTACTTGACTACATTCATGATGATATTTACTAAATAGTTGTACCCAAAGCGTAGCTGATTTATCATTGGTTATTCCTGAATCATGCAGCTCTAAAAGATTTAATAACACATCATTGAAAGGATGCCATGGTGAATGTTGAATTTTAAATAACATTTTTATAGCAATTAACTTTATCCTCACAGAAACCGAACATTCTACTGACTCCATATATACCACTACATTAGGAGTACTGTTCATTAATCCCAAACATCTTTTTAGAATTTTTCGTTGCTGGACTTCTAGTGGAGAAAGTTTTGTTACTGGAAGATTACACAAGACCATTAATCCATAATCTAATACTGCTCGATAATAATTCTTATAAAACATAAGCATGCTGGTAGGATGTGCTCCCCATTTGGTATTCGCCATAGCTTTAAATAAATGAAATATTTTATCGGATCTATTTTTCATCATATTTATTTGATACTGCCATGATAATGATGCATCAAAGTATACACCTAGATATTTTACTTGTGAAACAATTGGAATTTGTAATCTCCTATGAATAATGTTGAAAATATTTTGAAGACCCTTATGTTTAAATACTACTATTTTGGACTTTTCTAAAGATATTGATAATTTTTTCTGCTTCAACCATTGGTTAAATTCTATTAATTTATCTTCAAACATTGAAAAATCTTTCAAGTGATTGTTTGAGTCTAAATATATACATACATCATCAGCATATTGTAGAAACTGAAATGGGGAATCTATTATTGTTTTAATATCTGATAAATAAACATTAAATAATAATGGGCTAAGAGGACTTCCCTGTGGTAGTCCTTGTCCAATATATATTGGACCTATCATTTCTGAACCAAAATGAAAATAAAGTTGTCTTTTAGATAACAATTTCCATGTCAATATGAGTATACAATGTGGCACTTTTAGTAATTGTAGTTGTCTCAATAGAACAGTAATATCTACGTTGTCATATGCACTTTGAATATCAATAAAGGCTGAAAGTACTGATTGTTTTTTGTTAATAACGCTATAAATATGAGAAGATAATGTTACTAATGCATCCTGGGTTCCATAACCTTTACGAAATCCCATTTGTCTGGGAGAAAATACCTTTTGACCTTCCATAAACCACTCTAATCTTTTTAATAAAAGCTTCTCGAAAATTTTTGCCAATACGGAACTAAGAGCTATTGGGCGATATGACTGACCCAAGGAAGGGTTTTTTCCTGGTTTTAGAATTGGCATAATAATTTGAGAGGTCCATGCAACAGGAATTTTACCCGATAGGAATATTTGATTGTAAATTTTACATAAAATGCTTAGTGCATTCTGTGGAAGATTTCGTACCATAGAATACGTAATTCCATCAATGCCAGGAGCAGAATCTTTAGACCCTTGAAGAATTTCATGAATTTCATTTACAGTGATAGAGGAATTGAACCCCTTTGAGTATTTTGATGTAGATGAGAACGTGTAGAATATATTAGGAGGTTCGCAGGCTGATGTAAAGGGTGTAGGAATTACTTTATTAATAAATTCAGTTTTCCATTCAGTGGACAAAGGTAAAGTCCGACTTACATGTGCTTTTCTAAGTGATCTGAACTTGCGCCATATAACATCTAATTTTGTTTTAGGGTTTATTTCTTCGCAATATTTTTGCCATGAAAATCTCTTAGCCTTTATGTATACTTTTCTAGATTTTGCAGTAGCTCGTTTTAAATTTATCAAAGTTGCAGGTGAAGGAGCACTTACAAATTGTTTCAATGCTTGTATTCGCTTCCTTTTTGCTTGAAAACATTCTTCATTCCACCAATCTATTTTAGGAAAATTTCGATCATATTGCGGTTTCAGTCGCGGACAGGCATAATCCATAACTTGAGATATTATATCCACAAATTTTTCATATTGTACAGTATATTGGTTTTGATATTCTTTAGCTGAAAATTTTAAGTCTAAAACTGAATTATATTTCATCCAATCTGCCCTCTTTACGCTCCACTTACGAATTGTTTTATGTTTTATTAATTTTGGGAAGTTTTGAGATGATGTTAGCGTGATGAAACATGGAAAATGATCACTAGTTCGTAAATCAAAGTCTATTTCCCATACAAATTCAAAACACTGATTATCAGATATTAAAGTTAGATCAATTGAGGACATATTGTTTCCATTTGGTGGTACATGTGTTGGAGATCCATCATTTATAACTGTCAAGTTATTATAATCCATCCAATCTTCAACTGTCTTTCCCAAAGTATCAATTCTATGATCACCCCACAATGTATTATGACAATTAAAATCTCCTGTTATGATAAAGGGATGTTGAAAGCCAGACAAAAGAGAATTTAGATGAGAGCTCTGTATTTGTTGAGAAGTGTAATGAGATGGAATATACAAACTAATAATATTATAAAGTAAGTTGTTTAACTGCATTTTTATACCGACCACTTCTACATTATATTTGGAAAATAAATCATGTGTTGAATTAAACTGAATTTGTTGAAATGGTACACTTTCATGAACAAAAATTCCCACACCCTTATATCCCACATTATAATCATTTAATATAGTATGATAGTGAGCAATATGAATATTTTCTGATTTTAAACCCCATACCTCACTAACGCAAATAATTAACGGGTGACACTCATCTATTAATTTAATTAATTGAAGTTTCCTTGCAGAGAAGGATCTTAAATTCCATTGTATTATTAATGGCAAGATTTTTCTTTGCTGGCAACACATTGTTGTTTTAAATTAGGGGGTGTCCCCGAAATCTTGTAAGTCTTGAATTAGTTTTAAAATTTGTACAGAAATTTCGTTACATTTTAATATTATTTTCCTAATATATAATAAATCATCACTCACTGAAATTGTTGTGGTTAGTTCTGCTATTAGATGTAGCAGATTTACTAGCGATTCTTTCTGAGAAGGACTCTCTGCTGTTGTCCGGCGTCCAATCGAATCTGATTTTCTATCCTGTTCCTTAGAGGAACACGTCGTGCTCACAGGTTCACTTGAATTAGCCACTGCTGATGATGTTAACGCAATTGGTGGATCCTTGTGTTTATTTTTGTCCTTTATCAAAACAGGTTTAATTGTTTTCCTCAATTGTGAAGCAGAATGCAGTCTAAAATTTTCCCCGTGTTGTTTTTTAAAACTTTCATAAGACCGGTCAGATTCTGGTGGCACTTTCTTCCAACAGAGGTTACTTAGATATGTGTCATTTCTTCTATTTTCCCAATCTGTAACAGAATTAAATCTGTTTGTAGTAGAATTTTCTGATGTGCAAGGGCTTTCCTTGTTTATTGATTCCTTTCTTATCTCTAGCAATTTAGGAAAGTCTTTAGCAGAGGTCGCATATGTTCGCCGTTCATTTCGTGGATCAATTCCAAAAAGTACTTGTTTCTTTGCATCTTGATAGGAGATGTTGTTATAAGCAATCAGCCTTTGTATTTCTCTCTCTTGCTCCCATCTTACACAAGACTTATCGGTAGATAAGTGGTTTCCCTTGCAATTAATACATTTAGGACTGGCATTGCAGATTCCATGTTCCGCTTGACCGCATCTATAACACACGGGAGAGGATTTACACTGTGTTTGTGAGTGTGAGAAACGGAAACATTTCTTGCATAAAATCACAGATCTTACTTTTGGCTTCACTTCAAATATTTGTCTCCACAACTTCACTTCTTTTGGTAACTGTTGAGATTGGAATGTTACACTAATCAGTTTGGTAGGTTCTTGTCTTACTTCCCCCTCTTCATTGAAAAAAGTTTTCTTCATCCTTATTACATCTATTATTGGAACTTCAGCTCTAATGTCTTCGATTATCTCGTCTACTGGGATGTCGGTAGGTACACCATATATTAATCCTTCTCTCACTAAAAGACCTTTAGGAATTCTGGCTTCTAAATGGTATTTTTCCTTGATGAATTCATTTTTAGCAAATTTATTTGCATCATATGCTGTGCGAAATGACAATTTTGCCTGCTTCAAACCACTTTGTTTAACGAATTCAACATCAACCTTCTCCTTACACAAATTATAACCTAATTTTACCGTATTCAGGCTCTGTGATCCAGGTAATGTACTGTCCACCAACACGATATATGGGCCTTGATGTCCTTCATAATATAATGACATATCATATGCCTCATTTCTATATTTAGCAACACCAACCTTTGTACTTGCACTTACTTTCGGATTTTTGGGGTTTTTCTCCACTTCAGGTTCCGTGCATTCTTCATTAGATCGACCTCTTTTGAAAGAAGTCTTATCACTAACTTCCATTTCCGCTAACTGTTCAGGTACAACCACATTCATATCACTCTGGATTGCTTGAATTAAATTTTCTTCATTAATCTTCACATCCTGAGCCATCTTGGGAAATCACAAGCGTTTTTATTTCGCTTTTCTCTTTCACATATCAAATGTAAAATGTATAGAGAGATTTAATCTTGTAACTCTAGAACTATTATTCTCAAATCAAACTTCAATTAATTAGATCTCAAACTAGAAAAACAAACAATTCAACACGCTATTCACACAGAATCCAAGCGATACCACCATGAAAAACCAATTCTTCTCAAATTCCTCCCTCAACCTAAACTTCACCTTGCTGCAACCCATATTGGCTTCATATCAAGACGCGTTCTATAACCTGCGTACGCGCGTTCATTCGTTGGTAGAAATACGTCACACTCTCTCATTTACATCATGAACTCGATATTTTATTGAACTATGGGAATGCGAGGGCAGGCCCGTACCCAAGGGGGCAGGGGGCTATGCCCCCATCCCGAGCCATGAAATTTTTTAATTTGAACGTATAAAAACCTACAAAAATTAGGTTGATGGTTGATTATAGAAGTCTGCAGTCTGCAATATTGGGATAATTAGTTTTATGACCATTGATGCAAAGAGCTATCAGACGTTCCGATTTAGTCGGGACAGTACATTTTAATCCATGTCCCGACCATTTCGCCTCGGCTCGGACACTACTTGCTATAGCTAAGGAAAGAAAGACTCTTGCGCCACTACAGACATTGTACTGGTTATGTATGACTTTCTGTAGAATACTGTGTACATTATTAAAATTGTCTAAACTTTTTATTAGTCAAAAACAGTTGTTTGACACTCGACAAATAGGAAACCCTTGATTATTGAATGGTTTCTTCCATTACAGTGTCACAAATATTTCACATAATTAGAATAGAGGGAAATTTTCTATACTCTTTACATTATGGAAGAAAGGTTCCTCAATGACTGCAATACAAAAGCAACCATATAAGGGGCATTTAGTTCTCCACCCGCACCGCAAGATCTGTGATCCCTTTTCGCCACCACTGATCAGGGTTTTTCTGCAACTAATGTCCATTCTGCCACTCAATGGCTTAGGGTTAATTAATATTATGTAAATAGGATAATCCACTTCACAGCAGAATTGTTGCTAGATTTTTGGGGCAAACAATTGTCTGAAGTACTTTTAAAATATATTGTTATTTATCCAAAACACTCAAGAAATTAAGTACATTATTATTTAAGAAATTCTGTCAATCGGAATTTGTTTTAAGTGTAATTTCTCTTCTTTTCTACGTAGCGGCTCGTGCCTAAAACAACAGGTGAAGAAGTACATTTATAGGCAATGAAAAACAAATAGTAAGTGTCAGTGAACCCCCCACAATTTAAAACGACGTCTCTTCTGTCTTCATCCGTCCATCTGGAAAATGGTGTCTGCAACAAACATGGACGTCCGCAGGATTTTTTCCAGGGAGGGGCAAGGGAGGTATTTTGTCCAGGGGGGGCAAACAAGTTACATTTTCCCCCAAAAGAGTGTTGTTCCCTAAAAAAACATTGCTTAAATTTGAATTTATGGTGTTCATGAAATAATTAACACATATTATTTTGGCTAAAATGAAATTTTATGTGAAATACATAATTTTTGGTTGACTTTCATTTTCCAGGGGGGGGCACGGCCCCCCCTACCGGACACCCATGGCAACAAATTGCACACTAAGTCATTTACTGGGTTCATTGTACAAACCACAGTTCAACACATGAATACAACACACGATAGGAAACGCGAAACACACACGCGGAACAAGATCTCGCGAGAACGGAACGATTTTGCCACAACCAGTGGATGCAATGTTTTCTGTCGACGAGAGAACTGATGCACCTAGATGGCGACACCCGTTCAATTCCAACGCTAGGTGACGTCACCGTTGCCATGACAACCGGCTAAAGTCTTCCGCAAGCTGGCGGCGTCTGCTCTTGGTTTGTTTATGCTAGGACGAACTCTTCACATGCGTAGCGCCGAGCGGCGTATTATTTGAGTATTATCGTGTGCGTTCTGCTGAGAAATAGTTTAATTTAACAAGCAAATGAAAAATGTCAATATTAATTTGAAAATTAGGTGAAAACATCTGCACTTGTTGCACTTGGCCAGCCGCCACTGACTTGTAATTGTCTTGAACATACACACACTGTGATGTGACCATACAACAGACAACTTCCACAGTGTGCAGAAGACATCAAGGCCAAAAATTCGATGCTACGAGCCGTTCATAACGGCATTTTCTATCCCACATGGATGCAACCCCATTTAATAGCTTCTTGGTTGCCACTGGCATTTATTTTTACTGTCGAATAAGATTCTAAAAGCGAAAATACACCATAGAAACAATATTATGCCAGCAGACACACTACCAGGGTGAATTCACTTAGCCATTTGCTTCAGAAAATTTATTTACAGGGTTCGCACTGACTCCAAAGTCACAACTGGAGGAGTCAGAAAAACAAGGCTAGAACTGAGGTCATTGGAAACAAATGATTTTATGTAAAAAAGCTTTCAAAACCTCGAAAAGTCAGGGGATTAAATGATTTTTGCTTGACAGAATTTGTAACCGGAAACACGTTTCATTTTATCGTCCCACAATCTTCCTTTTTAAGTAATATTGCTTATAAAAAGGTTCTTTCATTTTATTTTTAATTTATTTAAAAAAAAGATCAACAAACGTGATTCATTTGATTAACTTACAAAGTTGAAGCGTAACTCTTATTTTTAGCATATTAAATCATTACACAGTTACGTAAAATACCTAGAAAAGTCAGGGACTTTTGCAAAGTGGGTGTGAACCCTCATTTATCAACCTCACACACATAATGTTGCTTTTCGTAGGAAATTTTAATTGTTTGCATTATGCACACATGTAGTTTACCCGTATCAGACCCTCTGATTACGGGGGCAAAAGCCTTGATGAAAGTTCAGTGGGGAAAGAGAAATCTCATTTTATCTCACTCTTTTAGTTTTATGGCATTGATGGGTGTATATGTGTGTGTGGGGGGGGGAATGTATAACATATTATTTAAATACATTACATAATCAATTCATCTGCCCCATAACAAACCAAATGCAAAAATGATACAAATTGTCTTTGGAATGTGCGCGCTCCTTTTCCTCCAAACCAAACTGTTATAGCAGCAACTGTCTGAAGTACTTAGTTGTTCTTACTTGTTCCTCTGGTAATTCACAATGCATTACAGAAAAGAAAGAAACTGCGAGCGAAGCGAGCAAGAACATTTTTTGATCCAAATTTATATAAATTGAAAACAGTATTGATTTAATAGCAAGCAAAAAATCTCATGGGATGCCATGGCATTCTCTTTTACAATTTTTCTCATTCAGATCGTTCGGCGTAGAGGGACAACTCTCGCAGCCCCCTAGCTACTACTGTTCTGAACTTGACGAGACTGTAAGGAAAGGAGACATTGCGAGTGAAGCGCACAAGAAAATTTTACGAAATGAATTTTTATTTGTATAAAATTTGAAGTCGAGTGGGCAATTGCTCAGTGAAAGTATAATAATATAGGGGCATGGAACGTCTGGAAGGAGAGGCAAGAATGACCACCCCTCTCCCTTCGAAAATTAATGTCAACCTAAAAGTATATATTTTACATGTATAATTTGATTTCAGTCATAGTAATTTACATTAATTATTATGCGATAATTTCAATTCAAGTGGTGTTTTGCGAGGGGGCAACACTATTATCGGGGTAATATGCCCCATGGAAAATTACCTTGCTTGTCCCTTTGTGGAAAAAAATCTGCAAACGTCCGTGATTAGGGAGGCAACTGCCCCACCCCCCTTGGCCCCCATGAGCATGCCTATGATATATATATATATATCATACAGTGTATAATATGAGAGAAAAGTTATTTAAAATTTGCCTATGGGTCTGCCCCCCTCAAAAAAATCCTGGGTACGGGCCTGGTGGAGGAGATGGTGAAATATCAATCATATAAAAAAATCAGTTGGAGATATTAAAGTCAAGTCGAAGTCGGATACGCTAAAAATAGGGCGAGAGGGGAGAAAGAAAGGAAAAAGCGAGTCAGGTATCCAACAAAATTTCAGAGCCGTTCTGAACAGCTGATGACGTCAGATAAGCGAGAGTGATCAGACGTCTCGAAGAGGCAAGAAAATTTGGTAATTAACTACAGACCAATTGCACTACTGTCAGTGTTCTCTAAAATAATCGAGCATGCAGTTGAGAAACGACTAAGAAATCTTTGTAACACATGCCAAACTATAACACCAACCCAACATGGTTTTCTGAGACAAAGTACAACTTCAGCACTTCATGAATTCACAGAAAATATACTTCTCCACATGGAAAGGAAACTATTAAACACAACAATTTTCTGTGACTTAAGTAAAGCTTTTGATATCATAGACCATGATATACTCTTTAAAAAACTAGAAAGATATGGGATTAGAGGAATTCCTCTACGTTGGTTTAAATCTTACATGACAAACAGAAAGCAAATTGTAGAAATATCACATGAAGATAACCTATGGCAACATTACCAGGCACATTTCGAATACCAATACAAATAATCTTGGTGTGCCCCAAGGAAGTGTACTAGGTCCCCTGTTGTTTCTGCTATATATAAATGATCTCCCATCTGCTGTGCCTGCATCAACTACACTACTCTATGCAGATGACACCTCCCTAAGTATTGTAGATTGTAAAACGAACTCTCTTCAGCAAAATTCAAATAACACTTTAAAAAAATTAAATGGATGGTGAAAGGAAAACAGACTAATACTAAATCCAACAAAAACTAGCAACATGGCCTTCCACATGACACAACAGAAAAACAAAGATTGCCCAACACTCGAAATAGACTCAAAAATCATACAAAAAACCACAACAATAAAATTTCTAGGCATACATTTTGATGAAAACATGTCTTTTGGTCATCATATTGAAAATCTATGTAAACATCTAGCCACTTTACATTATGCAATTCGGAAAATGAGAAGTATCTCTAACTTAAAAATGGTAAAAATCCTCTATTTTTCACGTGTAGAATCTCGACTAAGGTATGGCATATTGCTATCGAGGAACTCAACAAAACTGTCGAAGGTTTTCACTCTACAAAAAAGAATCATCAGAACTATGGTCGAAGAGGCTCCACAAACATCTTGTAAAAATCTGTTCACCAAACTTTCAATACTCACAGTACCATCCCTATATACACTGGTCGACAATTGCTAAGGAACAAACACATATTGACCCATATCTTTTTCATACACAACTCCGTGTCAGTTTGTTGCCAGAAAGGGACCAGTAGAGGGCAGCAAGGAATCATTGCGCCCATTCAGAAAGGAACGTGTGCGCTTGGAGCATCGTTATCAGGAAAAGACTGCAGTGCTGTGGCAGGAGGTGGTACCCACGGGAGACAAAACACGGTAGAGGCCGTTGGCAGTGAAATACTGGTGTGCAACAGAAGAAGCATGTAGAAAGATGGCGAGAAGAGTTCATTTAAGTGATTACGAACGAGGCAGAGTGGTTGGTCAGCTGGAGTCAGGGCGAAGTGGCACTGAAGTGGCACGTGTGATGGGGGTATCGAAAAGTGTCATTTCCCGACTTCAGAAAGCTACTCGTACCAGAGGAACAGCTTTGCGTATGCATGGTGGAGGTCGTGGAAGGTGTACAAGTACAACTGCTCGCCAGGACCGGTACATCGTCCAGGTGGCAAAACTGAATCGATCTGCCACTCCAGCCCAAATTGGTCAAGACCTTGTCGGTGCTTCAGGTGTCCCCAAAAACCATTACACGACGACTGAATAGTGGTGGCTTGTATGCCCGGAAGCCAGTTAAGTGTGTGCCATTAAAACCAGCTCACCGTCGTGCCAGATTACACTGGTGTGTGCAGCATCATAACTGGGACCAAGACAAATGAGCAAATGTGATGTTCTTAAATGAATCGTGGTACTGTGTGACAAGTGATTCTGGACATCAAATGGTGTGGAGAGAACGTGGAACATGATATCATGCACAGTACATCTGTGAACGTGACAGGTGTGGGGGACCTGGAGTCATGGTATGGGGGGGGGGGGGGCGGGCATAATGAAAAATGGGAAAACACCACTGCACATCTTCACCGCAGGATCCGTTACTGGAATACGGTTTTCTACCGAGATCCTGGAAGGTTATGTTCGTTTTTTTCGGGGTGCAGTGGACCCTGACTTTCTTTACATGGATGATAATGCACATCCACACAGAACTGTCCAAGTGACAGAGACACTGGAAAGAGAAAACATCACCCACATGGACTGGCCTGCATATTCACCAGATGTCAATCCCATCCAACATGCATGGTATGCTCTCGGAAGGCAGGTTGCACAAAGGAATCCCCCACCCCAGACCCTCCAAGAGCTAAAAACTGCACTTCAGGAAGAATGGGACAATATACCCCTCGCGCTCACGAACGCTCTCATTGACAGCATGCCGAACAGGTGTGCAGCTTGCTGTGCTGTCTGCGGTGGCCACACACCATACTGATTTCCTCTGGACTCACTCTACACATGCCAAATTGTGATCCATGTGCTTTCCTCACTTTGTTTTGCTTATGCTGGTTTGGCTTTATGATGTCCTGTTTCTTTGGTTGGTTGGGAATCCTCATCATCTTTTCTCAATAAACCTTAACTGATATCTGTACTTATATATTGTTCACTTGTTGCACCCTGATCACGTAGTCAAAAGTTATTGGTCAAAACGTGTTTGTTCCTTAGCAATTGTCGACCAGTGTATATTAAAATGCCTCCTATTTGTAAAGCACAACATAAAAAAACTCAATAAAAATAGTAATATACATATAATCATAACACAAGAACAGAGGCAAATATACACATAGACAACCACAGACTGAACCTATACAAAAGGAGTGCCAGAAACACAGGAATACTACTATACAATAAACTTCCATGTGAAAAAAAGGAGGAAATAAATCTTAAGCTATTCAAAAATAAAATATAAAACTATCTCTTAGAAACATCACCCTACAGCATAGAAGAATTTCTACAGCATATCTAAAACTACTTTCTCTGTCTCACCCATGTACATTAACAATTGGACACAATATATATATATATCAATATGTATGAAACCTTAATTAATCTGATATGCATCCCATATATGTAATCCAGTGGATGTAATATATATTTGAAACTCAATTATGCTGATCTATATCCCAAATGTGTAATCAAGGGTATGTCACCTATTATCACCTATTCCTCAACTTAAAGACTTTCCTATCTGGGAAGCGATTCAACAGCGCCGATGAAGCCAAACAGACCGTGACGGATTGGCTGTCTGACCTGGCAGCAGATTTCTTTGATGAGGGTCTACAAAAGCTCATCTACCGCTACGACAAGTGTCTCAACAATATGGGAACTACGTTGAGAAGTAGCTGAATGCACATATGAACAGCCACAGAGGTATTTAAATAGTGTGTGTGTGTCTGCTCCTTCCCTACACCAATCTGCAGCAATTTCGCACCCTGATGCAATGTGCCTCCACCAGGTATCGAATGTGACGACATTAGAATGTGACGATGTTACTTCTATGCCATCGGGTGTAGAAATAATACACAATAATATTCATCTGAATTCATTGCATTAACTTTCCATACACAATTTTAATAAAAGAATTTATGTACTGTACTGTGTTGGAATTTGAAGTATTATTTTTTTTTAAAATTGATAAGCAATGTTAAACAATTTTATAAGTGTAATTAATTATCAACAAATAGATCACCATTGAATTTAATTATTTAAATGTTTATCTTTAATTTACTTCGATAATTTTGTAAAAAAATATGGAAGGGATAAAGAAGAGTTCAAGTCAAAATTATTGTAGATTTTAAAGAAGAAAGAAAAAAATGAATTACGAATGAATCAGCAACTGAATACATGCATCCAATAAAGCAACCCATATTTTGAAATTGTTCCTACAAAAGTTGTTTGTTATTAAGAAACCTTTCAAATGAGTTATCACTAAACCCATTTTGATTAGAAAAAATCAATTGCCTCCAATAAAGACTAGCAAAGTGAGAAATAATATCTACTGACTCATACCTGCAGTGAGGTAAGAAAAATTTTATATGATATCCATAGGAGTTGAACAAATACAAAACATGAATTACTAACTTGCATGCTGAGAAATAATGGGAGATTGTTAACCATTTCTCTCTCTTATGCCACAGATTCGAAAAGGTGGTAGGCCGTCGACACCACCACCACCTCCTCTTCCAACAACAGAACCGCCCCCTCTGGAATCTGATTATGAGGAAATTGGATTCCCCTCACAACAATATATTAATTCCCCCATCACAAGGAAAGTTGGAGGTAAGTACAAAAAAAATGCTTGCAAGTACTAATTCTACCTTGCTTCCTTATTGTGGGAAATAAAATTTTTGGCAGATTGGATATATACTTTTTATCTGGTAAAATCAATTTCTTGACCAATATTTTGGTTTGGTATAATTTTTAACAAGTGATATGCATTACTAATTTACATACAGTAATCAAGATCTATTTTACACTCCATTCTGTACATGTAAGTGTGATTTGCTACATAATTTTCTATTCATCAGAAAAATATTTTTTTGGCATTTGTATTCTTTACAGATTCAAAAGTGGCTTAGGCACTTGTTAAATATTTCCATTTTGTATGTAACTGGGTAAACATTTGTTTTGTTCCTGTGTTCGTGAGAGTCTCTCTCTTGTTTTAATGAACTCGTGTAAAAAAAATCTGTGATTAACATTTTCTATCACCTTTCATCACAAGGGCCCACAAACATAAATATGTTTGTTGGTTGGTTGATTTAGTGTTTTTAGTCCACTTTATGCACAGTAAGGCTAATCAGGACTGGACCTACAGTTTAAAGTGGAATCCGAACCACTATGAACTTCCACTGGGTATCGAACCTGGGACCCCTTGATTACAAGGCGACGACGCTACCACTGCACCATCAGGGAGGCTTAAACATAAATATGTGATTCTCCAACTCAAATCTCAATTTACAAGGGAAATTTGTTGTAATAATTATATTCTGTGATATGTTGACGACAGGACTTTTATCATGCAAAGCCTCTCCGGTCAGAAGATTTTCAAGCACTATTGTTCAGATCACAGTGCTCTACAAAAAAAAAATGTTGAAGGAATACTACCTATTGTAGAGAGTTAAGTTGGATTTGTTATTTTCGAACAGATGCAGCATCCCACTCCATGAACTCTCCCTCAGAGTGCCCAGACATAAAACACGGAGCAAGGAAACTTTCCACACTGCAACTCCCAGACTCTCACTCGTAAAACGTTCACTATTTCATAGGCTACCGAAACAGTTCAACATCATCTCAAACCAAATCGATATATCCAGTTCATATTCATCTTTCATCACCAACATAGGAAAAATTGTACATAAGTAATGCTTTTATGAAAATCATCTGATTACCTTGGTACTGTCTTGGCTTATGTTTATATTTGTTTATATTTTATTTTATCTTGTTTCGTGTGTTCGTTTTAACACTAGTGTACTGTTTTACTGTTGTTTCTTTCTGGTTTAAAATGGTTTCTGCTGTACTGGAAATTTCAATAAATAAATAGATACCCTTGTATGAAGTGGGTTGTGCAACAGTAGATGAAATGCTATGTTGCTTCTACTACCCACAATGAAATGAAACAGCAATTCTGTATCTAAATTTGTTTTGTACCTTCAAACTTTGCACATTGTATAGGTAAGCCATTGGAATTATGCACATTTGGGTTTTTACCAAACACACTTAATGCTTTCCTCTTTTGCAATTAGAAAAATGAACAATGGATGAAGATATATCAAGCAATTATGTCCGTAAAATATACGTAAGTTATGATATTCTGCTAACTTTATTCTTGAACTGTCACAGATATTTTTTACATGTTATCATTGAAAAATATGGAGCATTTGTAAAATTTTATGCTTCTTGTCTTTCAACAGGTGAATTGAAACGTGGTGATGGCCGGCACTGTGATCTCTGTGGATGCTCCAATCCTACCGTGAAATGTGATAAATGTGGGCAGCAAATTTTTTGCCTATCCTGTGACGATATGTATCATAGGCATCCAAAACGACAGAGCCATTCAAGAAAGGTAAATTATACCAGATAAATGCAAAGATAATTGTTAAAGAACATTTGTAAATTGCGTGGCTTTCAATTGTGAGTTATATGCGCTTCGTTTGATGAGTAAAGGGAAGTGAAATTTATGTGGGGGGGAAAAACCTCTGATGTAGAGTTTCTCCTCAACAGTGTAATGGGCAATGTTATCACTTTGTAATCTAGATCCTCTGATCTTGATTCTCAGTGGACACAATTCAGAGGTTCGGATCTCATTTTAAACTGCAGAACAGATGTCATCCAGATTAACCGACCTGTGTATAAAGTAGGGCTAAGCCGATACCACTTTGTACCAATACTGTTGCCGATACTCTTACTGATTCCCACTGATACCGATGCTGATACTTGAAAATTGCAATAATTAAAAATTGTTCAAAATACCGATCAATATTGGTGTGTAAATAATATTCACCAATTATATGCACGAATTTGCCATTAAATTTGATTTGTAATATTCAAGAATTACATAATAATATTAAAATAAATGTTATGTAATAAAAAATTACAGTTTCTCTTTCATAATTTATGTAAAATAAAAAGAAAGTTTAAATTTTGGATGATTTCCAATATAATAAGACTCCGTGAAAATGTTGCACTGCATTTTTGCGGACCCCATGTTGGACAATTATGCCGAAAAAGTAGCGGCTGATACTTTTCGATACATCGGCATTGGTATCAGTTCAGCCCTAGTATAAAGTGAACATAAACAAATTTTGCAAACTTTGTTTACTTTGTCCCACTAGCGTACACAGGATACTTTTTCAGAAGTTGTTGGAATTTTAAAGATGGCTATGACATAGCTGCGCTCTAGGGGGCAGAGGGATGCACAATAAAATATTTCATAATTACCATTTTTAACATACCTTTTAAAAGTGGTAATGGGGGGTCATTTTAAAGGGAGTTTGCATTTACCACTTTGGTTTTTACCTAAGTTTTTGACTCCTTTCACTTGAAAATTTTGATTTTTTCAAAATTTCAGGATGGGCCGTAGCCCATAAGTACCCCCCCCCCCCCCCGCCTATACCAGTGTTTATCACTTGCTCTACTGCTGAAGTTTTATTTCTTTCTAGTTACAAGATCATGTTTTAATATTGCCATGTGAACATAAAGCTTGTACTGCCCAAATAATACATAGAAATGAAAAGTCCTGGAAGTTATATAATACACCAGTATTCTACATAATTCATTTTGTTTGAATTATTGGGGGAGGATGCCCCACAGTAATGATGCCTGCATCCTAGCTAGAAATAAGATTTCTTTATTAAGAATCTTGCAGATGACTGCATAGTATTCCTGACAACATATGGAAATAAGACACTAAAAGAATGAGGAGGGAGGGAGGAGGAGAGGGGGAGAGAGAGAGAGAGAGAGAGAGAGAGAGAGAGAGAGAGAGAGAGAGAGAGAGAGCTAGCTTGCTAGATGTTCAGAATGTAAACAAAAAGTATTACCCATCTGATGTACATACAGTTTCAGTTTCCGTATGATTTTTGTTTCAGGCCTTGGATACAAAATTTCAGACAATAAGGCCACCCCTACCACCAAAAGGTGAACTAATTTCAGCACCAGTTCCCCCACCTCGCAGAAACAAGCGCTCCAGTGGATACAGATCTGGAACACCAAGTCCGTTGATGAGCCGCAAGGAACAGGTAATGAAACATTGTGCTGTGTGTTAATTCCTTCCCTACACAATTCCTACTTCCCATAGTTGAAAATATATATAAACCTTCACAATCATACACACAATACTACTAAAAGAAAGAAAACTGACAAGTATCCACTGACTTTCTAAACAAAATCATACAACACATTCAAAATAGTTAAGAATGATAACACTGCATTCTTTCTTTCACAACGCTTTAAAATGCTACTATTCTGCTGGTATGAAACAAAAATAGATGCCAATCAGGAAGATGGAAAGGTGTTCACAAGCATTTCTTATCCAAGGGAAACAAACAAGCAATTTTCCCCCAAAACAATGGTTTAGTTTAAAGTTAACTTGTTTCTGCAAATATCTGTACCAGTTTTATTTGCAATTATCAGCCCTTTGCAAAAATTAATGCAAAATATTGTGGCAAAATGAAATTATATGTGTGAAATAATTCATTTTAGGCTGACATTCATTTCCCAGGGGGGGAAGGGTGGCCTGGGAAGACATAAAATTTAGACAATGTAAAAGTATTTTTACTTGCACATGTTGACAGCACCTGCAGAGAAAATTCTGAAGTGCTACTGTTGACTATACACAATTATAAGCAACTAAAATGTCACTTTTCAATTCTCCTATTAAATTGCTATTCCTAGATCAAATACATGCTGCACATTACCCTAACTGGCTTGGCATGATGTCAGTCCCAAAACTATGAATTAATACCCTGTAGTAGTTCCTTTCTTATGTTTCTCCCTCAGAAATGAGCTATTCTAACTTCAGTCTTCTGTTCGGATTGAAGGAGCATTAGTGACTCAGTGAAGGAAATCAATATGATTCAGATGGCTGGGGTGGGGGGCATATTCCAGGCTGTAGTTCAGAAAAAGTCTTGGGAAGTAATAACAATAATCCCGTAATGTACTAGAACCATTCTCAATCTTGCATGGGACAAATTGTTGATAATGATTACATAACAATAAAAATAAAGTTGCTTTGTAGTTGGAGATCATAAGCAGAGGGTAGAGACTGGTGGTGAAAGATTTTAGAGGAGACCAGCAGAAAAGAAAAGAACAATTGAAAGAGTTTCTATATAATATAATATATATAATATCTAAATTTGTTGCAAGTAGCAAATATGAAACTTAACATCAACTCTCTTTTAAAGTTTATGATCACATAGTTACTTTAACATAAAGTAAAATGTTTTCACTTGCAATGAAATTCAGAATTTCTCGATAACAACACAATACAAGAAATTCTGAAATTCATTGATAAATTGCCAAATATATTTTTCTCCTCTAAAAGGTCAATTAACATATTAACTTCAATCTTAGGTGAATACTATTCTTGATACTTTGGGGAAAAGAACCCAACATGTTGCATCTATTTTTGTTTTACATTTTCACTACAAAACAATTTTAAATACAACTATTATTTACTAGTCTACCTGGTACACTATGATAAATACAGTAACATAGATATTTTATAAGAACCCAGTTTCATGCACAAAAACGTAAACTTGTTAAATATAAAATATTAATATAAACAACATTCATGAATATGCAATTTTCTCAAAAATATATCTGAAAATGGATAACAAAGTACAGCTTCTAATATGTATTTAATAGAAAATACAAAAGTGTTATGTACTACTGATACTTGTCAGATTTCCTTTGATAATTGTGATGATTAGGAATGATAGATTTCTCATTTTGTATACATACATACATGTATATGAAATACAGGTAGCATGCCTGGGAATTTCATAAGACAGAGATATTTTTTTTTATTAGCAAGTGCTATATATTTACGTGTACCAGATATTCCTTTTCTTAAAGGAAATTATGGCAATGTACATTCTCCATCAATCTCCAAACCCTCCTTGAGCATGCTACTGAAGTAACAGTTTTCCAAAAGATAATTTAGATTATAAAACTATTTCCAAATAAATATATACATTTCTTATACACATATTTATAAATTTGATTAGTATGTAAATGGGTATGTGCTTATACATATAGAGTGGCAAAGGAACAATGAAATGACTGCAATAAAAACAAGTCAAATGAACTGAAAATCACACCTGATTATTGTAGTAGTGATTTTTGTGATTTACAAAAAAAAATGTACGTAGAAATGATTTACTTATGTTTACCATGTAACAGTTATACATACTATAATAAGTGATAACAGTTGTGAACTTATTAACCTCACTCATCTTGTTCCCTTAAAAGAAAATATGTTTTATTCTGAAAAAACATGCATGACCTCTATGATTCATACATTATGCTTGACTTTCAACTTTGTTATATTATAGAAAAAATGGTGGAATGTTTAACATTACAGTTTAAAAACATGTGATATGTGTAGAGTCGTAAAATGTAATATTTGTAAGATTGCTTTAAAATTCTATTCGATATTGCAATATATGCAACCATATTTACAGGAAAAAACCTGTTCAATGCAGATTCTTTAGAAAAAAATTATAAACAGGAAAGAGATTAACACATTGTGAACATTATGACATAAATTTTTACATTTTACTAAACAATTAAAGCATTTCACACTTGCTAATTTATTTAAGTTTAACAGTATTGTCCCATACATGGAATTGGTGAGATTCTATAGTTTATTTTTATTTCAAATTAAAAACATTCCAAAAAATAATCATGTATTGTTAGTCCAAATGTACATCCTTGTAAACCTTTTAGAGCAATCTTACAGTAGTGAAAAAATATGTTTGAATATATTATATATATTTTTATAATGATCTGGCATTAAAAAGAAACAATATATATCAACAAAAACCAATACATATGATCTGTGATAACAAAGAAATTCTGTATGTATATGTTTGCAAAATAAACTAGTGGATATCGATTATTAATTTTCATTTTTTAAAACATTGTAATTTTTATTTTTCAAAGCCCTTTTTATCTATTGAGCCAAAAGTTTATGATTGCTAGAGCTCAAGTAAAATTACAAACATACCAGTACTTAATGAAAAAAGTCTTCCAAATATAATGCAGGGAAAATGGGTTAGAGCAGTGCCCTTGAAAAGGTAATCAAGAAAATTTATCTCAAAAGAACAAAATTTTGAAAATGTTAACGAATGTTGAGTCTGAGATAAATGCTCGAAATGGAAACCTTTAGAACCTTAATTTAACTTGAAAAATGTGATTGTTTGAAATGGGTATTCAAAACTAGAAATGTATCTGAAATTTTTCACAGCATATATCTTTTATCTTTGAATATATATTTGTAATAATTCGAAATGTGCACCAATCTGAAAATTTGAAGCAAGAATATAACTGTCATATTTTATATATTCATTAACTTATGGATGAACAGTCTCCTTTCCTGTAATCAATTTAACTTTTTGGTTTTCATTTACATAACTAATTACTGGTATTAGTTTGTAATAAAAATTAAATGCCGACCCAGCCAGAGGCAGGAAACGGTGAACGATGATGACTTTGTAATAAAATTAGGATACACAGAAATATAAGAATATGAAAATATCCTTTCCAAGTCAATAATTGCCAGTTATTAAAATTATTTCACAGGTAAGTATAAATGTCAGTGCATCAATGTGTAGTGATTAATGAAATTGATATTAATCAAAGGATTGTTTACTTGTAAATAAAGCTAAAAACGTACAGTAAGAGTATGTCCTGTATTAGAAAAGTAGAAAATATAGCATCCTGTAAATAAAGCTAAAACATGTACAGTAAAAATATGTCCTCCATTAGAGAAGCAGAAAATATAGCATCCAGTAATATGTCAAAGCAATAACATTTACACATTCAATTTCCTCAATGCATGACAGTTTCCAAAGCAAGGAATCAGTAACAACATAATTTAATACAACAGATTTTGAAGAACAAATGTCAGAAATTTAAAATGAATACTGTTGAGATAGTAGAAATGACTTCAATTCACAATTTGAAGCCAATACTATATGAAAGAACTGAAACAACAACGAACATAAGAAAAAAAAAATAGGCAATATTAAATTTGAACTGCAAAATTCTTAGGTTCATACACATGTTACACTGTTAGATGTAATTTGAGCAAAAACAGTTAATACACATAGGCAAACAAGCAAAAACATGTACTATGCAACTATAACAAGAAATTCCAGATTTAAAGCAGGAACATAAAAATCATTCAGATTTCCTAAGGAAATGAAAACGTTAACATCAAAAGCAGGTAAGTTCATCTTTTGATTTCTTGTTTAGTATTTTAGTATTTATTTGAAACAATAAACATTGTATGTATTTGATGGAAATTTCATTATTTGAATTACTATATGAAAATGTATTATTTGAAGTTGACGATCCAGTTGTTTTTTGTTTTGTTCTTTAAATAGAAATAATATATTATTATTATTATTATATATTGACTTCTGATCTGTATTAAATCTCTGTTTATTCATAAATAGGGACCTTGTTTGATTCTCTTAAGTAATTCTGAAAAAACGAAGACTAGATAATTTTAAAACTTTGATATTTACCCCATAACTTTTTCATTTCTGCAGATTGTTACAAGATCTGAGGGAAAGTCATTATGTACGTTGCAAACCCATACAGCATGAAAGCCATTTTAAAAGGGTGTGTGTTTTGTCTGTACATGGTAGCACCAGTGCACAAACATGAGAGTGCTGCATGCCACGGTTAATCAAGTTGAGCCAATTGAGCATGGCAGTTATGTTACACAAGTGTACACAAGAAGAACAGTGTGGAATCTCCACCTTCTATATTATGTAACATGTCATCACAGAGACACAAGAAGAACAGCATGCAGCTATGCGGTTCCTGTGACTAGTCCTTTGGTGCATAAAGACATGCATGCAGTGTAGTGATAAGTAGTCAACACAAAAAGCCGTGTACCAGTGAATCCAGCACTTCAACAATGGACAAACGGGCATTGTCAACAAGGAGCATTTAGGTCATCCCATGGGGTCACAGTGTGGAGTAGATAATCTGTGCTAAATGCATATCAATAGATGAAGAAGCCGAGGCAGTGAGTTGCTCTCATGGAATTGCCTACAGGCTGACCTCCGTTGCAGAGTGGTTAGCACAGAATGCTACAATGCCAGTGGTCATGGGTTCAAATCCCATCCTGGGCATGAGTGTTCTTTATGTTCCTCATCACTCATCTTTATCTTCGCAATTAGCACAAAGTGGCAGAAAACCAAAGTAAAATAAACCAAATCAATCAATCAATTAACATCATGCACATGCTTCCATAAAATGTGTGAACGATGGGTCCCACATCAGTTGTCTGATGAACACAAACAGAACATAATGGGCTTATTGCAGAAACACCTTATGCATATCATGAAGAGGGAAGAACTTCATCAAATGAATCGTAGGTCTACCACATTCAACCAGAATTGAAGAGTGCCCCCATGGCATGAAACCATACCTCCTCCTCAAGGTTATTCCATAGGTATGCAAGATTCTGCTAACTGTGCTTTAGGACTCGCAGGATGTCATACCGGTGCAATTAATGCCTCATGGTGACACTGTCAACATCGCCACACTTTGTCCTACCTTGAAGAAACAGTACAGTCCTTGTCTCCCGAGTGATGACAATGCCCACCTGTGCACAGGCAAACCACAGGAACTGTTGAATACTTTTTGGTTGGGAATGCTTGGAACATCACTTTATAGCTCAGACTTCCATCTCTTTAGACCCCTCAAATATCACCTGGCTGGTTGCAGTTTTGACAATGATGAAGCCGTTGTCAATGAGATCAAACATTGGCTGCACAAGGAACTGGAAATCTTTTCTGACAGCTTTCAAAGACTGGTCAAATGATGGGATAAATATCTGAATGGGTAGAGGAAATATATGGAAAAATAAATAAAAAATCAGGCAACTAACTCCCAGTTGTTTATTTTTGTATTCCGTTTTGCAACTTATATACTGACTTACTCTCATATATATATGTTTGTGTTTTCACTCTCTTACCTTATGGTTTCCATATATCATGAATTTGATTTTTTTTTAAGTGAGCGTACCTAAATTTACAATTTACTTTACAGAATTAATAGAGAAAAATAAATGGAAGAAGGCAACAGGCAATGAAAGAATATCAGAAGCAAAATTTTAGATTTCAGCAAAAACAAAAAGTTATATGGAAGAGTGCATAATGTGTACATTCTAGTGTTAAGTTCTAAATTGTAAGACGGAAAACTAATGAATACCTATTCTTAAGAGCTAAGAATTTATAATATTCATATACTTTCTGGAATTCTATAAATGCTTCAAAACGCTATACAGACACATTTTTTAACATTAAAACTGAAGCTCTGCAATTCTTTACTGTATTATTTAAGGTTTCTTGTGTTTCTGCCAATTATATGCCAATGTATGCAAATCATCAATGCCTCTTTGGGAAGTACTGTATGAGCTGGATATATGATAATACTTAGCATTAGTAATGACCTAGTAGTCACTGTTGCTTCATGTAGCCACATAAGTGGATAAAATTTCTGGCACAAATGAAGGGCAAGCAAAATTATCTTATGTGCAAGTTGACAATTTGAAGACTAATAAAAACAATTGGAAACCAGATATTATTTCTAACTACAGTAGAACATTGTTTATCCGCACGTCAATTATCTGCAATGTGAGTTATCTGCACACTCAAAAAACAGGTACACTACTGTAATTTAGGCATGTACTGTACGTATATTACGAGTGTTTTCTTATTTTCTCATGTCTTTTGTTTTCTCGTACTGTATACGTTGTAGTACTGCGTACTGTATGTATAAAATGAACCTGTACTGTACGTGCTTTTCTTTGTTAAATAAACACGTTTGATTTCATGATGGATGCGGTAAACGTGGTTTAAAATTACTTATGTCAAATTTAGAAAATTTCACACTTCCGCATTGCTAAATGTGAATGAAGACAGTAGATCTTCGAAATTAATAGAACCATTAAATTGTGCAATGCGGAAGTGTGAAATTTTCTATATTTCATGTAAGTAACATGTTTGATTATCTGCAAAAATCGTTATCTGTATAACCTCCAGTCCCAATCAATGCGGATAAGCGACGTTCTACTGTACTTACTTGTTACAGAACACTTGTAAATTTACTTTGCTTGGCTGTATATATGTGTGATTACATAATTTCACAAAGTTTTCATTTGCATCATGATAAATCTTATTTATTTCACTTTGAAGATTTTCATCATGCTCAAATGTAACATCAGCTCAATAATACAAGTTTTCTACAGCACAAATATTCTAATGTTCTAGATATACCTCTGTAGAGCAATATACTCTTGTAACTGAAATTAAACATAAGCATGTGACAATATTATAGATCATAATCTTTACATAAATTTATTGTTATCTGGATATATTTGAGCACAATGTGACATTGACTGTAACAGCTTTACACGAAGAAGAATACATGGTGAAGTATATCTACAGAGAGGCAGCAACAGATTTGGGTAGTTGTGTGTTGTTAAATGAAAAAATATAGTGGAATAATTTCAAGCGCACTGGTGTTTGAAGATGAGAGAGAGGATGGTGCAGATTTTTCCAAATACAGGCTTCACACCTTCCCGCAGAATGAGATTTCATAGCACTACACTATTTGAGGAGTTCATCAGCAAAGTTACATATTCCGAAATTTTAATCTAAAAAAATTAGGATTGCCATAATGGTTTACACAGGTACAACAAACTAATATTGAAAAGTGTAAAGCATTTCTCAAAAGATTAGAGAAGCATATTTTTAAAAAGAATTCCCAGGTAAATAGTAACAAATCTAGAAAGAAATTTAAATCTCCCAGTGTGATTTGAATCAGTTAATATCTAAGATGCAACAAAAATTACAAAAAAGGTAATTTACTTCCAGAAAGAAAAAGTTTCACCTCACTGAGTATCAATGGTGATATTTGGAAGGCTTAAGTTTTCCTCCAATTGATTCAAAATGTGTACATCTATTGGAGGTATTCTGACCTGTCTATGAAAATATACTAAGAGGTGTGCCACCATTTTTATATTATTTTCTTTTTATGTTTTTGTACAACCAAATTCCCTCTACATCCATTTAATGACTAAGATCTTTATTACTTATTATGACTAAAATTTATAATTTCTTAATGTTAGGTACCAGCGTTACCAAAGAAGGAATTCTCTTTAAAAGACAAGATGGGGAGCTTAAAGAGAATCATGGGTAACAGACCTCTTCCTCCTACACCAACACAAAAAAATCAGTGTAAGAGTTTGCTTACTTCTATACTTACTAAATCTTACTAATATTTGTGAATTGTATATCTATTAGGGTGGATCCAATGAAAATGGAACAGGGGCCACAGAATTAAATCAACAAGGTTTATTTCAAATCTAATCTCCAAAGTTACACAAGCACTTGTCCCACTGTTTCACCAAGCGATGAATTCCCTGCTTGTAGAACTCCTTTGGTAGAAAACGGAACCAGTTGCCAACATTGTCCATGACTACATTGTCCCAGTGGAAGCACCGACCCTTCAATGCCTTTTTCAATGAACTAAAGAGATGGAAGTCACATGGTGATAGATCAGGGCTATACGGTGGGTGTTCAAACACTGTCCACCCAAACGTCGCCGACGTGTTCTTTGTAACAGCTGACGTATGTGGCCGTGCATTGTCATGCAGCAAAACCATTCCAGAGGACAACAGGCCGGGATGTTTGACCTTGGTTGCTGGTCGGGAGATACTGCTGCCCGACTGCCTATGCATATCACATGCTCACGCATGACTATCTATGGGGAATCCATTATGCAATAGGAGTTTACTTCATTACCTCCTGCTCTACTTCTACACACGGTTGTCGCCACACACATACATAAATATAACCCAATACATCCACTGTTCCATTTTCATTTGATCTACCTTCATACAATGTATGTTTAGAAAAATTCAAATATATATATGCTTTTTCTAAAGTACTGTTTACTTAATTGAAAGTAAAATGGCTTTTTTGTCACATTACTTTATTAGTTACCATTGTTTGAGTTTGGTTTAAAGTCCACTTTATGATCAGAAACGATAATCAGGACTGGTCCTACAGTTTGAAGTGAAATCCGACAGTGCCTCCACAGGGTATTGAACCAGGGACCCCTTGATTGTATATTAGTTATGACTGGTGTGCTGTGATTAAATATATTATGTTCATCTACATCAAGTACAAATTATATATGAGTATCAACATTGAAATTTATAATATTAAATATTTATATATTTAAGAGAGTATCCAGAAAATTTTGTACATGACACTATTTAAAAATTAAGTTATAATTTCCATACATTAACAACTATATTCTTGATTTATAGCAAATAGGAATGATTTTGACAATTCCATTCCATCAGAGCACAGCAATTTTGACAAAATCTCAACACTGAAGCAAAGATTACAAGATTCCAGACATCATTTCCAGCCACATGGCAGCAACAGAGCTCCACAGTCAAGTATACCAATCACAGTTATGGAAATGAGTTCGAAATCGGAGAAAAGCAATGAAATGCAAAATTCAGGCCAGAAAACCATTCCTAAAATGCATGAAAATAGACACAGAAGCAACAGCAATGTTCCTAGAAGTCAAAACAGCAGTTTTGGAAACCTCCAAGAACAACTGGTAGGTAGATATAACGGAAACCGTTTATGTTCTTTAAACTTTTGAGAGAACATTGCAGAAATTTATGCAGTTTATTTAAAACACCATTTGTCTCATGCAGACCTATATTTTACATCCTACATTATTCTTAAGTTAGGAAGCCATAAAAGAAATTAGTCTTCAAATAATTTTCCACTAATAGTAACCTTAAAGTATTTCTTTTAGAATATATTAATAAAAAAATATATTGTGTTAAAATATCTTGTAGTCCACATTTTCAATGCACATATAAGACTTTAAACTCACCTAGAGGTTCTTTCAAATTTACCGAAATTCAAAGGGAAGGTAAACCTCACTAACAACTACACTCATGCTTGTTAATACCCTTAAATTCTCTCAGTAGTATGTCTAGAAATACTTAACACGTTAACTGCCATGTCTGGCTCATACCAATCACTCCATGTTGGGTCATTATGACCAAAACATATGGCTTGAGTTTGATGTTCCTAGGGTGCCGTCGGTCATGAATATAACAACGATGCACATAAGGCATGACCGAAAAGGTGTGGGAGTCGAGTGCACATTAAAACTTTTTTTGGCTGTTCTATTTTTTACAGCAAAAAAAGAGGAATTTTTGAATTTGCGAAATAAAGTCCAATAATCATTTTGGCGCAGGAGGCAAAATTGATGAAACCACCCTGGCAGTTAACGAGTTAAGAGAGTCTGTTACTCATTTTTCCTTGTGTGGTTGTCAGTACATTAAAACATTACACAAAAATATCTTTAATATATGACTTACATATGTGCATCTAATTTGTTTCATGTTTAGTTTGGTGGCTGAGCACGTTAAGTTGTCAACGTTGCTGGGTTCAAGTTCCAGCCTGAACATGAGTGTTCCTTGCGATTGTCTCTTCATCAATTTCATACATTCATCTTCATCATCACAATCAGCCAAAATTAGCAGAACAGTGACGCTAAATAACAGCAACACATACATACATGTATCGGTCCAATATGTTAATTCAATCTAGATATACACAAAATATAAAAGTTACAAACAAAAAAAAATACAAAAAATGTAGTGAAGCTGGTGCAGGCACTGTCTTCTGCTTCATTGACACTTTCCTTGCAATTTTTGAGCTATGTAATTACTATTGGCTGTACATTTCATACTGAATCTGTATATTTAATGTTACAATTTCAGGGTGTCTACCAAAATAAAAAATTCAAAAT
The DNA here is from genome assembly GCF_977018435.1 of Lepisma saccharinum. Taxonomy (NCBI): domain Eukaryota; kingdom Metazoa; phylum Arthropoda; class Insecta; order Zygentoma; family Lepismatidae; genus Lepisma; species Lepisma saccharinum. Next base: position 19,892,314 of record NC_139245.1, read on the forward strand.
TCTTGAATTTTTCTTTTTATCTTTTTTATTTTTCTTAACCTTTATATTTGGCCCCTACTTGGAAGTTGGAAATTAGTAATTAAGAAAATAAATATTTATTTAATTAAAAATCCTTACCAAAAGCCTAGTTAAGATGAAAACTGAAGCTGTATCTATTAATGCATCCTGTACTGCATTTGGCAGGCTAGCGAGGCTCTGGCGTCTGGACTGACAGCCTGTATAATTTTATGTCGGGTTTGTGTTGTCTCTATATATTTGTGATTGTCCCTTCATCCATCTTATTTTACCACCATTCATTCTTATCTTTACGATTAGCCAAAAGGAGCACAAAAGTCAATAGACACCCTGTTTATAATTCTCAACTTAGGATGTGGTTTAGAAATTATGATAAAACTGATAAAGGAGTATGAAGTTTGTTATTTACAACACAGTCGATAACAGGAAATATATTTTCCAACAGCCTCCTAGCCGGGACAGTGGCTACCCAGACTGGGAAGCCGAACGTTTTGGTTCAGGCTCAAGGAATCGCTCCGGTAGCATCTCAGGAGGGTCCGGTGTAGAGATGGGATCCAGGATGCGATACAATCAGAATGTGCCTAGTGATGTGTCAGGATTTGTCACCACTTCCCGACGACGAAGTGAGTTCCAGTCACCACCGCATCACAACAATGGGTTCTTTGGCAGAGGAATGATGCAGAGTACATCTGTTATGGATTTGCAGAACATCACACCACATCACCAACAGGGGTTTAATCCCATGCATCATGTAAGTATTGAAAATACTCTCATGATTTCAGTTATAGCTGATTTCTATAATATTTCATAAATGTGCATGTTTTGTTGAAAGATTTAAAGAGTTCACGTTGATATTTCCTGGCAAAAATACTACTACTATTTGAAGTATATTTATTGAAAATGTTAATATGGCTGTAGAAACCCAGGAAAAATGTAAAAAATTAAAGCAAGTCTTGTTTTTTAAAGTGAAATACATGCAAATTTTTGCCATGTGATTTACAGTAATGAATTACACATAAAATAAAGATTATATAGGGTAATGCTAAGCTAGATCTAATTTGCAACTGAGAAAGTCTATGATAATACAATCAATTTCATAAGTATGTCTGTACAACTGAATCACTCTTCTGAATTTGTGCCAACATGGAAGAAAATATAGGTTCACCAAAATACTGTAAACCTGGTCCAATTATAATGAAAAAACTGAACATCATCCATATATATAAATATGCTTGAGGATTATAAGAAAGATCCACTAGCAAAAAAATTAATTAACCTAACTCTAGTGATCCAAGACCTATGAGTTGAATGATCTGTTATCTAGTTTTCTAGTATTTAGCCTCAACTGTTCTCATGATGCTGGGTCAACACCAACATTCTACCCATCAGGGATTGAAACTAAAGTTGTTCACACAAAAGGCTAGAATGTTAACCATCAGGTTGCAGAGTAACAAAGTTTTAAAATAAGATTAAGTAACAAGTTACTTAAGTAACTTGAGTTTGAAAGACTTGGACAAGAATTTAAAATAACTTGATAAGAGTATACTGACACATACTTCAGATTGCATACTCCAAATTTTGAGTGATAACAATCAATACAGTTAAAACCATACCTTGTCTGTATATATGTAGTAGCTACATGTTGTGATCACCAACGATATGCTAAATATTCTTTCTGAAAAAATGCTTATAAACACACACACAAATTAACTGCACAAAAACTCATTCTATTATTTACTTAAATACTGAACCCTACAACATTCTGTTTCATAGATGATATATGTTTTTCATTTCAGGCACAATCTATGGCTCACTTGAATTGTCCACACTGTCACGGTATGGTATGGATGCCCCATGATCCCTGGAATTACACGGGTAACAATCAACCGATGATGATGGGAATGCCTGAAGACAATATGAAACGGACACCAAGCAACTTAAGCGTGAATATGCCTTGCGGAGATATGGGCTTCATGCCCATGTGGGGGAACCCTATGTATCCCGGGCCTCATGGGTCAGTAACAGCATTAAGCATGTCGCAAGCCCATCTGATGGGTCAGAACATAGGAATGAATCAAATGATGCCTCAAATGAACCAGAGATCAGCTTCACCTGCAGCCAGCATAAAGTCAAGAAAATCACAGATGAGCAATCAGCATAGCACAAGGAAACACAGGGAGAGGATATCGTCTGATTCTGAGGACTACTTGTCGCCAAATCATGAAGAAGAAGAAGGTGCTGAACAAGAAGAAGAGGAAGAGGATGCTCCAAAACCATACATTCCTGATCATAAGTGGGAATGTGAGCACTGCACATTCGTCAACAAGGCTGGAACAAGAGTATGCGCAGTTTGTTGCAAGACACCGATGAGCATGACCCAACCTCCTCCACGACCCACCCTGTCTGAAAGGGACAAAAGAAGAAGAGCAAGGCATCGACGTGCATTGGAGACATCCAGCAATGGTCGCCTATCACCGAACAGCAGAGTACGTCGTAGCAACTCAAGTCCATACCCAAAAGCAGTCAACAATGGCGATTATCATGAATATGCTGAGTCTATCAAGCACAAATCGAACGAAAAGTCCCAAGAACGGCAGAAGCTCAATAGGAACCAATCTTATGATGAAAGTTACCTTGCTGCCAAACTAGGAAAAGAACTGTCAGTGACACGTAAACCCGTAACAGTCAATGTAGACGAAGCATATGAAAGTGTTCACGTTGCATCCGATAACGAACCAACTGATAGAGTCAAAAAGAAAGGTAATAAAAAAATAACATTTTGGCCTGGAACAATGTTCTACCCACTATACTAGAAGTGAAAGTTTTTTTCTTTTTTCCGTTTATATAATAATAAATATTTCAGCATTTATCTCCAGATTTCCACTAACAAATCAATTATGTTTTCAAGTAACTTTTCAAATATTTAAATTATAAAATTTGCATAGGTTTTAATAATATGAAGGTCCCATATAACTGCTTTCCTTTTCTCTTATATTTAATTCCACTTTTCTTTCTGTTTCTTAAACATTTACACTACACTTAATATCTGTGACATGAGTGTACATGGAATATATTAAACAAAAGATGCTGATGATGTTCTATAACCCGTTTTGTAGGCCAAAAGGACATGGAAAGGGCAGAAAAGTCAGAAGCAAGTCAAGTACCAGTGGAAACTATTGACATTATATTGGATAGCGTATCTGAACCTTCCCCTCCTGCAGAACCCGCACCAAATGAACACAAGTCCCCCTCCCCCGAATCTTCACCAACGCCACCTGCTACTCAAAAGAGACCTGTTGTTGACAATTCCAGCATGGAGAGTCCAAGTGTTAGCCCACAAAAAGGTGAGTCACACGAAATCCCAGATAATGTATCACGCACGACATCCACTGGAGTTGGTCCATCTCCTCCACCCCCTCAAGAATCTCCTGTATATATTCCTCCAGATCCACCCTATAGCAAACATAAAAGAGCACGGTCTCCTGATATCCCTTCCAAAATCCAACATTCACGCTCTTCTGCAAAGATGACTTCAACTTCAGCAACACAGTCCATGAAGAAAGAAGCTACAACCAAGCCTGAACGAAGAGTTATTTCTACCGGTACTTCACCTCCACCTCAAAGTATCTCCACACAGGTAATTAACCACTTATAGTTACAAACTTTGATGGCTTCCGAACAATAAAATGTCACTGTTACTTATATTTCATCCATGCAATACAAAAACTTTTTTTTCAATGTACTGAAATAATAAATTATACAAAAAATCATACTTTCATTTTTAAAATGCTTTTGGAAAAAAAATTAGATTGAGAAATTTCTTATTCATTTTATATCTACAAAAGCCATTTATTGATCCAATAAATTTATTCCATACATTTGACATGTGAATGTACATTGGATCTTATGTGATTACATACTTACAGCATTTCTTTAATACTTCTAGAAAGATTTAATTTAGTCTGAGTTAATTGACTTATTGGAAAGAGACAAGTCATAAGTACGTTTTATTATACTTGCACAGCCAGGTTTTCCTTCCATTAGTAAATGCATGAACAAATTGATACTAGGGCGAAACCAATGCTGATGTATCAGTTGGATTTTATTAGCCGATACTTTTCTGGCATTTTGGTCTTTTCGAGGGGTTCACAAAAATGCCAGGTAGCCCTTTCACTGAGCATGATTACCCTGGTAATTATATAAAAAAATTGAAGTTTCCATTTATTTTGCACCAACATTATCCGGAAAAACTATATTTGATGATTACATAAGATGCATTTTAATATTCTGATATAATTCTTGAATATTTCGAAGCAAAAATCTGATAAATTAATGCTTATAATTGGAATTGAATGCTTACACACTAATATTAATCAATACATTGAACAACAATTATTACAATTTCTAAGCAATGGTTTGAGTATCAATATGGTTATGAACCACTTTAGTTCTTAACTGTTATCTATTACCACAGCCACAATACCGTTACAAAAATTCTTGCACGTAACATCTGTGATTTGCTGATTTCCGTAGCGTACATGGCAAACATCTTTCTTCTTTCTTCAGCTTTCCTTTCAAAAGCACATATGCAGAATGAATAGAAATTTAAATCCTGACCTATCCCGCTCGAACTATGGTAAAAGATTTGCCTTGAAAATATACCACCATTGGTGCATTTCGATAACTAGCTAACAGACAGTTTCATGTACCAGTATTTTAGATAGCATATGAACAACATTGCTGCAACATTATTAATTTCTGCAACTATGACCACACAAGATTTCATTTTGAAAATTTCATGGTTTATATTTCAACATTGCTGAAAGCATTTGTGTATGTTTTATTCATATCTGTGAAGTTATACTTAAAAGTTTTTAATTTCAACTACAGACTTATGAGGTGCCACCTCAGAGTGCAGATCGTGCAATATCTCCAACCAGAAAGATTGAGAGATCTAGTTCACGCTACACAATGACCGGAGAAAATTATGAGAGAACGCGCTATCGTCGTGCTCATTCTCCAAGGCTAAAGCGAGCCATTTCTCTACATATGGGAACACAAACTGGTGAGCAGGATCCTTGGGCAAATTCCCATTACTATTATCGATCTCTCAGCCGACAGTCTCTGGCAAGTGACACACAGGTATGTTATATTTTTAAGCATTAAATGTTTGTTTTCTAAAATTGAGGATGGGTGCATCAGCATATTAGGATATTTGCACCCATCTCAATAAACACTAAATGTCAATGCTATGTATTTATTTCACAAAAAAATCTATACATTCATTTTGCCATTATTATACAGTACTTATACACTAAAGTTATTGTCAACAATTTTACACACAACCCAACGTATTCTATTCATAGAATGATCTATTAAATAAATCTATTAAATATAATTTATTAAAAATATTAATATGTAACTTGGACAACAGCCTGTAGAAACTGTGATAACTTCTTCCACTGTAGAAGTTTTAACTTCCTTAATCTTTGTAAAATTTGTGCACACAGAGTCAAAGTTGCATAGCACATTATCTACCCCATGGGGCTCATGTTGCAATGCAATTATCATTTGAAATTGGTAAACCTTTTCCTCAGTTGCACGCTTGTCATGGTACACACTTGTTTATTTTTTGAAAATTTTACTTGGAATATTTATGTGAATTTCAATCAAGGCAATGAGAATGAATGGCAATAATAGTTACATTGTGGCTGAAAGTACTATCAGAACTACATGTATTCATATCTTACTTGCACACATGGATCTTGGTTATTTTGCATGGTATTGTAACTATTATATATCCTGAGATATAAGAAGTACAAAAAAATATATTCTATTCATATACACTTACCTTTTATTCATATTTTACTCATATTGATTATACTTATTCTATGACTAGACAAAGCTTAAATATGTATAAAAAATATACATAAAGTTGAAGGAATTAAAGTTAATCCTCTAAAATTAATAAAAATACTCATAGTATTGGAAATCAGTTTTCTTGATACTAAAATCCTCTTAGTTGTCACTCACAGCAACACACATACAAAGGTAAAGTTAACCCCTGTGCTTTGTACGGTGCCATGAAGTCACACACATTCTCAATCTCCACCCTGGTGGAGGTGATGTGATCAGCACCATGCTCTGCTCATCATTACACATCACCCTCCCCGAGTGTTGCTCTTGATATTCCTTGACCAGAGATCACCTACATAGGGATTTGAATTTGTACATTTTATTTCTAGAGCTTGCCTGTGTCTGGGCCACCATCACGTGATAACAGTCCGGACAGATACGGAGGAGGTCGTTATCAAGAAGACACCATATACTCTGGAAGGAAGCACCACATGTACGAAACAAGTGGCGATCTGCGGAAGGATCATCCCGAGGGAGGACGGGGATATACGGAAGCCATACGAGATTTGCCGGAATCCTACAAAAGTGAAATGGATCTCAGCAGAGAATTCTTGGAATCAAGACGGCACTATGGAGATCCAGGATATGGTCATTTAAGGGTGTGATATTCAAGTCCCTCTGTAAAGAACATGTGTGGAAATGGCTGTTTTTAACTGTATTTTTTAAAAAAATTATCTTATTACCCTTATAACTATTTGTGAGACTAAGCAAAAATAGCAAACCCAATTCATGACGATACATAAAGCATCATTATCTTAAGGTAGATTACAATAAAGAAGTATGTGGGTTAACTTTAGTTTGAATAACATTTGTAAGGTTCTTACATGTTTATTAATTATCTATATGTCTATGATGTAACAAATATGTGCTTTTACTTACTTCTCTCGACTTGTATAGGTCTGTAAGTTGGGCACAGGTGTCGAAATTGTGTGAGTAATTCTGTAAGGTGTGGTTTTCAGTGTGTGTTGACTTCCCCTTTCTGTTAGTAAAATGTAGACGTATTGTGTATAAACTTTAACAAGAGGCTGTCATTCATCTTAATGCTTTCTTTCTCCTCCTTTGCATTCATCACATGACAATATTTTTATGTAGGTTCTTTATTTCATATTTTACTTGTGTTGTAGAAGAGCAGAGAAATGCAATAAAAAACTGGATGAAAATATTGGAAATAATTATATATTCTGAAGAAAAAATGTTTACAGAGCAAACAACTAATATTACAACTTTGCTACAAAGTTCCCACAAAGTTTAAACTCGTCCAAAAACTTATTTTCTCCTGTGAAGTACTATATTTTTTTTTTCTTTATGGATGTTAATAAAAGAGATCTAAAATAACCTATGGCCTGACAGCCCTTTAAGGGCCTAGGCTGATCTCCCGACTGCCAGTCTTCCTCCCAGAATCCTACCTAGAGGTGTGGAGATCTTCAACTGGTAATGGGGTGACGTTGGGGTCAGCATGTCGAACTCCCAGCCATTATAGATTTCCGAGACCAGGTTACGCTACTCACTCATAGCTAACCAATTTACTCACGATGGTGGGCTGCCACCGGTCCTATACACAGGCCGAGAACCCAGACTGAACCCAGGTGGACTCGAACGCATGTCGTCCCGCACTCGGAGCCCAAAGCACAATGCCTTAGACCGTACGGCCACGGAGGTGGACAATAAAAGAAATCTAACTTCTTGAAAAACATACTAAATTAAAAGCCAGAAAGATCAGAAAACAAGATATTTGACTCCTACATGGGTGGATTGCATTCAATCTCCATGAGGTGTCACATATTTTGTTCATGCTCAAATGAACAGGGGTAATCATTATCATTCTATGTTGCTCAAGGCAGCTTTCAGACTGAAGTAACATGTGACAGGCGACAAGCAGCTTGTGTCACTTGGAAACGAACCTTCAGTAATAAATATCCATGTGTCACACACTTCAGCCTGAAATGCATCCTAATGCACTCTGGATCTGGTGTGGGGCACTAAAACTAAATGCTAAGGCTCTCCTAACCTAACCAATGTGCATTATAAGACCTAATCAGAATTGGTGTGACTTGCACCATACCAAGGTACTTGGTGTCGTATCAGAAATAAAGATTGTCAGAGTAAGAGCACACTACCTTCATCTACATTGAAGGGTGAAAATGTATGAAACCTTCCCTGAACATTTCTCTTGTGCTTTCCTGATACAGTGATAAACACACCGAGTAATTTTATTTGGCATTTAAATACAATAAATTAAGGTGAATGGCAGTTTTTGTCAATAACTTTGGTAACATATGTAACGTCAAATATCCCTAGTTTGACACATGCATGATTGGAGTGACCCCTAGAACTATACTCTTGTGTTTGATTTGATAGAGTTGCTAGATTAAAGTTATCCAATTGACTTGGCAATGTTGTCTAATAGTGCAATGCCTTTTCAGCGTGACAGCAGTGCCGTGACCGGTCGCTCCAGCAGAAGGAGCAGTGCAGCTGGACGGGCAGGGTCACAACCACCTGAGCAAGGCCTTGGTGTTAACCGCTCCGATTATTTCTTAACCCTAGAAGATCTTGTTCAACGCCGTCGGCAAGAAGCAATGAAGTCTCAGGGACTGGAGCTTGTCAAATTGCTCAGGGTAAGAACTGTGTGGCAATCTTTGGAAGATCTGGCCTCCCCGATGGTGCAGTGGTGGCGTCATTACCTTGTAATCAAGGGGTCTCGGGTTCGATACCCGGTGGAGGAACATAGTGGTTCGGATCACACTTTAAACTGAAGGTCCAGTCCTGAGTAGCCTTACTGTGCATAAAGTGGACTTAAAACACCAAATCAATCAATCAATCAATCTTTGGAAGATATATTAAATAATAAGAGCTCCCTCATAGCAAAATGACTAGCACTCTCACCTTTGGTGTGAATGGTCTGCGATTCGATTCCTGGTGGGAGATGCCAAAATTTCAGGGTTGACCCAGCATCGTGAGGACAATTGGGGAGCCACTTGCGAAAAAGAAGTAGCACTCCATTCTCGAAAGCCAGAGAAATGTGTTGACCACCTAACGAAATGCTGCTTGGCAGATCTTGGCTCTCAAAAGGGGTGTTGGAACACAGAGTTTAGTCTTTAGTTAAATGTTAAGATTTTCCATAAAGAGTATTGGATAGCATTAGTGCAACTAATACAGGATGTTCCATAAGATTCTGGCAGATTTCAGTCATAGCTCACAAACTACTGAGGATAGCAATTTGCGTTGCTTTACATTGCAATCATAAAACTAAAAAAGTTTCTGCATATTCTGCTAGATGTCTCTAGTAGTTGTAGCAGTATCGTTGTGTGTTCATTCAGAAAATGTAGATGCAAAACGAAGCACAATGACCACCAATATGTTTGGGCATAGATATGGCACCTACGTTTGTAATTATTATAAGAATAAATTAATAGTTTTCAGAGAGATATGAACGTACAAAATAACAAATTCCATTTATTCCTTCAGGAAGCTGAACAACAAAACTTTACAGCAGATGATCTACAGGTTGCTATGAATCATTGTGGAGAGAAAAATCCCATATTGTGGTTGCAGGAGAACTGGAGAAACATGATAGACACTGTGGTTACTCTAGCAACAAACTATGGCCACGAAAGAAAAGAAAATAACATTGGAACCATCTCTGCTGCCGAGGCAAGAGACGCACTTCGCATGCACAAGGGAAATGTTTGGGCTGCTGTTACCGAGTGTGTTGAACAGAGACAGAAAAAGGTAAGAAAGCTCTTAATTTTATAACATTATTTTCAGTTTAGATCTTTCATGTAGCTTTATATATATATATATAAAAAAATATTTAGATCAGGCAATTAAACAAGCCACAAGTAGCAATGGAGTTCATGTACATGCACACATGTAAGAAAATTGTGATTACTAGGTTCGCTTTCATAAGTAATATTGAATTCTCAAAAGAGAAAAAGTAATAGCAATTAGTTGTTGCATTACTGTGCCATAATGCCTCAAAGAGAATGTGGAGTTAAGACTATTCTATAGATGGAACTAGTGTGACTCGCCTTATGGTCTTGCACCTTTAATACTTGAAATATCCCCATAGACCACAGAGCTACTTGAACTAACACACAAAAAAAAGAGGTCACAGAAATCAGATACATAATCACATGATCACTACCATTGTTTTGGTATTATATTAAAATAAAAAAGTAAGAGAACAAGAAACCAATGTAAGTTATATTTTAAATAGTAGTGATTGTATTATTTACACAGAGTAACAAACACATGCAAACACAAAATCTCTTACTGTACAATTTTCCAAATTTACTTTCGATATAATCTTGCATTGCATCTCCCTTGTAGACATGAAATGATGACATTGTGTGAGAAAACTCAGTCTTTTACAGAAAAGATTGATCGTTGAATTTTACTTTTCTTCTGGTGAATCGCGAAGATGGGGATGAAATTGACAATAGACACCAGAGCCATGTTAGCCTGCAAGAATGCAGACCAGGGTATAGTATTACAGTGTAACAGTAACAACAACAAAGTTTCCTACCACTATAATTAATATTATGTTAAACAACTAATGGTTATTTTCAAATCACTTGTTCAAAAGCATTTCATGATATAACTAAAATTTTACAACAGCAAAATGTAATATTTTTATATATATATATTTCAGTATGCAGAATTATTAACACGTGGTAACTTCACCAGAGAGGACATAGTAACGGCACTGACAGCGAACCATGGAAATTTGGAAACAGCATTTATTGAACTAAGCAAATCTCAATTGAAACCATTCTTAATGAGAATTTGGGGGCCTCCTGTTGGGACGGACAATGAGTGCGGAAACATAGATATAGACAGAAACGTTGCAATTGAAACACCAAGTGGCATCAAGGGATGTCATGCAACTGATGAAGGTAAAATTTCGATGATTTCCTTCTTGTATTACAATCAATTGAAGCATGAATTATTCAGCATATGTAGCATTTCTAAAATAATAAGTGTTCAATTTAGAAGTAATTGCAAGGATCCCTTCACACCTCGTGATGGTTCCATTGAGTGGCATGTTTGTGGATTATGACATCATCAAGTGTGAAGCAATATAATATAGAATGTAGTACAAGGAATTTTGAAGTTTAAGTCCACTTTATGCACAGACAGACTAATTAAGACTGAACATAGTGTTTAAAGTGAAATCCGAACAAATATGTGCATCTCCTTGATTACAAGGCAATGATGTTACCACTATGCCCACAACCCCCAAAGGGCTGTTGTACCATGGAGTGTACATTTTTATTTTATTTTCATTACGTCATAATGATTTTACAAACCAGGAAATTATAATAAGCTGTTAAACCCACATTTTTTAGATCAGCATGCATTTCCAAATCTAGCAAGAAGCTACTCTGGCAACACAATGAAAAGTTAATAAAAATGTAGTGAAAGAGAGGAAATGAGCAGGGAGATGGTAAGATATGAAGCAAAAAGTCTAATTACTTGTATTTTTCCTGTCTCTCAAAGTACAATTAATGTAATACTCCATAATGTTGTGTTTCTTTCCTGCTTCTTTTTCTTTGTTTGGCACATCTTCATAATACCTGTATTTATTAAAAGCATAACGTGGTTTAATTTGGATTTTAGTAAATTTTTATTGCTAGGGGTAATGATTTCTACATCATTGTATCATTTATAGAGCCACATAACAGTAAATAGCCAAAATGCAAAATAATCTAACAGTTGTTTTTAGTTGTTATAACTGTGTTAAATTATTTTGCATCTACAAAAACTGTTTTGTGCTAATGCAACCAGAATTATGTTTGAGTCTTGTTATTGTTTATTCAGCTCCTCGCAGTTAAATATTATTGAAATTCCTCTTCTTTCACAAAGCTCTTAATCACTTCTATGTATAAAATAATAAAATTTCAATTTTACTTGCGAACAAATAAATTAGGTTTACTGATTTTGGTTATCATACTGGCACTATTCATAATCAGCAGTTTGTTGAACTTGGCCTGTGTTACAGATCACAATCTCTCCAAAAAGGTATCATTGTTAATGTGTGAAAAATTAAATGCATAGTTTGTGTACATAATTCCAGCTAAGTGAGCCAACATAATCAAGGCAATTAATATATATACACTGCCTGACAAAAAAAGTTAAGCACCCAGAAGGAGTTGTTGGACGTGAATGAAACTACATATGCTGAAAGTCCATGTACCTTTATTGAACTGATTACAATATAGGATGCAAGAGTCAAGCCCGTTGGCAGTTACAGGTGGAATGGTGGCGCCAGGTCAGTAGGGTGTCGCACCCCCTCTGGCCGCAATGCATGCCCTTATGCGGTTCGGAATAGTGTCAAACAGCCTTTGGATCCTCTCCTGAGGCACGTTCGTCCACAGTTGTTGCAGCTGTCCCTCCAGATCCCGCAGGTTGGCACTAGGACGGAGTCCCCGTCCAATGTCATCCCACACATGTTCAATGATGGAGAGGTCCGGGGATCGTGCTGGCCACGGGAGGACCTCAACATGCTCTAGGCAGTCCATAGACACATGGGCTGTGTGTGGGCGTGCATTATCTTGTTGGAACACTGTCCCAGGGTGCTGTGCCATAAGGGGTAGGACGTGTGGACGCAGAATGTCTGTGACGTATCGCTGTGCCGTCAAAGTCTGCCGAAGCACTATTAGAGGTGACCTGAACGCATATCCAATGGCTCCCCACACCATGATGCCAGGGGTCACACCTGTGTGTCTCTCCACAATGTAGGCAGGATGTGCCCTCTGCCCTCGACGCCGCCAAACCCACACACGATGGTCATCGGAGGTCATGGAGAAGCGGGACTCATCACTGAACATGATGCGACGCCATTCGTCCTCTGTCCATGCCTCCCGAGCACGGCACCACACCAACCGCAGGTGTCGGTGTTGTGGTGTCAACGGCAACCGGCGCATGGGGCGGTAGGACCCGAATCCGGCGGATGCGAGTCGTCGAGACACTGTGCGGGAACTCTCAGGATGTTGTAGAGTGTCCAGTACATGTTCTCGGATGACGGGTGCCGAAGTTGTGGGATCCCGCACTGCTTGGAGTGCCATACGACAGTCCTCCCTCGGGGTGGTGTTTCTTGGTCGACCTGAACCTGCACGACGTGCATGGGTGCCCTCATGTACCCATTGATTCCAACATCGGGCCACTGTGACATCTGAATGGCCCACATGCCTGGCAATTGCCCGATATGACCAACCCGCCTCATGCAGTCCCACAATGCGGCCTCTGTCAAATGCTGTCAATTGCAGGATCGGCTGTCTAACGCACCTGCAAGGCATCGCCGATGCTTCGTTTTCCTCTCTGAACTTCGTGCTGCACTGTCTGACTCGCAGCAGGTGACTTGTCCCACCTTATCAGCAACAGGAGGTGACGTCACAAATGCCCTCTGGTGGGCGTTCTGCACATTACAGATCCTTGTACATCTAATCATTTACTCACACATCAATGGTATGCAGGTATACCGAAATGGGGTAATCTTCGACCACTCCTTCTGGGTGCTTCACTTTTTTTGTCAGCCAGTGTATTTACAAGTAATGAGATCTTTTATTATTCAATCATGTGTGCCACGATACATTTTACTTGTGCAAGAATGAGCTCATGCAAAAATTAAACAATCTCATCTTGTCTTTACAGAGGACAGTGCATCTGTGGCCGACTTTGTCGATGCCCAATCAGATGTAGAGGTAGAGGAAATCCCCGAAGAGAATAAAGCGGTGAGTCCTTTAGAACGTATAGACAGTGCTGATGAACTCAGTAGTAGGGAGAGCAGTGAAACTCCTCCTGAAGAAACACAAATATCAACACAACAGCAAACGTCTGAGAGTCAGAAAGACACCCCTTTGGAGATTGAACAAATTACGATTGATTCACCATCTCAGGATATATCGCTATCATGCCATGACGTTGGCTTGATGGATATATCTCTAGATGGAGATGACGATACTAAAAACAGTACTTTGGATGTGACCTTGGACGAAGAACTGATAGGTAACATCAGTATTGATGCTGTGGAAGCATCGGAAAGTGACATAAAAATTGATGATCTAAGCAGTAGTAGAGTAGAATCTGAGACTACTGATGATCTAAGATCTAGTACTCAGAATGATGAAAGTCCACTCGATAGTCGAAATGAAACACGAGCCTCAAGTAATTTTGATGAAATATCAGAATTATCATGTATTGTAGAGGAAAGTGAAATATCAAGTACTGATGATCTGAAAACTACAACTGAAGCAACAGAAAATATAACGGATCTTCCAAAAAACAATTTTCAAAATGCAACCACATCCATGCTTGGGGTGAAAGTTGATGTAGTTAGAGATGTCAGTGGCAATGCAGACCATGTGGTGCCAAATAGACTTGACGAGATAAGTGCAATGAAAGAAGAAATATCTACTGCAAGTGTACAGGAAAGTGAAAAGAAAGAAAACACTCAGTGTGAAACGGCAGAAGAAAATATATCAAGTACAAAATCTCATGTAAAGGTAGATGTTCCTACAAATAAAAATCAAGTAGAAGACGACACCTGTTCAGTAGATTCTGTCAGTGCTAAGATCAGTAAATCTGAAGACCAGAAAACAACAAATACCACGCAAATGGAAGTGACTGTAAAAACAGTACCGCAAGAGCATGGGAAATGCGAAAAAAGTGAAATGCATACTGAAAAGGCAACACAACAAACACGATTCGAAAATGGCAAGCATGAAAAAGATGAGATGAAAGCTGGAAATGCTGCACAAGCAGCAAAGCAAGATATCCATATGAAAGATGGTAAACATGAAAAAAGTGACGTGAATGCTGCACAAGCGGTCACGAAGGATTTGCAGGTGAAACAGGACAAGCATGAAAAAAGTGAAACGAATGCTGCACAATTAGTAAAGCAAGATATACACGTGAAAGATGGAAAGGATGTCAATATACAGACTGAACCACAGGCAAAGAAAGCACAAAAAACACAACAAAGGAAGAAAGAAAATGTTAGAAAAGCACCTGAAGGTGTGAAGAAACAAATACAGGCTACTACACCAGCACCACCATCTCAAAATGCACAAACAAAGGGAAAGAAAGTTCATCAAGTACACCAAACTTCACCAAATTTAGAAGCAGAAGTAGAAACTGTAGCACAGCCCACTGAAATCAAAAAACAAGAACCGGTAAAAGATGAAATTTCAGCACAAGAAACAACTGTAGGAGGAAGCACAGATAAAACTACTCAAGAACCAAAAGTTACAAAAACATCTACAGAGCAGGGTACTCAAGTAGTCAAAGAAGACACAATGATTCAGATTATTCAATGGGTACCTAAAGATGAAGCAGAGAAGAAAGATGCAGTTAGTGATACTGAAATTGCTAATGATGGCAACGTGGATTCAACACAAAGTGAAACTGGCAATGAATCGAAACACGTACTCACGCCAGAGAAGCAGGAAATGTCACCATCAAATGACGAGGTGGTAGTCTATGATGAGGTGTGTGAAATCGATAATATACAACAGCCACATCAACAGAACGCAATCGAAGAAACAAAGAAAGGGTCTATGGAAAACGACACTGAAAAGATGGAACAGGCTGGCAAGCCTGACACACATTCAGAAAATGCCATTAAGACTAATACAGAAAATGCTTCAAGGTCATCGACGAACAGCAGGGATACCTCCCTTGAACCTGCTACACAGAGACAACATACACCTGTTAGAAAAACTGACTCCCACAGTACACAATCGGGACGGGAGGCCACACCTAGCATCTTGGATCGCAGAAGACAGACAATCCAAATACCATTTGATCAAATGCCCAAGAAGGAAATATTGGCGAGCATTGAACGTTCCGCACAAAATAAAGCAAATATCCATCACGAAGTTTCGGTGCAATCTCAAAAGCAACCTGAAAAATCTCCTGCACTTGCCGTTATCTTATCGCAGACAAAAATGCAATCTGTTGTAGGTGAACAAAAGGGCCCTGAGATTTCTGATTCAGTTGAAGGTGAAGCTAAGAAGACAACGGTTATGGACCAATTTCAGTTTGAGGTAGGTCACTCTTTAGCATGACATATCTGGTCTTGGTATCTGGAAGCAACCTGTGCCTGTTGTGTGTTACTCACAATTCCCACCTGCTGTATTCTTCTGTCAATATTAGTTGGTTTTGTTTTGCCTGAAATGTCCTATCATTTGTCAGCTTTTTATTGATATATATATATATATACCAGATTATATTCATACAACAAAACAGGTATTATGATGAAAAATATATCTGTGATGCTTGCGTTATTCTGTGCTGTTTGTAGAATTATGAATTAGAGGTTTATATGTATTTTTTGTGTATTATAAATTTTCTATTACAGATATTCTTCATGTGTTCTTGTTTTAAAAGGCCTGTATTCCTTTTAATCTTCCTTAAATATCATATTTAAGTCTTTATATTGTGAACTTTGAAATGTTCTCCAAATTGTTTGGCCATCAGAAAAAAAGTAAAGATAAAATTGAGACACACATGTTTGTAACTTTTTTATTTTGATATGCATCCCACCTGAAATTTCCAAATTTTATATCCTATCACAACAGACAGAATATCAAAGCATATTTCAGAAAAAAATATATTTGAAAGAACATCACTTATAAAAGTATAGGTTGAATTTAAAATTCAATTAGATGACTTTCTTCTGTCACATATACTTGCTAATCAATCAGATTTACAAATAGGACTATTGCACATTTGATGTAACAGCAAAACAGAATATTTTCTCTATATCGCACCTTTCTTGCAATAAATTAAGTGATTATGTATTCTCATTGTCAGAATTTAAATATTTGCTATTTCTTCCAAGTTTTTTAACAGGAATAATGATTCAGGTAAGTATGAACTTATATGTTCCAAGAACAAGTGTAATAATACACACATGAAAAGTGCTAACGTATCCACTCCTGTATGTTAAATTCGATTAATTTTGGTGTCGAGTCACCATCCATGTCGAAACTTATTCTAGTCTGCTTCATGGGCTTAATCAAATTAAATAAACAGGTACACGGATATGTTAGCACTTTTCGTGTCTTTATTAATAGCTTACCATGTCTAAAATCCTGTAACATGAACAAATGGATATTCTGGATCATTTTTGCAAGTTTAAAAGTGTGGTTTGTAAAAAAAAAAATATAAAAAGTTGAAACTTTTATTGGCAAATTCATATTAATTTGAAAAAATGTATAGTATTCTTGACAACTGTTAAAATTATAATCAAAGATGAATTTCAAGAAATACATGATGTAGATTTGTGAATAATATATGAAAATAAATTTGAAATTATAATACTCAAACTTTAAACTGTAGGTCCAGTCCCGATTAGCCTATCTGTGCATAAAGTGGACTTAAAACAACAAATCAATCAATCAATGATACTCAAACAGTTCTAAAAAAATGTTTGCATAAACAAAAATAAGAAATCAAATGTTAATTATGTTCTTGAAAGGTGTAAAATACTAAATTTTTTTAACATTGTTCCACACAGAGACATGTAAGAAGATACTTGGCAGAGGGCCATGTAACGTCATATGAAAAGGCTGAACTTGCAGTGAAACTCATGGAATTAAAATTCGAGGAAGAAGAGTCCATCAATGCAGCTCAAGAGTGCAGCAACATCTATTCAGCCATTGCATTTCTTCAACAAGAGTGTGAACTGTGCACTGGAAAGTATCCAATGAAACAGGTATTGCTGAGTTTTGTATATTGCTTTAACATCTATGTGGATACTGCATTATTTTGAGTGTCATCATCCTTTGGTGTATACATACTCCACACTCTCTCCCTTAGTCGAGTCTTAAGTAAAACCCTTACACTCCTCTGCCCCTTCTGTTAAGTTTATATTAAAGCAAAGTTCAAAGCACAAACAGCAAAAATGGGGAAATAAAGGTTTCATTGCAAAGCATGGCATGCCCTATATAAACAGTGGCTTGGGGATAACTGTAACAGAAAACTATGTGGCAGTGCAAGTGTTAAATACAAAAGTAAGTCAGTAAGTAGGCCACAAACATTTATTTAAAAAAAAAAAAATACTTATTGAAAAAATATTAAGTGATATATTGACTTGAAACAAGTTTTTATTTTTGACATAACCCCTACTAACATTGATCCACGTATTGCTTTACTTTATCAGTCACCTAAAACCTGCTGCATAATGTCTTTGGGCTGCTGTCCCAAACACACTCACACCTCATGTTCAACATCCGCAAAATGTTTTCTACCACCATGCACACACTTTTCGGAAATTCAAACGATCATGCATTATTTTGTAGGCTAAACTATGCGAACATTCTATTGCAGTTGCTATGTTATCTATCACAGTTGCTGTGTTGTCTATCATCACTTGCCTGTCAGCTTGAATCATCTCCTCCACCCATGCAATCTCAACTTACATTACTCAAGCACAGTCGCCATTTCTAAACTGACCTGCCCATATGTGCATCTGCTAACTGAATATCATCAAGCTGGATTGTGCTGCCACCTGATGACACCTTTAGAAATGACTCACTACTCTTCGCAGCTACCCACACCAGTTTGTCACCTACTACTGACTTTCACTTGTAAATAAACTTTGTAAGCCTAAATTAATTTATGTACTGAAATAATATTCTATTTCAGATGGTGTCGATGTTGAAATGTACACACCGGTGTTGCAAAGATTGTGCAAAGAACTATTTCACCATTCAGGTTCAGGACAGGAATATTGCAGACTGTGTCTGTCCCTTCTGCAAGGAGCCCGAGCTAGAGAACGATGACGAATCACTGGAATATTTCAGCAACCTAGATATTCTTCTTAAAAACATTCTAGATGCAGAAGTGCATGAATTATTTCAAAGGAAACTTAGAGATCGTACTTTAATGCAAGATCCCAATTTCAGATGGTGTGTGAAGGTATGTACAAGGTGGTTATAATTAAAGTGACGGTGTTCAGAGTGCTACAGCACGGGCTGTAATAAGAGTAGCAGTCTGAAACTTCGTAGATATGCTAATGAAGCAATGCGCTCGCGAATTATGCAAAAAAAAAAATAGTTCCAATTCTCGCCACCAGGGTAAAAAACGGCGCTGTAAGCAGTCAAAACGTGGAATTTTCCGTAACTCTGACGTCAAAGTCGGTGAAATTGCCTAACCATTGTGTGAGCTCCCTGGTTGTTGTTGGTGACGCTTGTTGCTTTTTCCTTTAGTAATGTTCATGTAATTCGAATAGTGAAATTGTAGCGATATTTTATTACAAAGAGTATTGTTTTCTGCGATTTATAGTGTTTTTCCTGTAACTATACCAAGTTTTGACTGCTTACAGCGCCATTTTTCACCCTGGTGGCGAGAATTGGAACTTTTTTTTTTTGCATAATTCGCGAGCGCATTGCTTCATTAGCATATCTACGAAGTTTCAGACTGCTACTCTCATTACAGCCCGTGCTGTACCACTCTGAACACCGTCACTTTAATTATAACCACCTGGTAGGTTCAGACAACATTTCATACTGCATAAAATTGTAAAATTTCCATTATTGTGTTGCATTCTGAATTTTAAAATATCTATACAGCACTGCAACAAGTGTATTTTCCAAGATATTGTAGCTTTAAAGTCAGTCAGCTTGAAGAGCTTTGACTGATTGTGCTCAAATGCAATATGAGATCAGCCATTGCAGCTATCTAGTTGTGTATAAATTGCAGCCAAGAACCTTTTACAGCAGTTATTGCGGCTATAATATGCCTCGGCAAACTTCATATGAAAACTTATAGCTTGAATGATGACTTAAAAGAGCTGATATATGCAATTTTTTTTTATCCTGACAGAGATTTAAAATTATCAACAGAATTTGGAGCATCTGCCATCTAGAAATACTTCGACCAATTTTACTTAAAAAAATTGTCAGTGGTATCTACAGGGCGGCTACAAACAAGCAGAAATAAAATTCCCTGACTCTTCCAGGTTTTCCAGGACAAAATTTACATTTTCCCTGACAATTACAAACTAAACTAAATCGATGTTTTTGCAAATTGAAATAATAAACTCATACAGATCCAGGTATGGATTTGTTAAGTACCAATATTATCTTCAATGAAATTGACTTAATTTCTCTATTGTCTATGATTTGAATTCAAACTGCTAAATAGTGAATTTGGAAAATTATTACAATTCACAAGCTAGGGAAGTATTGTGGAATTTTATCGTACGCAGTAAGTTTAAAATAAAATACTTGAGGGTCATTTCATGTCAAATCAGTCAGGAGTTGACCCTCATAATCACAGATTTTGATGATATTTGGTACACAGCTTTGCTTTGCTCCAAAACCGATACCTGTGAAAGGATGAAAATCATTTTTTTTTCTTTTCTCTGCAAACTTGAAATTTGCCTAACAATGAATATTTTGATGTATTTATTTATTTGCTGCAACAATTTCTGGTAAATCACTTTACATTGATGGGAAATACTGTAGTCCCAAAATTGACATTGTTACTACTCTCCACCCCACCTCTTCCAGATCACACATTACATTTAAAACATTTTAGTGCTGAGTTACAGTACTAAATATGAAGTAAAATTCTTTAGAGTTTTGTTTCATAAACAGAAATGTAGCCTTCAGTGCTCTATGGTTCAGATTCCAGCAATACACCAATACAAATGCCATAGTTAATTTCCCATTACAATTTCCTTATGGGCAAGTTTAACAAATGCTATTAATTAATTCCATGATAATCACAGCATTATATACATTGCTTCTACCCCTTAATTTTTTTCAGTGATTACCTGAAACATAACAGTCATATTATTTACAAAAAAAATTTCATATGAAAACTTATAGCTTGAATGATGACTTAAAAGAGCTGATATATGCAATTTTTTTTTATCCTGACAGAGATTTAAAATTATCAACAGAATTTGGAGCATCTGCCATCTAGAAATACTTCGACCAATTTTACTTAAAAAAATTGTCAGTGGTATCTACAGGGCGGCTACAAACAAGCAGAAATAAAATTCCCTGACTCTTCCAGGTTTTCCAGGACAAAATTTACATTTTCCCTGACAATTACAAACTAAACTAAATCGATGTTTTTGCAAATTGAAATAATAAACTCATACAGATCCAGGTATGGATTTGTTAAGTACCAATATTATCTTCAATGAAATTGACTTAATTTCTCTATTGTCTATGATTTGAATTCAAACTGCTAAATAGTGAATTTGGAAAATTATTACAATTCACAAGCTAGGGAAGTATTGTGGAATTTTATCGTACGCAGTAAGTTTAAAATAAAATACTTGAGGGTCATTTCATGTCAAATCAGTCAGGAGTTGACCCTCATAATCACAGATTTTGATGATATTTGGTACACAGCTTTGCTTTGCTCCAAAACCGATACCTGTGAAAGGATGAAAATCATTTTTTTTTCTTTTCTCTGCAAACTTGAAATTTGCCTAACAATGAATATTTTGATGTATTTATTTATTTGCTGCAACAATTTCTGGTAAATCACTTTACATTGATGGGAAATACTGTAGTCCCAAAATTGACATTGTTACTACTCTCCACCCCACCTCTTCCAGATCACACATTACATTTAAAACATTTTAGTGCTGAGTTACAGTACTAAATATGAAGTAAAATTCTTTAGAGTTTTGTTTCATAAACAGAAATGTAGCCTTCAGTGCTCTATGGTTCAGATTCCAGCAATACACCAATACAAATGCCATAGTTAATTTCCCATTACAATTTCCTTATGGGCAAGTTTAACAAATGCTATTAATTAATTCCATGATAATCACAGCATTATATACATTGCTTCTACCCCTTAATTTTTTTCAGTGATTACCTGAAACATAACAGTCATATTATTTACAAAAAAAATTTCATATGAAAACTTATAGCTTGAATGATGACTTAAAAGAGCTGATATATGCAATTTTTTTTTATCCTGACAGAGATTTAAAATTATCAACAGAATTTGGAGCATCTGCCATCTAGAAATACTTCGACCAATTTTACTTAAAAAAATTGTCAGTGGTATCTACAGGGCGGCTACAAACAAGCAGAAATAAAATTCCCTGACTCTTCCAGGTTTTCCAGGACAAAATTTACATTTTCCCTGACAATTACAAACTAAACTAAATCGATGTTTTTGCAAATTGAAATAATAAACTCATACAGATCCAGGTATGGATTTGTTAAGTACCAATATTATCTTCAATGAAATTGACTTAATTTCTCTATTGTCTATGATTTGAATTCAAACTGCTAAATAGTGAATTTGGAAAATTATTACAATTCACAAGCTAGGGAAGTATTGTGGAATTTTATCGTACGCAGTAAGTTTAAAATAAAATACTTGAGGGTCATTTCATGTCAAATCAGTCAGGAGTTGACCCTCATAATCACAGATTTTGATGATATTTGGTACACAGCTTTGCTTTGCTCCAAAACCGATACCTGTGAAAGGATGAAAATCATTTTTTTTTTCTTTTCTCTGCAAACTTGAAATTTGCCTAACAATGAATATTTTGATGTATTTATTTATTTGCTGCAACAATTTCTGGTAAATCACTTTACATTGATGGGAAATACTGTAGTCCCAAAATTGACATTGTTACTACTCTCCACCCCACCTCTTCCAGATCACACATTACATTTAAAACATTTTAGTGCTGAGTTACAGTACTAAATATGAAGTAAAATTCTTTAGAGTTTTGTTTCATAAACAGAAATGTAGCCTTCAGTGCTCTATGGTTCAGATTCCAGCAATACACCAATACAAATGCCATAGTTAATTTCCCATTACAATTTCCTTATGGGCAAGTTTAACAAATGCTATTAATTAATTCCATGATAATCACAGCATTATATACATTGCTTCTACCCCTTAATTTTTTTCAGTGATTACCTGAAACATAACAGTCATATTATTTACAAAAAAAATTCTAAAATATCATGTACTCAACTTCTTAACTGTACTACATTTTTTGATAAATGAAATGTTTTATTTTCAGTGTTCCTCTGGATACATTGCAAATCCTAGACAAAGGAGATTGGTTTGTCCTGACTGTAAAGCTGTAACATGTGCTTTCTGTAGAAAACCAGTAAGTAACATTTTTTTTTGTTCAGATTTTGTTATTCAAAATAATATTATCTGTATTCTAAGTTAATCATGATGATGGAAGAGTGAAGACTTTGAGTAAATTATGTTGATTAGTGCATTCGTTATTTTGAGTGAAACAGTAAGAAGTCAAGATTAATAGTACTTTAACCTTCAACATCTCTAAGACAATTAAAGGTTGCACAGGTGTAGTTTGCTAGGACAAAACACCTCTAAAATATAAACAAAATGTAACATATTCTCAATCTGCTTCTCCATTCAGTCAAGTTACCCCCAGTGGCTGGTCAACATAAACACACAATGAAACCAGAGGTCTAAGGTTCGAACTCTGGTTAGGCATGTATGTATGTATCATTGTGTATATCTCACAGAACACTTCATAATTCATCTTAACTCTCCTAATTAAGGCAAGAGGCAGAAAAACAACATGCATAACTGAATACAAAAGAAGCAAGAGATAACAATACAGTTCGATATTTGTTGACTTCTGATGGATTATTTCAGATAGAAATATAAAACATGGTGTACTGAAAGAGCCATTGATTGATTGAAGTGTTGTTTTAAGTCCACTTCATGCAGATAGGCTAATCGGGACTGGATCTACAGTTTGAAGTGGAATCTGAACACTGTGCCATGTACCTCCACTGGGTATAAGGTGACGACATTACCACTGCACCATTGAGAAGGCCAAAAGAGCTATAGAATGTTAGTTTAATTTGTTAAGATAAAAATTTATCATCACTTTATTTGAATTTCAACAACCAGAGAAAACAATTCAAAACATAACATAGTGTTTGTTTTACTTTCAGTGGGAAAAGCAACATGAAGGCATATCATGCGAGAAGTTTGCAGAATGGAAAGATGCCAATGATCCAGAGATTCAGGCAGCTGGTTTGGCGAAGCACCTTGCAGAAAATGGCATCGATTGCCCCAAATGCAAATTCCGCTATTCCTTAGCTAAAGGAGGATGCATGCATTTCACATGCTCTCAGTGCAAGTACGAATTCTGCTGTGGGTGTGGCAAGCCATTCATGATGGGAGCAAAGTGTAATGTCAACCCCTTCTGCGCGAAGCTTGGGCTTCATGCACATCATCCACGCAACTGTCTGTTCTATTTGCGTGACAAGGAGCCTAACGAACTGCAGCGATTACTAGAGGTGAAAATAATGATCAATTTAATACAGCTTAAACTTGATAATTTGCATGGAATGAACACATGTAGTCACATATTACAGCAAAATCCTTATCCTACTCCAGCTTATATAGGTATATTTATTAGCGAAAGACTACTACAAAATTTTTACTGATACCAATGTACAACAAAATTGTTCACATTCTGTGAAGAAACTTTATGGTTAAACCACTTCCATAATTAATATGTAAACAGGTTTGACCAGGCGACTGTCAAGGGTTTCGTAAAAGAAAATCGTCTAGAAATCGCACACCAAACCCGTACCTTCTGCGAGTGCAGTGGCGATTCATGTAAGATGTGTGGATTGTGTGTTGACTAATATCTGTTGTTCTGACTATTGATGTAACCGCTAAGGTGAAAATACGCCTCATCACTAAAAAACACATTATCCAGGAAGTACATCCCATTACTTTCCACCTGGTTTATAAACCTCTGGCAGTACCTTATTCTTTTAACAGTGTCTGGAGGTTTCAGTTCATGTACGCAATGTATGCGGTATGCATGCATACCTAATTTCTTTGTGGCCTTTTGTGCACTCCCGAACAATATTCCTGTCTGCGATGTTAATTTATGCAAACTTTTCCTTGGAGACCCTTCAAGTACTGTACGTACCTCTTCCATTTTTCCTTCCGTCGATATTGAAGCATGCCTATTCTTCTTCTTGTCAGCAACACTCGTGGTTTCTCGAAAGCGACTAATGATTTGAGTTGCTGTTGACTTGTTTGGCACAGGTGCACGTGGAAATCTAACATGAAATTGTTCTGTAACAGTCATATAACTTGCTTTCGAAGTACACCTTGACAATAAACACCTGCTGTGCTATTGAGAACGGCATGATTATTCACAAGGAACATGCCACCCCACACCACACGTTCTGTAATCACAGACCATGTGCTCTGTACATGCGAAAACAAGTATTGCATACTGCACACTGCTGCCACCTACCGATAGGTTAGCTAACTACGTAGCCAACACCTAGACAAGCATCAACTCCATTTTAAAACATACGAAAACGAAATGAAAACATGGTCACTCAATGTCAGTGTGCTCAAGACAAATGATGTGATCCCAATGTGCGCAATAAAAATGATCGCACTGTATAAGCCGATCGCAATAGAGTACCAATTAAATAAAAGTTTCTTCTTTGAGACTCCTGCATAGTCTAAATGGTTATTATTCTTGAGATCTGAAGTTAACTATGCTATACCAATACAGCCATGGAGACAGAGATCCAACACAAGGTGACTCTGGAAATCAGTGGCACCCAGCAGAACTGACTCTCAAAAGGCTGATTCCAGTTCAATTTGGTGCAATATGAAGTTAAAAGTAAACTGTAAATTGGAACCATTATAATGCAGTGATTATACAGTAATTACTATTAAATTATTCACTGCATAAACTACCATTTTTTCAAATTAAAATTTCATACATTGTAACAACCTTAAATTGCATTTTTCCCCCCAAGAATTTTGTAAAACAAGGATTTGATTGTAGACTGAGGAACTCTTGTTTTCTTTCTTGGGAGGTTATGAATGCTTATTTTTTCAGATTTTCATGTGCCCAACAATATTTCATTACAAGATCTAAGGCTTGCATGGACACTTAACTCATTAATTCCACCCCTGGAAAAGTTATCAAATTTGTGTATGTAAAAGGAAAAAAGGTTCATTTAAATCCAAAGCAAATATGCATACAGAAAGAATTAAGATAATAATTAACACTATGAGACTGTTACACTATTGTAAAAAAAATCTCAATAATGGAGCATTATTATTCCGTCTCTATGCAGGAAAATGGCATACATTACGCTACAGAATCACCAGAAGGATTTAAGCAGGATACAGATATTCAGCCGAAATGCCTTGTTCAGTTGCAGCGAGAAACTCCAGCAGGGCTTATAGATACCACATGTGGGAATGAAGTTTCTGAGAAACATGCAGGGCTTTGCAGGTAAAGTAGTCACATGGTTCTTTGTGTGGTCATTAAATTTACTTTTAAAATAACACAACATACATAAAAAGGAAAGAAAATAAACACAGCCTTGTATCTAAAATTGTCCATTTGGTGGTTACGCGGAGAGAGGTAATCCATTCTAATCCACTTACAGTTTATTTTGCATGCTGTTTTTCTCTATGGTGATCGATTTCGCCACCTATCTGGTAACGAAGTTACCAGCCAGGTGGCATATTCGATTGTGATCAAAAAACTGAGTGGAAAAATGAACTGTAAGTGGATTAGAATGGATTTTAAAAAAACATGCATAACAAGATGATTAATTAAGTAGTATGAATCTTTCCTTTGATTTATATTCTTACCTATTCTTTTGTCATATGGCTTTTATTTTCTCTTGGTGGGTAAACCTACTTACTCCACTGAATTTCAACTGCATCATTACAACCTGGCAGTATATGGCAGACCATATTCAGATCATTAGATCTAAGTATTCGAGAACAGCCTCACAGTTAAAATCTGTTATTACTTACTACTTCATTCCTATATTTTTTCAATAAAAATGTTAACATATTTTGTCTGGTTTCTAATCAGTAGGGCATCTGACTGCCACATGGAGAGACGGGTTTGCTCTAAGGTCGGAATTTTTCCGGCCTTGTCCCTGCATAAAGTGGCTCTGGGGTTCACCCAGCCTCAAATCAATGGGCACCTGGGGAGTAAAGGAGGCCACAACATGTTGCTGATCACATCACCTCCAAAATAGTCAAGATCAAGATGTGTGGGCCCCTACCCCCATATCCCCAAAATGTGCCTTTATGGCATGGTGCTGTATGCACAGGGAACTTTATCTTTCATTATATTTCCATACTGACTAATTTTGAAGTTATATGCCAAATGTGATTCAAATACAAACCTTTAATGTCAGTCAACTAAGTTAATAATAATAAAAAAAAGTAATGCAAAAGTTTACAAATTTCATCTCTATTTTGATTTAGAATATATATTGGAAATTCTTTGATGAATATGAAGTATATTATTTCTTTACAGGAATCATTACCTTGAATACTTGTGTGGCCTAATCAAAAAACATAACTTGGATCCAATAACTGTCCTCTCCAGTGATGACCTTGAAACAGTGATAAAACGAGCTCACAAGAAAATGCCTGCTAATCCATACGGGACCCCAGAGGAAGTTTTCCGGGAACGTTTGCTCAAGGTAATACATAGTTCAATTTGTTTTCTTTCATGGAGGTAACGTCACAAAAAAGTTAAATATATTTGTATTGAGAGAAACAAGTTTTCACTGTGTCTGTGTGACAGAAAGAGATATATTACTACCGGAAAGCACTTGTATTGTACTATTTCCACTGTATATGTCACCTTAAGGAGAATTTCACATGAAGTAACACTTTCCCCACAAGCAAACCAAAATGCCATGTTGCACATACAAAGTGAAAATGACAAGTAACAAGTGCAGCATCATGACACTCCAGTGTGCAAGTTTATTTGTACTTCCTAAGTTTCATTTTGAAGTGGCAGGTGACTCAGGTTCCAAGTACAAAGTTATTCGTTGATGCCTGTCACAATGCTGTGAAATCTCCCAAAGTTCCTCTGTAGACTATATACTATGGTAGCAAGTTTTAGAACTGTGCACATAAAAATCCTAATATATGGGCATGGGCATCAAGATAGGGGGTCGAATCGACCCGTCTGCAAATTGACATTGCTCATTTCAACTTACAAAAAATTAAGAAGCGTGTTAATTATATTGTTAATACTGGAAATAAAATTCAGTTAATTATTATTAGAATAGAATGACCAAGTAAAAATATGTTAAATATAAAAATAAGTGTAAAATATACGAACCAGTTTATGTTTTCATATTCTACCATTAAAACCAAGAAAAAAGTTGTTCCACTTTCCAAAAATTTGAATTTTATGCAAAAGGACAAACAATATGAACACAATAGCTGAAACGTCATTCTAATTTTAAATCTCTTCTTGAACGATTGATAGATTGATTGATTTAGTTTATTTTACTTCGCGTTTTGTGCCTCTTGGCTAATTTGCGAAGATGGGGATGAGTGATGAAATTGATGAATGGACATTCACAAACAACCACACCCGACCGGGATTCAAACCCGGGACCCTTGGCGTCTCTTCTTGAACGAGGTGTGTTAAAGTTAATATCAAAATTGAATAACAATGTATTTCAATACATTAACTGCATAAAATGTAGTGAAAATTTTAAGAAAAGAGTAGTGCTGGATATTCACTCATCTTGTTAATCGAGTATAAAAAATCTCCCCAAGGATATAATAATAATAAATGTGCAATAAAATTAGTTTATTAGATTGACTTTATAATAGTTATTATTTTACAATAATAATCATAAGCATGATAATAATAATAATTATTGTTGTTATTATTTTTAGTATTCAATTCAGAACAAGAAGTTCTGGTGATGCCCATGTACATGTGCAAAATTAATTGTACTAATAAAATATTAATCCCTGGAATTGTGGGGTAACAAGTAGAGAAAAATCAGAGAATAACTCAGTTTAGAAAAAGGTGTTAAGTATGGGAGGCAAGACGCTCCCTCCATTTCCCTTCCTAATTTGTTATTACCGTATACATATTATATATATATACAATATCATTTATGTTGACCTGCCCAAATTTATTTGAAAGTAATATTGGCCTTGTAATTTATTTGCATCAATTAAATTATCCCATCTTTTTTCAGCTTGTGCAAGAAGAAATTCCACTTGATTGAAGAAATTCACCCAACCACACAGTTGAAAATCAGCACTGAAACTGTGAGATATACATCAGGGTCTGCATTTCACTTCAGAACTCAGGAATACAATGGATAACACTCTCCATCCTTCTCAGTAATAAGAAATAATGTATTATTCCTATTGGATTAAATCACAAAACAGTTCCATTGCATAAAATATTAAAAAGTAATGTATTTGGCATAATTCATCAAAAACAAAATTCTGTCTTAGTAAAAACTTCAATTTCTTCCCGTATTTTCTGTCTCCCCATGCATGTGTTATTAACCCTCAAGCAAGAAAAATAAAAAGAAGAATGTTTTCTATATCCAACATCTGACTACAGTATTTCTTTCTTTATAAAAAAAACAATGCATTTATTGAATTTAGACTTCACACTACTTTCTTAGAAAAAAGGTTAAAGGCAAAAAATTCATTTATCCATATATTTTCAATAATTTAAGATTAATCAAAATATCTTAAATGAAGGAATGAATATTAGAAAGAAGTCTGTAATTTGAAATTACAAGAATCTTATTCCCTCAATATATTACAATCTTTTTACTCCTGGAGAAAATACTAATTATTTTCTCTCTCTTCAAAATTACCTTAGCATTGTCATATCTACAAAATGGAATAAAAATTTATTACATAGTAATGTAACATAAAAAGTAGAATTCCCCCATATCTTCAGTATACAAAAAAGTGTATTCAAACATTTTGGGAACAACACTTACTGACTCATGGTGCAGTGCTATTATGCACAACCAAATGTGATACAAAGTGTGAGAAATATATCAAAAGAACAAGGATTTTTACTGTTACTTGGAAGTAGCTATATGTGTGTATACATGAATTGTGTGTGTGTGTGCGAAAGAGAGAGAGAGACATGTCTACCCACAAAATTTTGGTGGTATTTTTTGTAGTTCCCATTAGGAATCGTTCCTTGCCATCACATTATATATGTGTTTTGTAGGAAATGCATCTAGATGAATTTAATGGCATTTTAGTAAGCCAAATTGTATTCATAAAAATAATTTTTTCAGAAAAAATTTAAATTTAAATCTAGGTGATTATCTACAATATTATAATCACAACTGCACTACAGACAAAGAGAAGTACATTGTTAATGTATTATAAAAGGATGCTAGCACACAAATATGTGGATTTTTGTTTACAAGGTAGAAGGTTAATAGATTAACTAAGGTATTATTTACAACTCTCAAAACAAGTAAGTCTGAAGTACTACGAATGTGTAAAATACTTGTAAGCAAACTAATGAAAATACTGAGCAAGAGTTATGGACATCTTACCAATAACAAATTGTTCCTCATATATTGAAAAAGTCATTACCAAATTGCAGTTTGTAATAGTGCATCAACATTTATAAAATTCTACACATCACAATAATTGAAATTTTCATGGATTCAAGCTTTAAATAAGTTTAAGTTTTCACCACATACACGGAAAATCAGAGATCTACATCAAACTTACGCTGCAAAATAGGAGAAATTTTACATTTCCTTACACATCATTCCCAATTTTACAGTTAAAGCATGAATGATAGTTATCTCCGGTACTGACACAGGCAAGATTTTTGGGCTATGGAAACTATAATACATATCAGATTCAGAAATATATTTTAGGGTACAAAGATCGAAAGAATACGGTAATGGATTGCCTGTAGTGAAATATTCTCGGTTTTAAAAGCAAAAGATCCGATTCCTGAATCTAAATAGGTAAAAAGACCATTACTATGACATATGCCATTAATACACTTCCTTGTCAGATAATGCCAACACAGACAGACTGAACAAAACATAAACTACATGTAAAATTCTTAACTTGAAAACTATAAAAATCCAAAACATTTGTGAACTTTAGAAAAGTTTACAGTTTTGCAGGCACAGTATTTATCGATTTCAGACTAAAATTTCTAACAACATAAATGTAATGTACTCGAGAGTTAAAAATTGCTCACACAGAACTAAGTTTGCAAATAGTGTACTAAGGAAGTCAACGTATTTACAAATGCAATATCTCAGTTTTTTTTAATATATGCAATATATTTAAGAAATGTTACAAAGTAAGTTTTCTCTGTACTAACTGGATTGTTGCAGACTGTTTTCTAGATGTATATCATATGTTAGCTGTGTGTAACAATGTATGTATGAACTGTTTTCTTTTTTTGTAAATTGTATTTATATACAAAGTTTCAAAGTATACAATGAATAGTAATATGAAGACCATCTTATTTTTGCACTCCTTTTACCGCAACTACATAAACATGCTAGTAGTAACAGTAAGAAGGGATCTAGTTGTACTCTACTTCCCAGCTATTTTCTAACTTAAACCTGGAAGAATTCGTGGGAGAAAAAACAAATCTTATGGTGTTAATTTATTTATCATTACACCACACCTTTCAGGCAATGAAACAAGAAAGGGGGTAAACCAATGGTCAATCGTGAGCTACCAGTAGCTTGCAGGGGATTTGAACTGGCTCATATCATTGGTTGACGTCCTGGCCGTGCGGTCTAAATCAGCAGGCTTTGGGTCCAGGCTACGTGATGCAAACTAGTTTGAGTCTCCAGGGAGGAAGCTAAACAACTTTTCTCCTATATTTCGGGCCTGTGTATGGAACCAGTGGCCACCCACCATTATGATAAAATTGGGGACCACACGTCATCCCATAACTGGTTTGATAATTGCTCACCTTGGCAGGTGGGAGTAAGGCAGTCGGTAGATAGGTCTTGGGCTGCAAAGGCTAACAACTTTGCACTTCATGCTGACTGCATCCCCACCACTAGATTAGAGAATCGCACAGACTGTAGCTTGGTCAATATTTCAAGTAGTAACATTAATCCTCCAATACACAAAAACCGTTCTGTCTCACAAATAACTAAACTTTAACGCTGATTATAATATACGTACCAATAAAATAACAACTTCTAAAATCAGCAAAGCTGAAAAAAGTATTTCTTATCACTGTTCATTCATCGAAATCAGTAATTACAACAGTTAAATATATATTTTAGTGGACTGATGGACCTACTAAATAGTGGCTCAAGGCAGCATAAAACAATTCAAGGGCCCATCTACTTAGCCATGAGACACAATGATGAATTCTAGTCCAGCTTGGGCAGCTCACGTGTACTTGTGGAAGCTGGCAATCACTTCGAGCAGGATGAGCCCCACACCTCAAAGCCTCCTGCTTCGCTTTCTCCCTCCCAGCATTGTCAGCATGTGTGTATTATCAGTGCCTGTGCGTAATTTTATATGTAATATAATGTGTTTTTCTTCTATTTTTTGGACTGTTTTGATTATTCACTTGAAATCTTCGACAAAACTCAAACAATTTTTTCAGGTGCAATAATCATTCATCTAAATACCATACAAGGAACTGCAGTCCGTTCCATCATACGAAATGTTAATGAAACAACAATGTTTACTGGATAATTGTTTTTACTACAGCTCCCTCCGAAATGTGGAATGGAACAAATGTCAACAGAAGGAACAGTGACAACTTGAGCACAACAGAGGGTGAAAAACAGCATAACTTCAAATTTTCTAAAATTTTCAGAGCTAAACTTGACAACATTTCAGCACATTTTAGGAGCACCCCAGACTTCAAACCAAACAATTTATCTTACAACAAGATAAACCTAATCCACATTTCTTATTCCTTTACAAGACTCCCTCAAAAAACAATGAACAATTAGCAAGGTAAATAGCAAATAGTAAAAAAAAATAACTGATACAGTGGAACCACAATTTTACGTTTCTCAGGGAACCAAGATGAAAAAACTTAAAAAGTGGGAAAATGTAAAACCGGGGAATGTAAAATTGGGGCTCCACTGTATTCTACTAATCTGATATAAAATTCCAAATGCTTCTTGAAGAACCTAACTGGTTCATTGACCTCTTTAATAAATGTATGATACCAGATGAACCAAGCCTTTTCAATGCAAAAGAAGCTGCATATTCTTACATTTACTTAAAAAAAAAAAGTACAGAATAGAGACTAATATGTTTATCACATAAAAATTATAACACAATGGCACAATATTGCACTAAACTGTAAAATAATTATAGACAGTTGAATCGGTAAAATTATCGGTAATTTTACTGATAAACTGATGTACCTATATCGATCGATACTGATAGAGTACCGATTGATGTGTCCCATCCCCAAAAAATAAAATTTCCTAGCAGTTTCCGTGTATTTTGTGCTTAAGTTTCTGACAATGGTGCTCCCTTCCCTCTTACAATGTTATTGTACCCTTGCTTGCTCAGAGTTCCATGTGTGTCCAGAAAATGGACAAGTTGTGATCTATTGATACCTAAGAAGTTGGGCAGGTGTTGCAACTATCCAGATGTGCACTGTGATTTTTGTACTAAAGCAATCTGACCAGTTTTTAAAATTGTCATATTTTTCCTTAAAAATGCTAACACCAGCAACAGGCATGACATGATAGAATATGACAAAGTGACAATGGTTAATGATGTTATATACGTCATGTCATACTTATTGTGCTAGTTCATGCATTACATTTGCCTAATCTGGATTAACTAACATCTTTACGCACAATGTGGATGTCGTAATTTTCAGTTCTCCAGAGAATAACAAAGCATTCAATATTTTGAAAACGTTTAACATTTCTGCCAAGCTTCCAATATTACAGATGTAAAAGCTAAACCCATATTATTATCAACTATTGGACACAAAACTTACGCCGATCTATATAATATTATGCAGCCCAAATCTATCTCACAGTTCAATCCCAGTGAGATTAGGCAGCAAATTAAGCAAAACCCTTGTTAAAACTATTGTACATTTCATGGTTTGTATCAAAAGAACAAACATCAAGACATGATGACGTCAACTCCCTTGACGTATTCATCTTAGGCATAAAAAATAGTGTGTGTGTGAGAAATAGGATGTACCTGGATCCAGACACACACACACACAAAGTAGATGGCGGTATGTCTGATGGATGATAGTTGGAATGTGCACAAAAATTACAATAGCGTACTTTCCAGCACAAGAAATAAGAGGTTCTAGTGTCCAATAATGTAATATATTTAGAAAAAAATATTACTCCTTACATGAACTACACAAATATTTTTAACAGACAATGGATCCACAGCTTGTTGCTTTCATGCAATTTCATTTAAACTGTTACCTAGGCATCATGTCAGAGAAAGTTAGCAGATTTTCCTTATATTCTGCCTGGTCCTCTAAATGTTGCAGTTTTTTCGGTTTAGCTGTGAATTCACGAGTTGCTGCAGTGCGGAATGGAGTTGATTGTACCCTGTCATGTTTACTTGCACCAGAAGATGGGGTATTTGTTGGGGTATACTTACCTTCAGAACTGGCTCCTTGGCCCCAAGAAGCTTCCCGTGCTAATGCGTTCAACATTTTCCTCTTCTTCCTGGCTGACATATGATTGCCTGGAGTTAAAGATCCTGGAGAGATGTTAGAAATGTTCAGACCAGCAAACGGATCTTGAGATCTCCTCCTCTTCTTAGCTGAACCCTGCACCTCTGGTTGCCATTTTCTCTTTGCTTTGGATTGTTTTTGCATCTTTATTTTGTTTTTCTTCTTACAGAGAGGACACAAAATAACCTGCAAACAAACAAGACAAAAAACACACATTATACAGGGGATGGACAAAAATATGGAAACACCTGGTATAAAACAGGTAGCCATTTCAAACACGATTTGTGTCTGAATGGTAAGTGGTGCGAGTTATACACCCTGACAGATAAGGGCCTGTTACAGTACATCGACTGGTCCGTGCAGGTTATCGTGAATCATGTCTGAGCTGACAGAGTTTCAAAGAGGGCAAATTGTGGGTGCGCGTATGGTGGGAGCTTCTGTGACGAAAGTAGCGGAAATGTTTGGTGTATCAAGAGGCACAGTCTCGAAGATCATGACTGCCTACGAGACTTCTGGAAAAAAACGCATCAGCGAAGCACCAGCGTGGATGCAAGTGTGTGTTGCGTGACAGAGACAGACGCACATTGAGTAGGATTGTGACCAAGCAGAAGATCACCACGGCTCCTAAAGTCACTGCTGAGTTGAATACAGTGCTTACAAACCCTGTTAGCATCAAAACAGTCAGAAGAAAACTCCACAAGCAAGGTATTCATGGCAGATCTGCAATTCCCAAACCACTCGTGACTGTTGACCATGCTGCTAGACGGAGACAGTGGTGCAACACCCATAAAAACTGGACAAGAGGAAGACTGTAATCTGGTCGGATGAGTCATCCTTTACATTGATTCCAACTGCTGGCCGAGTGTACGTGTGGAGAACGCCAGCACAAGCGTACGATACAGACTGTCTGTTACCGAGAGTGAAGCATGGCGGTGGTTCAATGATGATTTGGGCAGCCATCTCCTGGTATTCTGCCGGACCCATCATCACCCTGTATGGACATGTCACTGCCAGGGACTACGTAACCATTTTGAGTGACCAGCTGCATCCCATGGTGCAAACTTTATTCCCAGATGGTGATGCCATGTTTCAAGATGACAGAGCCCCTGTTCATACAGCTCACATCGTCCAGGACTGGTTTGATGAGCACGAAGATGAAGTGTCACATCTGCCATGGCCTCCACAATCGCCATACCTAAATATTATTGAGCCCCTGTGCTCGGTTTTGGAGACCAAGGTGCGAGCTCGCTACCCACCACCATCGTCTCTACAAAAACTTGCAGCGGCTTTGGAGGAAGAATGCTACAACATCCCTTTGACAACCATACGCGACCTGTATTTGTCCATTCCACGTCGACTGCAGTCCATTCTGCATGCCAAAGGTGGTCCTACACGATATTAATAAAGGTAATGTGCATTTCTGCAGGTGTTTCCATATTTTTGTCCATCCCCTGTGCGTATATGGGGAAAAAGGTTGACAATTCAGATACAATATTTCTATAGATAGACCTCACTATAATTCATGTTTGGGGATAAAAGACGCGGTAGATGTACGTATTATCTTAGCAACAAGTTTCCAAGTGGATGGTGGCAGAAACTCTACAAGTAAGTTTCGCAGAAAATTTAGTAACTTTCTCACTAAAGATGATATGAAAATTGAAGGAGTAATATCCATCACTTGTTTGATTGATTGAATATTGTGTTTGAAGTTCACTTTATGAATAGAAAGGCTAATCGGGACTGGACCTACAGTTTAAAATTGGATATGAACCATCATGCGCCTCTCGACGACATTACCACTATGCTATCAGACAGACAACTCACTGTAAAAAAAGAAGCACATTTCCTTGTTTTGACAGAGTTCTAACTAAATAAATTTGACGATTATTCTAACTTTTTATGGGATTAAACTGTTTGTCTGCTTCGATATAATCTTATTTCCCACAATCCTCTCTTTTCCTGTGTTCCAAAAAAAGGTGGCAACATGATTCTTTACAAATTCGCAAAAATGCCTGGAACAATACGTACATTGTTTACCATGTTATTTATGATATTTGTTTCCTTATAACAAAGGAAATAATATTAATTCTGATTGTTGTAAGGGTGTTCTTTATTTGTATCTCCAGAGCAACAAGTAATTTCATAAGCCATGTGGTTTGAAGATTAGAAGTAAGAGTGATAAAGGAATTGTACATAAGCAGTGATTAAAATGGGATTGAAAACAGCCAAAGGTGGTCGTACGAAGTACTGACAGTACTTGCAGTGTGTATGACGATGCAATGTGTATCACAAAACAGTAAATCTGTCACATTTCTCTACATAAAGTGAGTTTATCTGTCTCATTTCTTCAACTAATGAGTCCAATAATTTGGTCAATGCTGTATATTTCCTGTATACATTAGTTTTTACACCAGACTTGTGGAACCACTTTTGGGATATCAATGATACAGGTCACACTTTGGTTCCTAGTGGTTTCAACATCTCCATACAAATTTTATACAAGGCAGGTCAGTACGTAAGTCACAAACTGGCAACACTGATAAATAAAGGATATGCGAGATATGAACCTGAAAACATTTAATATCGGTCATAATCTACCAGTATTCATATTTCACAATTTATGATGTGTGAAACTTACTC
The DNA here is from genome assembly GCF_977018435.1 of Lepisma saccharinum. NCBI lineage: Eukaryota > Metazoa > Arthropoda > Insecta > Zygentoma > Lepismatidae > Lepisma > Lepisma saccharinum. The sequence goes on from NC_139245.1 coordinate 19,929,371, forward strand.
ACTTTTATATAGATTAATTCGTATTCTCAATAAATTAATCAAAAATACAAAACTTTTGTACTTGCGTGTAGCGAGTATCTATTATTTCAAACGGTGTTTCAGGAACAACTGTTCCCTTCTTCAGGTTCTTTTTTCTCGGCTACCAGAAATATGACATAGCCACGTCAAATCATCTCAAACGTCAGGAAAAAGAAAACGGTACAGTTTCGGTGAAGGCAGAATTTGGAAAAATTTTCTAAATCCTTTACTATAGTGGAACCACAAGGAAAGAAACCTGCGCAGACCCCATCGCGCTGGCGGGTGGGGGAAAAAGACAGGAGGAAGGAGCCTTCAGAGCGGCCAACGTCAGTGTTGCCAGGCCTATTGATTTCTCGGTAGGATTCCATAATAAACTATTGCTATGGCACCTCCGACGGCCTGCTCAAAAACAAGTTTCCTGGTCACCTTACTTGAACATGGAGGGGAGAGTGGAACTCCACTCAGCCATGAAAAGTGCTGTTTGAATTGTGAAATTATGCCAAACGATGTGCTAGGACATTATTACTATTTAAACTACATTACCATGGGCGTCCGGAAGGGGGGGGGGGCGTGACCCCCCTGGAAAATGAAAGTCAACGAAAAATTATATATTTTTCACATATAATTTCATTTCAGCTGCAATAATGTGTGTTAATTATTGCATGAATATGATACATTGAAATTTAAGCAATGTTTTTTGAGGGAAGAACACTATTATTGGAGAAAATGTGCCTTCTTTGACCCCCCGGAAAAAAATACCTTCCTTGCCCCTGCCTGGAAAAAATCCTGCGGACGTCCATGTACATTACTATTTTTAGATGGTTGTATTTTATCCCACCCGAAAATAGAGTTGTTTTCAGTTACAGTAATTTACATCCATTATTATAATAGGGATGTAGGAACGTGATAATTTCAAACTCAAGTGGTGTTTTCTGAGAGGGCAACATTATACGGGGTAATATGCCTCGTTTACCCGCCTGATAAAAATACATTGTTTCCCCCCCTCGCTGGAAAAAATCTGCAGACATCCTCTTGCCCCCCAGTGCGCACGCCTATGACGCCCCCGAGAAGGTCGTTCATCCTCAACTATTAGATCATCGGATTTTGTAGCAGATCTTCTGGTTTCCCAAGGAACAATCTCCCGATTTTTTCAAGTCTGACCTGGCAACACTGCCCTGAGCACCGATAACGGCAGGGAAGATGCGCGAACGCTTTTGAGGGAAGGTTTTTTTCCTTGTGGTCGAGCTATACCCCCATATTTCCTCGTTTGTTCGAAACCAACACTGCATAAACTTCTCAATCCAAAAACCTATATACAATCAAAACAAAAAGATGCCTGCCCGTTCACTTCCCCGTACTGACCGTTGGTTTCTTCCTCGTCGTATGCAGGAGGTTCCCCACTGTACTGTTTTCTTCTGTCCTGACGTTTGAGATGATTTGACGTGGCTATGTCATATGTTTTGTATTTTTGATTAATTTATTGAGAATACGAATTAATCTATATTCATATATTCATCCATCGTTTTATCAGTCACGGTTCGGACAGATTTTTGAGTTGTACAGGAAAATGACAATGCATTCAGAAAACTGGATATTATGATGGAAGTAATTTTGAAGTCAGAAGAAACTAGTTTATGTGATTTAACAATGCAGAAAGGAATAATTTGTAAGAAATTGTGTCATTAAAAGTAAGTTGTGCACATATTCAGTATTCATGCTCGTCAGTTGTCACTATCTGAGTGATAAACAATTGCAGGAGGTAAAAAAAAAATTTAAAAAAATGTCAATACTACAGCAATCAAACCAAACACTCCTAATCTACCCAGCATGTATAAATAGTAACATTGTAACCATGTAGGAGTGTAAATATAATTCTACACGTATAAAACATGTATAGAAAAACACACATTCTGCAAAAAAAAATTTAAAAAATGCAATAAGTAATCAGAAAATGCATGTGTCATGATGATTGAAAATATCCAATCAGAACTTGGGCCCTTGCAGCATCAAGATGTTGCAAGGAGAGGTCCTTTACCTTCCTTGTGTTCCTATATCATTGATATATAAATTTCAGATCCCTTCTTTCATCTGGGCATTGATTGATTAACATAGCCACATGTCGGGCACACCTGGTACTGCCCTCAGACACAATCAATATTGGCAGTACACTTTGAAATTTTGAAAAAAAAAAAACATACTTTTATGAATATGCCACAATTAACCCCATATATCGTGTGTAATGCATAAAAAATTATTGTTCCTTTATCAGTTTGATAAATACAGACACAGACTATCGATTCACATTGAACATTTTTGTAAGTAACTCCACAGCTGTGTTTTATCCATGTGTGTATTTACTTCGTACAAAAACTTTTTTACAATTTAGAAACTTTTTTTTATATACAGGTATACCAGTAAAACAAAAACAAAATTACCGACAATTTCTGTAAATATGAAAAAAAAAAATGGTTTACTGCCGGTAAGCCAGGTAACATGGGACAATACATCGCTGTACTGAATGTTCATATAGAACAAGATTTTCTTTAAAAAATATCCACATAGACAAAGTTACCCAGAGTAAATTTCATGTTGCTATCGCTTTTTGTACAAAAAAGTTCCATATGTGCAGTCTCGGTTGCGTGACTATTCGAACACCCTGCATTACAAATACTTCACACTTCTGAATGAACATTCATTGCATGAAGTCATTTTACCCTTGCCAATAGAAATGCACAACAGTATGTCGCACTTCAGTTGTGTCATCCTGAGTACATTTTCAATATTGGGCAGGAGATAACCAGCATCTCATAATTACATACGACCTATTTACTAACTTTAACTCATTTTATACAAAACAGCAAGATCTGTTGATATTTTTAAAAATGCGATTATTGAGGGAGTACACTTGCTCACTTTTTGTTACTTTATAATTTTGATAATTACTGTCTCTGCTGCGCAGGCTGTTGTGTGAAAATAAAACACTAAGCCATCATTATTAAAATCTCATGTGCAAATATGCAAATAGTTTTTTTAATTAAAATATTCTGAGCAACTTTAAATTGTTCAAGCATTGGTATCATTAACCTGATTGGTTCAGTGATATAGGCTCTTACCAATTTATTCATATTTTCTCCATACTTCTTCAGAAGATTTCTGTCATATTTTGATACAGAATATGGATTGTTGTTAAATCTCGTCTTAATTTTAAGCATCTTCTTTGAGAGTTGTCCGCTTGGTATAATTTTCAAGTGGCATCTCTCTTGAAACAATGGATTGCAACAATACTTGCATATGGTAATTTTAGTATAACGTGAAGCGACTGATGTGGATGAATGCTTTTCCCTGATGTAAGAGTTTCTGGATCTGGAAAGAGACGTAAAATGAGTACAGGACAGATTCATATGCACCTCGAAATGCGAACAATGTGTTAAATTTTCCATGTGTCATCTGTGTGACATTTCTGGAACAAAGTGTGTTGCAAATATTGAAATGAATTATTGTTGTTTTAAGTCCACTTTATGCACTGAAAGGCTAATCGACACTAGACTTACAATTTAAAGTGGGATATGAACAACTGTGCCATGGGCTTCCATCAGGTATGAAAACTGGGACCCTTTCATTACGAGCCGACAACGTTACCACTATGCCATCAAGGAGGCCCTGTGTTGCAAATATGATTGATTAATTGAGTTTATTTTACTTTGCGTTTTGTCTCTCTTGGCTAATTTGCGAACATGGGGATGAGTGATGAAATTGATGAATGGGCATTCACAAACAACCAAGTCCGAGCGGGATTCGAACCTGGGACCCTTGGTGTTGCAGCGCGATGTGCCAACCACTTGGCCACAGGGTCCGGCTGTTGCAAATATGAAACTGATGTAGTATCATCATATTTCTTATTTGACTTTTGTTATGTTATGGAACATAGTTATTCTGCTATTGTTTTGGCTAATTGTGAAAATGAAGATGAGTGATGGTATGATGAAATTGATGAAGGGCTGTTCACAAAGAACACTATGTCTAGGCCAGGATTCAAACCTGGGACCCCTGGCATTGTAAGGCACTGTGCTAACCACTTCACAACTGAGATCAACTCATATTTATTATTGCGAGTGTTTTTCATTACTTTTGGCAAATGGCAACAATGGCCATGAATTATGATTGATTTGGTGTTTTAAGTCCACTTTATGCACAGTAAGGCTAATCGGGACTGGATCTACACTTTAAAATGGGATCCAAACCACTACGTGCCTCCACTGGGTATAGAAACTGGAACCCCTTGATTACAAGCTGACGACGCTACCACTGCACCATGAATTACAAATCCATGGAAATGATAAAGGGACATATCTGAAGTGGTACTGTTGGAGTTATTGCATTTTAGCTTCAGATTGTAGATTCATAAACAAAATACACATTTAATGTGCCGTTGGCCCACTTAGCCACTTTTAAAAAAATGACAAGATTCAGATGTTTTACGTAATATAACACAAAAAATGGGAAACATTTCATACCAAAGTATGGCCCGCGTAAGTAAAAACTTGACATCTCAAGAGTTTTTTGGTACTTTTTATTAGTAAAATAGCAAAAAAAAAGACCCTCGTTAGTCTGAAACATGCAGTACATACGTGAAACAGAAGTTGACATTTTGGTGTCTTCCAAAAAGATCATTCCTTATAAGTAAATCACGGTTAGAGTAAAACTACTTTGTAAAACAAAATCAATTCTTATGAGCTCTAGGTCGGCCGATGTAGTATTCCATTTGAGCTATTAAGTCTTACAAGTCAATGAATGTGGCGCATGTCAGTTATTTGGTAAATGTCTGTTATATCAGACACACATTTCTATAGGATATTTTCAGTTTTAAATGGTTCGTACTTGCCAATTGTGTATTGCGGAACATAGTTGAAGGTGCCATTATGCTTTTTACACGACAATAACTTCGATTTTTCGCATTACGAGTAATTATTTTGGGTCCTTTCTTCCGTTGTGGAACATACAATGTGGTGCGCAAAGCTGTGGATCATCGCATGTTGTGCTTGTGTTTTGTCGATTTGGAGTGGGTATGAAGTGTTTCAATCTTCTTAGCCGAAAAATACCTACTTTCGTGTCCATTATGTCATCATAAACCATTGACGGATAGCCAGTGATGTGCGTCTACGCTTAAACAACGATAGTCTACATTCTACACATAGACTATTTTATACACGTAGATTAGGTAATCTATGTAAACAACATGGCAAAAGGTGATAACTTAACAAAGGGTGCCGTGGAATTAAAAGAAAATTATATTGCGTATCAGTTGCTGATGTGTGAAGAGAACTTTTCATACTCTTTCTTCCAAATTCGAACAATTTCTCACCTAGGAAGAAACCTAATATAGGAAATATTCTAGTGTTTTATGGGGAAAAGACCACTCTTGTCTCACGACTGCCATCTGTTGTTGATTCTTGCATACAATTTATCTTCTTCCATAGTTGATGATAGAAGAGAAGAGAAATTTTGTTGTAAATAGGATTCTTTTCATTTCGTGAGGAACTAATAAAGTTGAAAATGTCACTTTCCTTTCATGAAACCCTTGAAAATTAATTTTAATGCACTTTAAATTGTCTACGTAGTCTATGTAAACTACAACCCAATGTAATCTACGCGTAGATTACGTGTAGACAACGCATGTAGACGTAATCTTATAGTCTACGGCACATCACTGCGGATAGCCCCAAAAACTATTCCCGATAGCACCAAAAACCATTTACGATAGCCCCACGAACCATTAACGGCAACGTTAGGTTAGGTTGGGTTAGGTTAGGTAAGCATAGTTAAAAAAATAAAAATAATAAAATCCTGGTAAAAAAATGCACGTTTGGAAACACTGGCGAGACCGCGTGACTTTTGACGCTCGCACAATCTGCAGGTACATAATTGAAACAACGGCATAATGTTGTCGCTTTGCACAAAATGCAAGTTTATTATATCCACAGTGCTTCTTTCTTGTTGTGCAGCATTCTACGGTGAGAAAATACCTCCACGAACTTTCAGAATACTACAGAAACACATTTCCGTAAGTAGTTTCTTCTGTAAAAATGAAGAAATGTGTCTCCGATATAACAGACATTTACCAGTTATTTGTCTATTTTCACACTTACAGCAGATTTGCTCGAATAACAGAAGGTACAGTACAAGGCAGAATTCTTGAAGCTTCCCACAAAAAATTAGCCGTTGTTATGTCCGCCATTGCAATGCATACAACTTCACACTTAAAATATATTTCTTCTAAATTAGTTTTTGACGCAAATCATTTCTTTCTTCATCTCGTTCGTAATTAAAGCACAACTACAGCGTCCACAGATTATTACAGCGTCATAGCACAAATACAAGGACGTTAACTGAACAGCAGTGTTGCCAACCACTTTTCGGCAATGTCCATACAGACGTAGTCAAAATGTCCCTACGCCAAGTAAAGCGATTAAAAAAACACCACCTCATGAGCATGCAAGAACATGCTCGACATTTCCACAATTTATGAATAACGGTGCATCGTTTACTGTTGATTATGTTTAGGGGTGTGCGAGACAGATTTTTTTGGGCCGGGTCTGCTGCCACGCGCGTGTCAGCAGTAAGAAGAAGCTTCAAATTTGCTCTTGCCACTTAATTAGTCTGCTAAGAAGATGTTGCAAATCTTAGGAACATATAAAGACGAGAAAAATGTAAGTTTATGACTAGTGGGAATGAATGTACAGGTAATTTAGAACCTTTATCTTTTCTAGAATGCATATAGCGATATTATTTTAATGCTAACACAACCTAACCTAACTATGAGAACATTTAGGTTTATTATTAGAAGAATGCTAAGGTACCAGGGTTGGCAAAATTTGTGTTTTTTTTAAAAAGAACAAAACAAACTGGTTTTTTTTGTTTAAAACATGTTTTTTTTGTTTTAAACATAGTTTTAAACATGAGTTTAAAAAAACATGTTTTAAACATGTTTTAAACAAAACAAATTCAACCTTTTCCCAGTAAATTATACGTAAAGTCGTTAAAGAGAAAAAATACTCATTTTTATGAGTACAATGGCGACAAGGACAGTTTATTTACCTTTGGAGATAAGGTTTACCATACTGCAGGGAAGGGGTGTGCGGGACAGAATTTTTTGGGTCGAGACGGGAAATGCTTTAAATCCCGACATTCGGGACGGGTAAAATTCTCAATTTCCCGAAAAAGCCGGAAAATTTTCGGGACGGGATGTGTTCGAAATTTCGCCAAAGCTCTTGAAATCTCGAATTCTACCCGTAATTTCCATCTTAAGTGCTTGTTTTTGCACTTCTGGTACAAAACCACAATGCAGAGAACGTCTAGAATTGACGACGTTTTAAAATGACCATTCGGAATTTGCAGACTGCTTGGGATCCCAAAAAGTTGGGAAGTCATTTCCGGAAGTCGGGATCGGGACGGAAATTTTCTTTCCCGATCCCGGTCCCGACTTTTCGGGATCCCGCACACCTCTACTGCAGGCATAGGCGCCGACTCCATGGGACTTGGGGGGGGGGCTCTAGCCCCTCAATATTAACAATGTGGGGGCAGATCCCCCCAAATAATTTTGCTTAAGAGGATCTAATGTATTATTTTGCTTCTCTTGTAAAGTTTACTCTGAATTGTGCCACATGAACTTAACTTTTAATACACATTTAAAATTTTCTAGACCATCAACTTTGGGAGCTGAAACCGCTAAACCATCAACTTTGGGGAGGCTATCACCAGAGACAGCAAAACGCATGATTTATTACTAGTATATACTAAGTATGTAATTATGAGTATTGTTAAAATTTTTACTAAAAAAGAGTTTCAAAAGACGATGTGCATGAACTAGGGTAGTGGATGGGACGTTCGGGGTACAGTGGGATCCATGAGTATTAACTTGCAAATTGTCCATCACCATGTTCGTGCACTTTATTTGACCCAATAACAGCTTCAAGAATTAAAAGAAAACTCAAAACAAGCTGTTGACAACTTCTGCACCAGCATACCTAAAAATCCATCGCTTAAAAACACATAGGATGTAAGAGAAAAATTAATGAAAATAGTCATGGACAATTTGCACGGTAATACTCATGGATCCCACTGTACAAATGGCTCTCGCATGACATTCAGAACGAGATCATTGATATATTAGGGAGATCTCTTTTACGCTCCGTGGTAGCAGATAATAAAAGTCGGGAATATTTTGCAATTATGGTTGACGGTTGACGAAACTTGTGACATATCCATCCGTGGACAATTAATATTCTGCATTCGAACTGTGAATAAAAAAATGATATTTTTGAGGAATTCATGGGCTTTTATTAAGGGTGTGCGGGACGGGAAAAATTTTCAATTTCCCTACTGAGTCGGGAAATATTCAAAATTTCCCGAAGCTCTGAAAATCTCGAATTATACACGTCATTTTCACTTTAAGTGATCTCTGGATTAAAAACTAACCATTTACGGTAAGTTCCAGAAATTGACAATGCAGAAAACGTCGAGAAATAACGACATTTTCAAATGAGCATTCGGTATTTCCCGACTGCACGGGATCCCGAAAATTCAGGAAATCATTTCCCGAAGTCCGGCTCGGAACGGGAATTTTTTTTTCCCGATCCCGGTCCTGACTTTTCGGGATCCCGCACACCCCTAGCTGTTATGAGATTCCGAACACTGAGGCCAAAACTTAAAAAAGGGAGAGAGTGAGTCATTCATTAATTTATTTCAGTGATCAGAGCCCCCCCCAATAATTTTGACAAGTCGGCGCCCGTGTCTGCAGGGACAAAAGTTGTGGGTAATAGCCCTCCTTTTTCCGCCACTACTGAAGTAGGTTAGGATTTATATTCATCTAAATTTCAAGAAACTAAATATTATAGAATTACTATCCTCGTCCTGAAAAAATCACGGTGAAATATTTACTGCTGCCTGAACAGTTTATATAGCAGAAAACAACCTGCAGTGTCATAATAGATTCTCCAAATGAATTTATCTTTCAAAGTACAAAATTATGTTACCAATAGTAAGCATCTGCGCTTCATTCAGTTATACAGACCAATGAATCGTATCGCAAAAGAAAAAAAATCACGTCATGATCAAAATCACGCATTGTGTATTTAGATAATTAGTTTCCATTTCAAGCTTCCACCAGTCTCAAACTTACAGGACGATACGAAACAAGGAACTGAGAGGTTTCGATTTCTACAGTAAAGAACGGGTCTTTCTTGTCGCACAACAATTTTGCTACCTTGTGCATACATAGCTAGCCTGCCTAACCTAACAACATAGGCATTTAGACTAAAATTAAAAAGCTTTCTCCCGTGACGTCAGAACAAAAGGTTGCTCAAGTGTTGTGCGATAAGTGAGATCTGCAAAGCACGGATTAATTGACACAGATTAAATGATAAATAGGGTTGCTAAACAAAAAAAATATCACAGACTATAAAATATCTACCACCAAAATGTGTTTTAAACACTTGTAAAAAAAACATGTTTAAAACACATTGTTTTAAACGTTTAAAACATTTGTAAAAAAAACAAAGCCGTGTGTTTTAAACGTTTAAAACAAAGTGTTTTAAACACTTTTGTTTTAAACATGCCAACCCTGTAAGGTACCTAATCTTCAAACATTTTTGTGTAAGTAACCGCTAAAACTTCGCAGTATGTGTTACAGCCGTAATTGCATACATAGTATGATGAAATCACGATAAAACAAAGACCGAGTCTGCTGCCACGCGTATGTCTCTTTTGAGGTTAGAGTAGAAAAAGAACGTGGTAGCAGACACTACCATTTTTTTGGGCGGGACGGGATGGGGACGGGAAATTTTTTTAATGGCCGAGTCTGCTGCCACGCACGTGTCAGCAGTAAGAATAAGCGTCAAATTTGCTGCTGCCACGTAATTCGTCCGCTAAGAGTATGTTACAAATCTTAAGAACTGATTTAGACGAGAAAAATGCAAATTTATGATTAGTGGGAATGAATGTACAGGCAATTTAAGCCCCTATCACACGGAACTGGATTTCTAGTTGGAATGATCTAGTTGACGCTGGACTGGCTACCCATTTGCTAGTTTTCGCCTCACACGGTAAAGGCCGTGTCCGGATTGGCAAGCGCTCCGTCCCGTTCTCTCCCGTTGCACTCTCATGCCGTCGAAGTCACGTCAAAGTCGTCCGAATTTACATGTCCCCTTGTAGTACGGTTGTCACTTTTCCCGCCAGGTGTCAGCCCGAACTTCACCCACAGCGCTCTGGGGCGCAGGCGCACCGCACGGAAGCAGAAGGCACACGCCAAACAAACATCACAATGATTTCCACCTATTTACTACTCATATTAAAAATGTAACATGCTATTTCATCATTTACAATTTTTCTACATTCAGTATTATCGATAAAATGTTAAAGTATCACTGAGTTTTACATCGTCTAATCTAAATGTTGTCTGTACAAAGTGAAAGTTAGAATATGGCTGCCAAGCGCAGCGTCACAGCGAGTTCAAGCGTGCATCTGTCGCCCCTCTCAGCTCTCCCCTCCGACTCAACGTCTGCCGCCAATTCGGACAACGGAGGTTGGCTGAGTCCCCGGATGGAACGGTGCTCTAGGTGACATCTGCTGCCGATTCGGACGCGGCCTTGTTATACCGTACTTGTCGATAGTCTTTCGTTCCCATAATGGCGGCCGCGCGAGATGTAAACAACGTATCACTTCACACTTTTAAAATACGATAACTATCCAACCGAGAGGAATATCGCATCGCATTAAATGCTTTTAGGTAGAGAAGAACGGCGCTGATAAAATACATACTTTACAACGTTTACTATACACGTATGGAAGAATATTTTAGCTTTTTCAATTGTAAACATGCCTTTCGTGTTGTATGCACTCGGAAGCCACAGACAAAAAGGGCTACTTTACAAACTCGCAGAATATCTTCACATGGCCAAACTTTGCTCTGATTGGCTGTTCCACACAATCTAGTCGAAGAAGTTAGTAGCAATTAGAACATGTCCTATTCCTCAAAACCAGTCAAGCAGTCAGCCAGGCGGCCATGATTACTACCCAGAAAGTCAGTTCATCGCCAACTAGGGCATTCTAACTAGAAATCCAGTTCCGTGTGATAGGGGCTTTAGAATCTTTTTCTTTAGAAAGCATTTAGCGATATTATTTTAATGCTAACAGAACCTAACCTAACTACGAGAACATTTAGGTTTATTATTAGAAGAATGCTGAGGGACATAATCTTATAAACATTTTTGTGAAAGTAATCGCTACAACTACAACTTCACAGTATGTGTTACAGACGTAATTGCATACATAGCATGATGAAATCACGATAAAACAAAGACCGAGTCTTTTTTTAGATTCCAGCAGAAAAAGAACGTGGCAGCAGACACTGCCTTTTTTAATACCGACATTCGGGACGGGAAAAATTCGCCATTTCCCGACAAAGTCGGGAAATGTTCAAAATCGCCCTGCTGGAGTAAAAGCAAACAATTTTCGATAAGTTCCAGACACTTGCAATGCAGAAAACGTCGAGAATTAACAACTTTTTAAAATTACCATTACTGTGTAAAACAAGTATCTTCAAGTAAGTTCCAGTGCAAAAATCTGTGCTCCATTTCTTGGAGATGAATTATGACCTAACAGTATAGCAGTATTTACTATAATTCAGCCACTCGGTCATAGGCGCCGACTCCATGGAGCTTAAGAGGGCTCGAGCCCCCCAATGTTAATGATGTGGGGGCAGAGCACCCCAAATAATTTTGCTTAAGAGGATCTAATGTATTATTTTTCTTATCTTTTAAAGTTTACTCTGAATTGTGCCACATGAACTTAACTTTAAATACACATTTGAAATGTTCTAGACCATCAACTTTCGGGGGCTGAGACCTCTAAACCATCAACTTTGGGGGGGGGGGGCTATCACCGGAGACAGCAAAACACATGACTTATTACTATATACTAAGTATATAATGATTATTTACTATTTTACATATATTAATCAGAGACATAATGAATTTAGCCAACGACTTGTTAGAGACTGTTTGGGAATCCCCTAAAAGAATGCAAATATTTAGGAATATTATTGATGTGAATGAGAAGGCTGGCCATACTGGACTGCGTCCACTTTGCCCTCGTCGGTGGACGTTGAGAGCCTCCAGTATGCAACAGATCTTAAGGAACTATGAAAAACCTTCTCAAATTTCTTGAGAAATTTTCTGAAGAAGATTCTACTGACGCAACATTAAAATGTGCTGGATACCTGAAGACAATGCTTCACTTTAAGACATTTTTCTTTCTCTCCCTCTACTGCCATGTGATGGGTCCAATAGAAGAGGTAAACTGTAAGATTCAGTCTCCACGCATTGGTTCTACAGAAGTGGAATCAAAACTAAAATACTTGACTGACATCTTTCAAGAAAAGCGAATGAGTTTTGAGCAATTCTGGCTGAAATGCACAGAGGGTAAATCAAGCCTTGTTGATGAGCCAGAATTGCCCCGGCAACGTCACAAGAGACTTGAAAATCCTGATGCTGCCAAACATCACAAGTTCTACACTCCAAAATAGTATTATAAATCAATATACACTGACGTGTGTGACACAGCAAAATCATGTGTTAAGCAAGGACATGAATGTACAGGACTACAAAAAGTAACAGCCGTAGAGAAAGAATGCATCTCAGCTGTGAACAGTTGCATAACAAACTTTCAGCAAACGCGAGAATTCTTTCGGCAAGATTTGGATGCCGATAGGCTCTCCTTACACATGTCCATGCTTGGTGATATCGCCAAACAGAAGAAAGTGGTTCTAACTACCATACGTGACATAAGGAAGTTTCTTTTGGAAGACACCACCCTCCTGAAGCCAAATTCATGATTGTCCTCCGCACTGTGCCAGTGACGACAGCCACAGCCGAAAGGTCATTCAGTGCTATTAGCCGACTAAAGACATATCTACAATGACGCAGAAGAGACTAAGCAGCTTGGCGGTACTCCACATACATCAAACTGTGCTTGATAATTTGGACCTGAGACCGCTCGTTGATGAGTTCATAAAAAATAACCCACTGCGAAGAGCAACTTTTGCTTTATTTTTAAATCATGTTCATATGTTTTTGTTGTGTATGTCACTTTATATCTTAGTGTACATGCTATTTTTTTTATTATTTCAAAATTAAATTTAAAAAGTAAAATATTGTAGCGAGAACAAACAATTAAAACTATTTTCCTGCGATTTGTGTTAGCATTTATGTAAATAATTAAATAAAACTGTTAAATATTCGTTATTTGCAACCCATCACATGTCTGTTGCGGACATTAAAACACACACATGCCCTCGACGGGACTCGAACCCGAGACCTCTGGATCAAAGCGAGTTGAGTCGACCACCCAACACGCTCGGCTACCGAAGTCAGCATAAAACTGTTAGGTTGGTCTCTTAATGTAAATACATACTTTTCAATAAAAATGTTAATGGTTATCTAAAAAACAAATGAGCAGACACAAAAAACGTAAAGAGACTTTGAAACATTTTCTAAACGTTTTTCCTGTTACATTTCATTTGTATGAGGAATATAATAGCTGCTTAAAAACTGCTATATGAGGACGTAATTTTTATTTTTAAAAAAGGGAGTGAGTGAGTCATTCGTTAATTTATTTCAATGATCAGTGCCCCCCCCCCAATAATTTTGACAAGTCGGCGCCCCTGCACTCGGTAGAGGGTTTCCCATTAGGGTGACAAAGCAAAACTTGTAATAATCAATGGCTGAACACGTGAACAGCCTTGTTCATTGCGAATACATAGGTTGGTTCTGACTGGAATGCCTTTTCTGGAATTACAATTATTTCCGTCATAATATTTTCTTCGCAAATTTTAAGATAATACCATAGAATAGTTATAATACGTTTAGAACACTCTGGTTTACACGCCAATTTCTGCAATATAAGAAGTGATACGGTATAAAAACGTACGGGGAGTTTTTAAATTTCCTGCAGTAAATGACAGTTTTCTTCAGTTAATATATATATTGCAAATTTTTGTATTTAGCCTACTTTTACGTTGCTTTTCCGTCACTTTGTTTAACCGCAACGACGAGAACGCATGGTTAATTTAGTATGTATCTTCTCGGTAAATTTCTCGTATCGGACAAACGGATTTCTTCAAATTTACAGGAGAAATTACTTACCGAATGCAGTTTCTTTATACTTGTGGAAGTTCGGGGAAGTGTTTTCTCACATCGTTCATTGAATTTTGCAGTTAAATCATCTATTTTTTGATATAAATGTGTGACCGATGCACGAAAGCTCTTGCATTCATTTTCTTCCCACTTTTGACTAATCGCTACAATGAAGATGAATGACTGCAAGCAGTATTCGAAGTCGGCGTGCAGGAACCCCTCCCCCCCACACACAAACCTGGAACATGCGACTTCCTCAGAAAAATCATGAATTTTCTGTATAATAATTACAACACCAGTTCATTGCTGGTAATTCTGAATCTGCGGTTTGGTTTGCATATACCTATAGGAGGATAATATTCAGTTTTCGAGGACTCGTACCGTCGAAACGAGGAGTAAAAGGAAAAAAAATATATTAAGAAGGTTTTTTTTTATATTGATAAGCCTTTGCATACGTTGTTAATTCTATATTTCTCGAGACTTGAGACGAGAACGAGATTTGCCCTACCAAACCGAGACGGATGTTTATAAATCGAGACGAGACTGTCAATGAGATATTTACAAATAAACACGAGACAGACATTTACAACTCTCAACGAGAACGAGACCAAGGCTGCCATGTCTCGTCTCGATAGGATCCTTAGTTGTGAAGTTGTGAACAAACCAATTAATGCGTTCGGGGTAACGAGATGAGGCGGTTTTTCTCGCAGTACAAAATTCAAAACATATCGTACCATTTCAGTATGGGATATTGTCATACAGATGGGCGTATATATAGTTCACGCGGTGGTGGGGGGGAGGGGTGGATCAACTTTTGGTATGATTAGGTTGCTTTATTTCGTAAGTGAAAATGCAGGAGACTGCTGGCCGGAAGCTTGTTGGGGAGCAGGGGGTGCTGGACCCGACAAAGTTGTGTATGTGGTCACGAAGTCACGCTAGTATTGATACCTTTCTGTTCATCTTCTGTCACTGCGTTTTTAAAAAACCAAATCTCTTTTTGGATGACTCGAGGGGGAAAAATAACTGATTTGACAGTCTCAATGCAGTTTCTTATCGCAGAAATTCCGAAACTATCAGGAAATTGCAGACATTTTGTCTGCAGTCCCATCTGGTATGTGGAATTACGTATTTTCCTTCCCATCCGTATCCCGTCCTACGTCTCTAATTTAAGAGAATAAACTAAGTCCGAAGAAATTTTTATTAACAAGCGGATAGAACAGGTAACTCAGGTAATTTTACTGAACGAAAGGGGGGTGAACCCGTTGAACCCCCCTTAAATACACCCTTGGTTATACACATTATTTCCTTGTAATAATTATACATTAACTAAGTATTAATATGCACTGTGCAACTGATGTAATCTTCTCAGTGTATTTTCTCTTAATTGCTCAAAAATATTTGATCATAACTTGCGCAACAGAAATGAAACACAAACTGAAATTGCTTTATGGAAAATAGGCTTTATAAATAAAGTGAAGAATGTGAAAATTCTTATTTTGCACTACATAGGTTACGGTAAATTTCGATAAATATAAGTTTAAAATATATATATTTTTGAAAGTTTGTTCAGCAACCGAATTTGACGTCATTTTTGGTGCACCAGTCTGATGCACGCTGGTGAAATCTGGAAAGCGCAGATAGATGCATTCTATGGTGATAACATCTATGATAACATTTCCGTAGTAAATCCTATGGTAAATCTTTGATTGGAACATGGCTACCGAATGACTACTCTTCCGTTTATGGTCTTTGCCACTGTCGTTATTGTTTTGTTTACATTCTGACAGTGTTGCGAATTGCTAATAAAAGTATTTATTTGCATTTTTTTTTCAAAAAAAAAAAAAAAACTGGAAGAAATTAATACATTCTAGTTTGAGTATAAGGAATAGCATCCACCTCTTCACTTCGAGTACTGGTACATTCAATTAAAATATAAATGCATGGCAAGTAAGTGAAAGGAAAAAAGAGGGGCTCCTAGAAGATTTGGATGCATATAGTCCTTTTAGTTTGAAACATTGTCTCGAACGCTGTGAATGGTAGGGTCTTCCTTGTCGCACTACAGTTTTGGTATCTTGTGTTCTGACGTCAGAGGAGGAATGCCAACGAGGTTAGGTTGGGCGTGTTAGATTAGGTTACATTAGCATAAATACAATAAAAAATTATTATTTAGGCTAAGAAAACTAAACATAGCTAGCCTAACCTAAAAACGTAGTCATTTAGCCTAAAATTAAAAAGGTTTGTCTCGTGACGTCAGAACACAAGGTTGCTCAAGTGTTGTGCGATAAGTAAGACCCGTGATGGTAGTGACCATCCTGGATATCAACAAAACGAGAGAAATGTTAGTGTTGTAGGTTTCCCTTAGGTTCGTAGTTAGTTCATATTTCGGAGTGTTGTGCTTGAAATTAATTACAGCCAGTAGTGCAGTTAATTAAAATTACCATGTCGTCTAATGACAATTGTGGATCATCAACGTGTAACGTGATTCAAACCACGGATAATACTTTCACTTTCCCGTCGTCAGACACAAACGAAACAGAGAATGCAGCTCTGGAAGAGACCCAAACGCTGAAATTACTTGAAGAGTTCAGGAAACTTTATGAAAAACGTCTTCAGCGCATAGATTTGGAAGCTTGCCAGTGTAGTGATTCAGGAGAGTATAATAAGGTAAGATTTTTACCTCATTTTCGTAATGTTGCACTCAAACGACACTCAAAAATTTCCAATGACGGGGCATTTGAAAAATAACAAAAAATTCAAGGACCAAGTTCCTATTGTGTAATGAACATATGTGTTTATTCTGTTAGATTGATGTGGTCAGGTTTAGTGCATTTATCATTATTATTAATGGGCCAAGTTCCTTTTGTTTTATTGCGATTTCATCATGCTAAGAATGCAATTTTTACATGGTTCGATTTCGGTTTATGTCTGTTAATACATACTGCGGAGTTTTAGCGATTACTTAAGATTTTGTTCAATATATGCTTTCGTGGTTAGGCAGGTCAGGTTTGGTTCTCTTAGCATTAAAATAAATTCCCTAAATGCATTCTACTAAGGTTCCGATTTACTTCTACATTCATTCCCACTAGTCTACAACACTTACTGACGCTTGTCCATGAGATGTGCATATGCTTGCATAAGGTATTTTTTAAGTTTTTTTCAACATAAATAATCTTTTTTCAAATCCAAACAGTGCTCGTTACGGTAAGACTCTAGTTTACGTCCTTTTCCTAAGGAATACGTGTCATATATCGTTGGAAAGGTTATTTTATAAGGAATTCAACGAAGTAAATCCCAAGGCGAGGAATAATTTCCTGGAGGAGAAAATCGAGAAAAACCGATGTTGTCTGGATATGCGTGATTGAACGTACTGAGGACATTTTTCGATGATGAAGCACATATTTAGGGGTGAAATGAGTGCTAATGGAACCTAACCTAACAGGCCTAACCTAACCTCGTAGGCATACCTCGTTCCCGTGATTCCAATCATGAAATGAAACTTTCATGATTTAGTACTATCCCAAATGTTCATTTACATATTGGCTGGGAAGGTCTGGTTTCTGGGATTGCAACCCTGCTGTAAGGGGCGCGGCGTGGGCGTGGCTTCTATTTGTGGCTGAGGAAAATGTGGCGAACTTCACAGACGTGTGACAGAAAGTGTAAAAAGAAAAACTTACTTACCCTACGGATGCCGGAGCGCCGGCTGTCTGCTAGCACGTTTTTGTAAACGGGCAAGAAGGATGTAAACTAGAGTCTAGCCCTCGTTACTTTGAGGAAGGTTCAGATTTCGTGTGACAATGATTTCCAAAATTGTACGATAATTCGTCTTTCTGCTAGGAGAATTTTAAAATATCATAAGACAATCGGCTAAACTGTATTGGTCACTTGCTCACCCTTCCTGTAAAAGTCACTACATATTTGGAACTGAGAGCAGGTTCATTTTCAGAGCTTTGCAGTATCAAAATGAAGGGCTTTCTTATTACATTCTGGTGGTAGGCATGATTTTTTGGTAAAAATTTACTATCCTTCGGACACCTCTAATTTTTTCGTTCCGTCAATTTTTGACATTCGTATCTGCTTCGCGGAACATTCCTGAAGGTGTAGAACATCTAGAAATTGCAAAATAAGCGAAAATAAGGCGTTAGTTTTCGGAATGGAAACTGTTGATTTTCGCGATTTTCTTTGTTTCACAACCAAATATACCTGTATATATTCCTGATACTACCACGACACCAAATTTTAACCTTGTTTGCCTAACCTAACCACGTGCCAATGATTCGTGGGGCTAGCGCCAATGGTTCGTGGGGCTAGAATCAATGGTTCGTGGGGCTAGCGCCAATGGTTCGTGGGGCTAGTGTCAATGGTTCGTGGGGCTAGTGTCAATGGTTCGTGGGGCTAGCACCAATGGTTCGTGGGGCTAGCGCCAATGGTTCGCAATTATTTCCAATTTCTTGATCCTGATACTAACACGACACCAAATTTTAACTATGTTTGCCTAACCTAACCACGCGCCAATGGTTCGTGGGGCTAGCGACATGCCATCCTTCTAACTCTCGTTGCAAACGTAGCATTTTGAAACACTGGATACCCAATGAACATGAACAAAACACAATCACGACGCGTGATGGTGTACGAAGGTGTACGTGCCAAACGCTATTCTCCACCGGAGAATTAATTTTCAACGAACAACATGAATTTCAGCTATGAAACATTCCCACTTCACAGAAAACACCTTCCTGATGTTCGACAATGCTACAGGAACTTATTATGGTAAGTAGTTTCTTCTGTAAAAATAAATAAATGTGTCCAAAGGATAGTAAACTAGTACCGGATAAGACCATCTTGCTACCATGTGATTCTATGATATGATTTATTTTATTGCATTGGCCAGTATACAGTGGTTGATCTCCCACAGATGGTATAGAACATGCCAGTACAATGTATTACCATAGCCAGCTACGATCCTTCCAGGCTCGGCACTCTACTAGCTCTCATGTTGTTCCAAGAACTTTCAATTTCTGCCACATGGCGCTGATGTCGGACCAGTCTGCTTCTACCAAGATGTATCTAAAGGAGGTGAACTTTACGACTGAGGAACTTGTGATTTAAGTATTTAGGTCTTTGAGATATTTCTGTCATTGAGGAGGCAATGCATTTCAACACTATCGCAATGAAGAATCTGCCCATGGAGATAAGTACACTTACGTCTTCAGAATGATCATTATTCATGGAACAGAACAACACTGTCTCAAAGCCGGTACTAGGGTCTATATTTTCTTGCATGTTTCTCCTCAAAAACACTGGGTAAGAGAGGCACAGCATTTTCGATGAATATTTTAAATGCCCATGAAACACATGTAAGGCTGGTCGATGGATAGGGCGTCATTTGATTTTTGTAACTTTTTATAAATTAGATCCATGTAAATACCGAACTACAGGATGGGGTAGATATTTGTGCGTTGCATTTGGAGCAAGACATGATTTCTATAACTTTTTCGTTACAAATCCAGCAACTAAACAAGGGAAGCTAGTTGTACAGTAGGATCCACCAGTATTGCTCGACAAATTGTCCATGACTATTTTCATTAATTTTTCTCTTACATCCTATGTGTTTTTAAGCGATTGATTTCTATGTATGCTGGTGAATAAGTTGTCAACAGCTTGTTTTGAGTTTTCTTTTAATTAGACTTTGACATTGCCTGGTACCTCCCAGGATAGAGATGTTAATGCATTTTTGCTTAAAATTTCTACGTAGTACATTTCCTGTGTGTGCCTGATCTTCAATAATTAACATCTCTACGCTGGGAGGAACCAGGCAACGTTGAAGTTTACTGTATTTCAAAGGCAACATATCCCGTTGCGTTAGAACTGGTAGACACAATTCCACACAGGTAAAATAGCGACAGCGAAAAATCAGGCTCAGTGGTTAGAGACCCATGTTCGAGTCCTGGTCGAACCTGCATTTTTCGCTGAAAATTTCTATGTTGGTATATATTGTTGAAAATCAGTTCTCAGATGTTTTCAGCAAATTAGCAATATTTTTTAAAATAATGTAATTGCTTTTATTTGGATACATGCTAACATAAATTTATTAACCCAGTGATAGCGTACATGATTAGTTTAGTGCAGAAAACCTGTTGTAAATACCTCTTACGGTTTTTATGATATACATTTTCAAAGTTTGGGTTGTGCAACTTTTGAAACACACTGTAGTATGCACAATTGCTAGTAGGTAGTTTCCTGGTGCCTGATTTTCAGAGCTGGCACCTAACTTTGAAGAAAATTTTTCGAGCACTGGTAATAATTAAAACAAATAAAAAAAAAGATGAACTGTGTGTGTGTGGGCACCAATTTAAATTTATAAATTATTCAAAATTGGGCCCAAACGTTTACTGCAACTAAAATAATTATTGTAGTGTGATGTGTGTTTGTCTGTCTGTTCCTTTCCTGCACCAATCAGCAGTGATTTCGCACCCTGGTTTGTATGAAGGTTAGGGTTTCACACATTCTCGATCTCGGACATAGTGGAAAGTGGTGTGATCTACACCATGCTCTGGCTGAATTTTCTCACCCAGGTCTTCCCTTAGGTACCCACCAATGTAAACCTGGGTGGAGAATTTTACATGAGATGATCAAACACGGAATCAAACCGGGTCCCCCATGTGGTAATCTGAAGCCCTAAGGCTAGACCACCTTGGTTTCTGCTTCCTTAATTAATGTAATCGAAATTCACACTAAGGCGATAGAATTATCTTACTTTAAAAGAATATGCAGTAAAGCAGCATGTGAGCGGCAAAGAATTTCATGTTTCTTTGGGCATGCTATGAAAAGATGGACCATTATTGCCTAGCCAACTTCAAGCGGCAAAGTTGGATATAAATATTCGGTACTAGTTTCCTATCCTTCGGACACACTTACTTATTTTTACAGAAGAAACTACTTACTGTAATAAGTTCCTGTAGCATTGTCGAACATCGGGAAGGTGTTTTGTGTGATGTGGGAATGTTTCATAGCTGAAATTTATGTTGTTCGTTGAAAATTAATTCTCCGAAGGAGAATAGTGTTTGGCGCGTACACCTTCGTACACCATCACACATCATCTTCTTCTTCTTCTTCATGCATCACTCGTCGTGATTGTGTTTTGTTCATGTTCATTGGGTATCCAGTGTTTGAAAGTGTCTGCGTTTGCAACGAGAGTTAGAAGGATGGCGTGTCGCTAGCCCAACGAACCATTGGCACATGGTTAGGTTAGGCAAACATAGTAAAAATTTGGTGTCGTGTTAGTATCAGGATCTAGAAATTGGAAATAATTGCGAACCATTGGTGCTAGCCCCACGAACCATTGGTGCTAGCCCCATGAACCATTGGTGCTAGCCCCTCGAACCATTGACGCTAGCCCCACGAACCTTTGGCACGTGGTTAGGTTAGGAAACATAGTTAAAATTTGGTGTCGTGTTAGTATCAGGATCTAGAAATTGGAAATAATTGCGAACCATTGACGCTAGCCCCACAAACCATTGGCACGTGGTTAGGTTGGTTCAGTTAGGTTAGGAAACATAGTTAAAATTTGGTGTCGTGGTAGTATCAGGAATATATGTGTTTGGTTGTGAAACAAAAAAATTCGCGAAAATCGACAGTTTCCATTCCAAAAACTAATGCCTTATTTTAGCTTATTTTGCAATTTCTAGATGTTTCCCACTTATTCCAGGACGGAAAGCCCCAAAAACGATTCACGGATAGCGCCACGAAAGATTACAATTTTCTTCGTAAAAGAACGCGAAAGAAAAATGAAAAATAAATAGATCTGATGAACTTTGTTCGCAAGCATTTCTTGGGTTCCGAAGGTTGAAACACTGCATAACAATTGAAAATCGAGGAAAGACAAGCCCGACATGCCATTATGTAGGAAGGTGTACGTGCCATATTGTGTGTGAGGCAAGCGGAAAGGCTAGGAGAAAGAAGTACTGGTAATGTGAAAAATTGCTCTTAATTTCATCAAATTATCGTCAATACACCTTCAGGAATGTTCCACGAAGGAGATACGTAAGTACGAATGTCAAAAATTTTACAAAAGACAAGCAGGATGCGCGATTATGTAGGAAGGTGTACTCGCCATATTGTGTCTCAGGCAAGCGAAAAGGCCTACCAGAAAGACGTACTCGTAATGTGAAAAATTGCTCGTACTTTCGTCAAAACAATGTTGATACACCTTCAGGAATGTTCTGCGAAGCAGATATGTAAGTAGGAATGTCAAAAATTGACGAAACGAAAAAATGAGAGGTGTCCGAAGGATAGTAAATTTTTACCGCCGGTACATTCAAAATTAAACTACTGTTTATAAATAGTTTTCCTTTTACGGCTATTCTTGTTTTATCTTGTTTTAAGAGAAGTTTGACATTGTAACTTTGAACTTACACAACATAATAATTAAACATTTACTCACTACCAGCATAAATGTACACATCTAAGCATTCAGGTCCGCCCAGCAGTGGTCAGACTTGAACACCTCTAGCGGAGAAAAGTGGAGTTTCAGCAAACACACAAAATCACATTTGCGACGGCAAAGCACCGAGGCTGTATGGATCATAGTAGGCTATGGTATTACAGTTATTAGTTACCTCTAATTGTTCTACATGTATGGTAATAATACCATGCGTCCATTTCGATCTTCAGCCGAGAGATCGGGAAAAGCGTGGCGGGCGGCGCTGACGGAGATGCCGACATTTGCGGCCTGTAATGCCCGCTTATTTTTATGGATGTATGCAGACATTTATATAAATATTGCAAAACGAGCACTAACCTGTGTTATAAGATTACGGTTTTAATTTTAGTAGCTTAGTGGCTGTATGTGCCGATGATCTTGACACGCCCACCTCTTGTGAAACACGGCGTAGAGGTTTGTTTGGAGAACGTTCTAACGCTGCACCAATATCATCGAGTTTTGCTTCGGTTAGAATCCGTCGTTTTTGCTTAGGTGTTTTAAAATTTAACGATCCAGTTTCTCGTAATTTAAGGACAAGATGTCTAACCGTATCTGTATGTGGAGTTGAAACGCCTGGGAATTTCTGTACAAATTGCCTACACACGTCTCGACACGAGTCTGTTTTCATGTACGTGTCATACATAATAAATCTTTGTTCTAACGTGAACCTTGCGGCGGACATTCCAATCGTCTAACTGACACAACACACATACACACTGCAATAACACAAACAAGTAACTGCAAGTAACCAAGAATAACACTCTTGCGCACAGTACGAAATTAACACACTCTTGGTTTACATTGCTCGCCAGTATATTCACAGCTCTGTCTTCATCTAGTCGCGAAGGAACAAAAAAACTTGAGCTCGGAGATATCGGATTGCAAGGAAGCTTACGAAAACCATTCACTTTTAACGGTTTCGTCTGCAGCGTAATCTTGATACAGTGTTGCACATTCGAAACCTCCAAACGATTCCCATCGCCACAAGACTCTTTCAAGGATATAAACTTAAGCAGGACGTTACTGGTCAAAATTATGATTAAAATGTTCTATTATCTGTGGCTCTTAACATCGTTTCTAAAGCGTATTTTTTGTGTATATAAGGGCAGAACTTGGATGAATTACAGATGATACATTATAACACAGATTAGTGCTCGTTTTGCAATATTTATATAAATGTCCATAAAAATAAGTGAGCATTACAGGCCGCAAATGTCGGCATCTCCGTCAGCGACGCCCACCACGCTTCTCCCGATCTCTCGGCTGAAGATCGAAATGGATGCACGGTATATGACATTAATTTGTTATCATCTTGGATATGGGCAGCTGCAACCATATACTCCAAATGCATGGGGTGCGAGGAGGTATTAGGTTGCTAAATGGTTTCATTGTTAGGTTTGGCAGGCCAGGTTTATGGCTCTTAGCATTAATAAAACACACAATGTTTTTGTTATTAGGTTATGAGATTCAGGGTTAGGGCTTTTTTGCATATTATCTGGTCTCAAGCACGAAATACCCTTCGGGCCTCATATGAAAATCTGCTAACAGTCCATATCTATGATGACTAGAGCCCGGATTTGTATGTAATTACATATTTTATTTCTTTGTAGATACATACCTCGAACAGGAAAATGCCAACGAATTATATTACTGACCTGATTTTGCATAAGCTTTCTGTTACATATTTGCCAGGATTTTATGTATTTGCTGATTTACTTTACATAAAACAACATATTTCAATATTTTTTTCCTATATTTGCGATCTCTGAAACGTGATGAAGAAAATTTGAAGCTCATGTGATGTCACATTTTGTAATGAATGAGATGCTTAGTGCTTACAGTCACCTAACATTGACTGCCTAGTCGAAAGACAGGCTAAAGACAAAAAAGAAGTACAAATGTAGCAATGTATTTTCTGTAGATGCTTCTCTTACAATTTGTTTCGAAAGTTACAAAGAGCTTTCTTACATATTTTACAATAATTTGCGATGTGAAAAGTAATTATTGGACAAAATTGGTTTCTTAAATATGTACAATTTTTAGTTTTCCTGGTGACATGATTTGAATAGGTGTTCTTGGGTTACCAGTCAGGTTAAATCGGCGTTAGCTTCCAACGTTTTGAGTGCATACATAGGTATCATCTTCAGAGAATGTAAAAATGGAGACCAGTGTAGGGTTATATATATATGACTACCATGGGGCAGAGCTTAGATGCTGTCTTCCTATTGGCTCATTCTGGATCCTGGTGCTCTCATTGGCTGGTGTCTTATTTTTATGGAGGAGTGGGTTCCAAAAGAAACTCAAGGTCCCCCAAACTCTTCAGTTTTGATGTAGTTTCCCTTTTCACCAGAGTTCCAGTGAGAGACACATTGGAACTTCTAGGAAGCCAATTTCCGTCAGCCATAGTTAATCTCTTCCGCCACAATTTAATTCCACATATTTCCTCTACCGTACAAAGTCCTGATAGTTTATATTAAGTGATCGTAGATAGGCTATCTGAAGCCTAATATTCGAAGTTATTTGGCTGCGAGAGGTGTATCATGAGAGGGGGTATAGCTCTGAAGAGCTACGTCTACACTTAACCAAGCAAGGGGGCTAGCCCTGTGAAATAAGAACTACACTCACGATTAACTTTAAACACTACATTTGACTGGTCTGGCAAGGGTGTGAGAGAATGAAAGACAAGGATAGAGGAACGTTCGTTACCTGTAGATCTCAAAGTGACGATCGACTAGCTGGTTCGTTGATGAAACTCTGATGAACTCTCCTGAAATAAAACTCCTTTCTGATATTGTACTACTCCTCGCTGTAACTCCTTTTGTAACGTTCGGTAACTACTATTCACGCCATAACTTTCTTAGTTCAACAACTTGTATAATTCCGAGGCACCGACTGTGCACGCGATAGTTTTCAGATACCGACTGTGTTAAGAAATATTCTCCCGAGCTATTTAAATGAAATTCGAACTTCGGCTGTTGTGAGACCGCGTCTCTCAATAACGGTGCTTTCAGCGTAAAGCTGTGTTTGCAGTTTTACATCCGCTGAAGATTGCAGGTGGCATTTGCTTGAAGAGCTTCTTTCATACTCGGACCCTTTTTATGAAATAATTAGACTATCGGACTATGGTGCCCGGGGTCCCGGATTCTAGTCATGCCTTTGGCATGATACGCTACAACGGGAAATATTATGAACAAACTGACGGAGTTGCCATGGTTCACCACTCACCGGTGGTCGCAAACTTCTACATTGAACATTTTGAACACGAAGCACCAAACAACCTTCGTGTTTCTACAGATATGTGGATGACACTGTCGTCATCATCATTTGGCCACATGGATGACCGGCATTACATAGTCTCCTGGATTTTCTTAACAAACTGCATTCAAGCATCCAGTTTGCCATGGAGATAGAAGAAGGTGGGCGCGTCCCATTCCTGGACATCGTAATCTGCCCTCCCACACTGACCTCTTCCTAAATAGTTTCCATCACAAAGCACAACGTCTCACCATTCTGAACACTCTAGCTCACAGGTCAGTGACCATTTCGGACCAGGAGAATCTACAATCAGAATTTTCTTATCTCAAAACCACGCTATACCACATTAGAGATATCAATGTATCATTTTTAACTTCGGTGTTAAAAGTTGTTCAGAGACAAATATGTTAATCATGGGTCATTTTAAGAGGGGGTTTGCTGCAAATGGTACTGCAAGGACTAATGCAAATGTACTAGTGTGAAAGTTATGAATTTCATTGTGTATGCCAAAGTCACATCCCATTAACTCTGTTTCCTGCACAAAATACACAGACTGAGAAGCAAGATTATTCCATTAAAATGGTCTTATAGCAATAGACTTGTGTGTAACACAGTAGTGTTTGTGCAAAATAATCTAACACAGTTTTTTTATTGGTTTTTATTTGATTTTATCTTTGACTTTTCGTTGTAGTTTCCCAGAACTTTTTCAAGCTGCACATACAACAACACAACCTCACATGGCTAGTCACTCTACACGAACCAGAACGAAACGTCGCAGATAAAATCAAATAAGAACACTAAAAATAACTGTGTTAGATTATTTTGCATGTAGAAAAAGTGGTTATGCGAACCTTCAAGAAGAACATTGAGTAGTGTTTGTACCCATCTGAGCCAGAAAGTAATTGTGATTTCATGAATCACTTAAAACCAGTCCATTTTGTTAAGTGTTACTGATTGTTTCCTACAGTGAACTGAATGTGAATTGGTTACAAACTGGATGTACACTATTCTTTAGCAGTGAGGTGCCTAACATTTTCGTGAGGGGTTATGTCATGTTTTTTTTAAAATATTTTGTTATATTTTTCTGCATTCAACATTTTTATAGGAATGCTAGACCGAAAGAGTGAGGAGTTATGATCCCACCAGCTCCTTCTTGTTTATACCACTTGTCACTATGATATTCCAACATTGGACGGTGCCAATGTCAAATGATGGATAAACCCAAATTGCTGGTTTCACACGGCTGCTAGAGGTCATGTGTAATGTCTCAGAAATGACAGTGGTGTTGCAGTGTCACACTAGAACTAATATTGCAACTTACATTCCCCAGGAGATCAGAATTATTGCAAGACTGCTAGGCAGGCAAGGAGAGGAGATATCCAACATTGTTGTTCTCTGCCCCTTTTGCCTCTTGCTTCCGCCAGCTGGACTGACCATAAAACTGACATGACATATAAGTTCATAGCAAAATCTTGTGAATTGTGGTGTATGTTCGGTTGTCGTCATTTAAAATTGAATACAGGAGTATATATTTGTCTGGTCTGTGCTGAGTCGAGCCAACTCAACCCAAACCTTCACCTGTATCACCACATTTTGAAGGTATCCAATCTTTTACTTTCAACTTCAGCCATTGTCCATGTTTCGCATTCATACAATGCTCTGCATGTGACAAATCCCTTCAGGAATCACTTCCTTGTAACCAAAAGAATGTAGGATTGTAGGTTAGTATAGTTTCTTCTGGTAAAAGCTCTTCTTCACCTGTGTTATCCTAGCTTGCGATCTCTTCCTACATTTTCCATCATTAGTTGTTGTACTCCAATTCCTGTACTTCATCAATTCTAGTCTGTCCTACATTATGTTTATTCTTAAAGGCTCAGGTTTCCTTTTGCATACCATTACGTGCATTTTGTCACATTTATTTTCATTTTGTAACCGGGACAACCTTCTAGTAAGGCACCAAAAAGTCAACCTCACTTCCACATAGTGCACCCCAGTAATTGCAGTGTAGCAGGCAAACGAGGCTCTGGCATCGACCTACAGCCAGTATAATCCTCCATAGGGCTGTGTTGTACTGTGTTTGTCCTTCTGTACTGCTGAGAGTCCATGTACAGCCTCAGCTTCTAATAGCTAAGTATATTTTAGTCCTCAGAGACAGTATAGTTTTAGCTCATGTTAAGCACTGAATGAATGAATTAATTTTAGAAATTGAATAAGGAAGGTTTTCTGTCCTTCATTCGGGCTTAGGTAAGGGACATGTGTGACGGGCAAATATAGCCCATGTGCTGAAGTGCCCATAATATCAAAATCAATCAATTCATTTTGTAATCACTTTGGAGGACTTCTTCTGCTTTGTTTATTAGTTTGTTAAGGTCTGCTTCTTCCTTCCTAAAGAGTGCTGTCATCTGCAGATGTGAGCATACTAATTTCAGACCCTTGTCTTTAATTCAAACATCCAATTTTCCCTTTTACTTCTTTCATTGCTTCCTTAATGTAATGATGACAGAGAACATCCCTGTGCGGCACTTTTCTTAATTTCTGCTTCCTTTTCCTATTTGTCCACTTCATGTCTTTTTGGCTTCTGTATAGGCCGTGAATAATTACTCTGATCTCAAAGGTGATCCTTCCTTTTTTTAAGAATTCGTAACATTGTGTTCCAATTATTGATATCAAATTCTTTCGCTACAATATTTCCTTATCCTTCCTCATCTTGCCTTCAATCAAGAGGTTTGGTGCTAGCACACTCTCTTGTGTTCCTCTGTTCCTTCTAAATCCAAACTGATCTTGGGTGATCTTTTGATATCACTTCTACCCTTTGTTCCATTCTTCCATACATAATCCTCATCAGTACTTTTGAAGAATTGGATATTAGCATGGGCAGCTTAAGGGCGAGTCACCAAAACACCTTATTTTTTATTACCTAAGTGTGGCTATTTGTTTGTTTGAGTTTATTTTTAAGTCCACTAATCAGGACTAGACCTACAGTTTAAAGTGGGATCCGCACCACTATGTGCCTCCACTGGGTGCTTGACTATTTGTTTTCAAAAGAGTTGGATTTATTGGTGAGAGGAATTAATTGATGTTTTTTTGTTTATATTTTAAATAAACACATACCTACCATAAATGTGTTCTTTAACAGTAATACTTAAAAGTATTTGAAAATAAGGCAATTATTTTTATTAACAAAACCATAAATATGTGACATTGTCATGTTTTTTATTGAAGGAAAGTGGAAAGATGGAGGGGGGCAGTAGCGGGCACAGAAGTTACAGTTGAGAGGGTCAAATTTCAGTCAGGGTGGCTCTGTCGGTAACGCGTCTGACTACCATGCTAAAGGTCCCGGGTTCGATCCCCGGCCGGTTCAAATCCGGGAACTTTTCTAACGGTGGAAGCGGCCCCGGCGCCCACCCAGCGTCGAATAACATGGGTACCTGGGGGAAACCCTGGGGGGTAAAGGCGGTCAGGGGCGTGATGCTGATCACATCACCCCCACTCATGACCGGATCAAGAAAGTGTGGGGCGTTACCCCCACACCCCCTATACGCCTTCATGGCGTGGTGCTATGCACAGGGGAACACTTTACTTTTTTACTTTTACCTCACTTCACGGAGGATCAATTCTATCTAACCTACACTTGTACTGTTTTATGTAAACAAATCATCATACTGTAAACAGGAACCAAGCTGACTTCCATGTTCTCGATATTAAAGTATTGTTTTGCAAAAATAGGGGTCAAGGACTTGAATACAAGTGCCTGTCCTTATCATAATCTCCCCCAGGGTGTACGGGGGACCTTTGCAGGGGCACCCAAAAGTCAAACTGATTTTCCCTGTAGTACACCCCAGTAACTGCAATGTTGCAGGCCAACTGCAGCTCTGACATATGGATCTACGGCCAGTATAATCCTCTGTAGGTGTGTCTTGTCCTGTGTTTTGTTCTTATGTATGCTGAGTTCCCTTTATGACACCAGCTTTTAATGTAAGAAGATTTTATGAAAAACTCACTATGCTGACCAAGGCAGAAATTTATTTTACTTATAAAACGTAAACTAAACGTAACGTTTCAACCTTCTAGCAAGGTCTTCTTTAGACTCTGCACCAAGTACAAATGTAACAAGGTACAAAACAGGAAGATATACATATATACACAAAATTTACTCCCCTCCAGACTATTAGAAAGTTGTTTGGAACATTCTAGAAAACTGTACTTTCACCTGAAAGGCTAAACATTTTCTTCCATCTGAGAGAGAGAAATGCGATATTTAAACACACGAGAGAAACAGGACATGACATAGAGTGGGATGAGGCTAAGCAGATAGGAAGGGAGAAGAGAATACTAGTGAGAAATGGAAGGAGCCCAAGGAAATAGAGAAGATAGGTGAAGAAGACACAATGAACTGGAATGGGGGACTGAAGATAAACAAAGAATGGAAGAACGCGTTAGAGAAAGTGGAAAGGACAAGAGAGAAAGAGGAGAGAATGTTAGAAAGAGTGGAAAGGACAAGAGAGAAGAAGGAAGAATAATGACGGAAAAAGAGCGTGAGATAAAGAGCCCAACCACATTCCAGATGAAAGAAAATGTTTAGCCTTTTAGGTGAAAGTACAGTTGACAAGGGAAAGCCACCAGCTAGAATGTTCCAGAACAACTTTCTAATAGTCTGGAGGGGAGTAATTTTTGTATAGAATAGAATAGAATAGAATGGTCTTTATTTAAGCAGGCGTGTTTCGGCCTCATGGGCCGTTCTTACAACCAACCCTTGTCAAAGATACAATAAATGAATAAAAACAAAAAGAAAGAAAAAAAAACACATAATGATCATGATAATACAATAAAGATAATATAAAGATTATACAATGATAAAATAATACATTGAATAGATTAGTATATATACTGTTGAGTAAAGATAAGTAATAAGTCTTCGGTAGTTCAATGTGTATGCGGGGGGGGGGGGGGGTAGGTTAGGTATGCATTATATGATATATAAGTGCAGGTGCAATTGTTAACATATGAAGGTTAATTAAGTTGTTGGGACAATAGTAAGTTCTTCAGATTTTTCTTAAAACTTTGATGGCAAATAATGTTAGTCAATGGTGCAGGCAGTTTGTTCCATTCCCTGATCCCTGTAACAATGAATGACTTGTTATATGTGGCGGTTTTATGTTTGGGGATTTTTAGATTGTGCTTGTTTCGGATATTATGTTCGGCTGATGTTCTACGAGAACAGATCTTATCGGATAAGTATTTTGGGGAGCCACTCTTAAGTATTTTGTGCATCAAGGTGAGTGTTAAGTATTTTCTTCTATTGTTAATGTTTAGCCAAGAAAGTTTCTTTAAATAGGGGGATACATGTTCCTTTCTGTTTAGGTTAAATATGAAACGTATACAACAATTCTGAATTTTTTGAAGTTTATAGTTTAAGCCCTGGGATATATTACTGTACACTGTATATCGTCCTGTTTTGTACCTTGTTACTTTTGTACTTGGTGCAGAGTCTGAAGAAGACCTTGCTAGAAGGTTGAAACGTTACGTTTAGTGTATGTTTTATAATAAAATAAATTTCTGCCTTGGTCAGCATATTGAGTTTTTTATATCATGGAAACAAGGGTTAATGGAGTTATAAGAAGATTTTAGTCCTCCGAGACATGTATTGATTTTAGTTGATAAGAAGCTGGGTGTAAAGTGCTGATTCACGCAATATTTTTATCCCAATCATTCAATCACAATTCGTCCCAGATATGAGGAGCAAAGTGAATAAACATAGAAATCTAAGATCTCAAGGGGTCCCGGGTTTGATTTCCCACTGGATATACATTTTGCACAATGGTTCAGATCCAAATTTAAACTGTAGGTCCAGTTCCGATTAACCTATCATGTGCATAAAGCGGGCTTGAATCAAACTTTAAAATATATTCTCGAGCCTGTTAAACTTGATGATAGAATACAGAACACCGAGTTGTCAAAAATATTAGGCATATAATCAGGGCTAGGAATGGAAATTTTCAGGAAACGGAACGCTTTACTTTCGTTAACATGGGGTTGTCTTTTTTATCTTTGATTACGACAACGACGAGGTTAAGGACTAGTGAAATGACGCTCTGTGTTAAAATTAATGATTGTTATTGTTAAAGTACTTACATAAATATCAAGTGCAAAATATATTGGACACGAGTCTTCAGGAATTTTCTTCCATTTTAAAATTTGCATAGACGGGGATCGTAAATGGTAGTCAGTTCGCCAACTCGAAAAATATTGAACTCGGTCTTAATAATATGTATTAATAGAATCAATTTGCTTCTATTCCTGTGTTTCTCTGAATATGTATTATTTCACTTCATGTGGGTTATTAGCCCTACGGTGAAGCTAGGGCAGTGGGAGGAGTGCTCCCTTTAAGCCTCTGCTCTTGCTTGGTTTTCTTTCTGGGTTTGCTCCCACAGCCTTCGGGTCAAAACCCTTACCACAAGGCAGTGGGGTTGTAGCTCTTCCGCCTCTTAGGATGTTGGGACTCTACAATCTTTTCCATCTCTAGAGCCGTTGGCCGGTTTTCTGTTAGGGTTCCTTCCCTTAGCCTTTGGGGATCCCTCCCCTCCCTACAAGGCAGTAGAGATATGATACGAAACACAACAATAAGAAGAGAATGCCTGAATCAGAAACCACTGATTGAAATCATCGAGAAGAGGGAATTAGGCTGGCTGGGACATCTTATTAGGATGGAGGAAGAACGTAAACCGAAACAAATATTTGAGGCCCGACCAGAAGGAAAGAGAGGAAGAGGACGACCCAGGTTGAACTGGAACCAGTACATTTATGGACTGGCACAGAAGAGAGGGAAGACACCGGACGAAGTGAAAAGACTGGCACAGGATAGAACTTCTTTCAAGAAATGGCTGAAAGGACCCGACGCCTAAGTGTGCATAAGGGAGAAGAAGAAGAATCAATTTGCGAAAGTGAAAGTTATTTCCGTGCTGTAATATTGCGAATGGTCAAGGATTAGATTTATTGTTTGACAGACTTGAAATTTTACTGTTGGGTTAAACGAGCCACAGAATAAAAGACATCACTGAAAAGGGGAATTTCAAGAAAAGAAGGAAATACTGCAGATGGTGTGCTGGTTGCAGATCCAGCGATCCCCACTTTGTTAGCAACTTACCAACAAGCAGAGTACCTATGCTTTTGCGTAATGGAGTTCACAAGGGACAAGAGTCAACGAAGAGAACAACCCACAAAAGTGATAATACCACGGGTGGACTCCACCTCTACCCAGCTCGGCTGGAACTTTGACTGACGCCAGCGAACCCATTTTCGAAAATTCCTAGTTCTTTTAAGTAAACCGCTACGATATTAGAAATTCTGAAAAAATTACATTCTAGAATTCCTTGGTTTGCTCTCGCTGTTATCTGGATATTATTTTTTATTTGTTTTATTAGACATAACATACATACATAACCACGAAATTATGCCCATAAAAAGAGAACCCGAATTTGTGTAAAGTTCTTGTGCACGAGGATACCTCTTTTGCCAAACCAATCTACAAGACGTGACACATTACAATAATTAACAAATATAAAAGTAAGAACGATTGGTTTATTTTGCTTCGCTTTATTGCCACTTTTGTCTAATCGCAAAGATGAGGACGAATGATGATATGAAGAAATTGATGAAGGGACACTCACAAAATAACACCAGTGTCCAGGGCGGGATTCGAATTCGAAACCAGGACAACTGGCACTTTCTCCCCCCCCCCCCCCCCGAGATAATATGGAAAGTCTTTAATGAGAGATTCGAATGATGACATTGCAGTGATATTAAACACGGTCGCGTGGATGACTATTGTGATCCATAGAATATTGTCGTTTCTACGCATTATTTGTCAAAATTTATCTGGTTTTATAGCGAGAATGTCCTACACCAAATTTCCTTCTCAATTGATTGTTTTTACACTTCTGGAATAAAACATTGTTTTTGCACTTCTGGAATAGAAACCATCAATCTCAAGAAAATTCACATGTAAAGTGCAAAAATACCAGGAATTAATCATTTTTAAATGCGATCCTGTGGAATGTATTGGCCGTTGACCGAAATCATTTCTCTGAGCTAGGAACTGACTTTGACATCATGCACTATCATTTGAAATACTTTTTGTTACATCTTCGGCGCGTAAAGACATAGATAGAGGTGCGATGAAAGAGATCAGATTAAGTGGTCTCTGTCTTCTGCCCAATATCTGTGCATCGGGAAAAAGCAGGAAAGACAAATAACTGTTCATCAAGAGAGTGATACATGTTTATGCAAAGGAAGCAAGGCGAATTCAGTCTCTATTTGATTGGTGCATGATGTCAAGGTCAGTTCCTAGCTCAGATAAATGATTTAGTTTATTTTACTTCGCGTTTTGTGCCTCTTGGCTAATTTGCGAAGATGGGGATGAGTGATGAAATTGATGAATGGACATTCACAAACAACCAAGCCCGAGCGGGATTCGAACCCGGCACCTTGTGCTAACCACTCGGCCACAGGGTCCGGCAGTCTCTATTTGAATAGTGGACTCAACTCTGATCTTGGCCTCCCCGATGGCGCAGTGGTAGCGTCGTCGCCTTGTAATCAAGGGGTCCTGGGTTCGATACCCGTTGAATCACATAGTGGTTCGGATCCCACTTTAAACTGTAGTTCCAGTCCTGGTTAGCCTTGCTGTGCATAAAGTGGACTTAAACATCAACTCTGAACTTGTCAACAACGCCAAAGTGTTTTCAATTCAATTTCATGATTTGTATAATAATAATAACAACAATAACCATCTTCAAATATAAAATATAAATTTCTGTCAATGAATGGTAAGATGTGAAATCTTACTCTGTCCCGCCCCCCCTCGAGATTAACTCCTGCCCATTGCCTGAGATCAAATCCCAAAGAAGAAGCATCGTAATGTCTCGCAAGGAAACGACACGTGGCAATTAATAAATTATAATAGAACTTAATTTAAGGAACGAAAGTAACCGTTGATGAAAGAAAACAAGAGGCGTGTGTACAAGGTTACGCCAATCGTCAGTTTGGGAAGGGCCTCTTTGGCTGCCTGAAGCGGATAGTGCGAAGGAGTGGCATGTGATCGCGTGCGGCCATGAGACAGCCTCACGCCGAGTATGTTGAGGACAGTTGACTGTGTTAACTTCGATATGCGGACGCATCCAGCATGTAACTTTGGTTAGCTTTACCTTTTTATTCCATACTGTATATTTGGTATATTTCCTGAGCATGAATGTTCCTTTGTATATGTGTGTGGCAATCTAATCAAATCGTTGTTAATCCTCATCGACGCGATTAACGTAAAAAGGGGGGGGGGGAAAGTCGACGTAAAGATACAATTTATAACACCTGGTAAAGTCAGTGGCATAAGAATTCCGTGTGGGCCAAGTTAGTGATTTTCTCACCTCTCCAACCTAGTTTCGCCAGTTTTTTTTTCATTGTTGTTTTAACTCCACTTTATGTACAGATAGGCTAATCGGGACTGGATCTACAGTTTAAAGTGGGATCCGAACCTTTTGTGCCATGTGTCTCCACCCGGTATCGAACCCGCCAGATTTCGTGTTTAAAAAAGAATCATCCGATTTCAAAAGGCTGTATTTAAGAAACCAATGAACATAGAACCTTCCAGTAAGTTGTAAAATACATGCTGGAATATAAAGTTTTACATACAATAGGTTTTACTTTGTTGAGGGTAGGTGCCTTTCTGGTGCAGCTCACTCTTTAGTCCGCGTCAAGATAGCAATCCAGCAACAGAAGGCATTCTGCGTGCTCTGCTTCAACAAATGTGAGTTCGTTAAAGCTGTGCAACGTCCAATACTGTGAGCAGTAGGTGGTGCAGTACCGTATTAATAACGAAACTCACGTTGCACAGTTGTAACAAACTCACATTTGTTGAAGCAGAGCACGCAGGATGTTTTTTGTTGCTGGGTTGCTATCTTGACGCGGACTAAAGAGTGAGCTACACCAGGAAGTTGAGCTACCCTCAACAAAGTAAAACCTATTGTGAGTAAAACTTTATATTCCAGCATGTATTTTAGAACTTACTGGAAGGTTCTATGTTCATTGGTTTCCTAAATATAGCATTTTCAAATCGGATGATTCTTTTTAAACATCCTATATTTAATTTCTGTCAAATTGATCATTACACTTATTTAAATAGTATTTTCACCAAATTGAAAATTCTGGATAAATCCTCTTTCCAGACAGCTTTTCTTTGGTTTCTGGTTAATACATCGAGTCCCATCACCGTTGCCGACCTCCGTGGCGGAATGGGTAGTACCGAGCGACGCTAAATGACAAAAATAAATTTCATCGCCGCCTCTGTCGTTGTTTCGAGGCCGGATTTCATCGTTCTGTTTTTCCAAGCTGCTTTCCTCTTCGAATTTTTAGAACTGCAGCGGGTATCGAACAAAGTCTCTGACAGAAGGCGAGAGCACTATCCACTCGACAAGGGGGATCTTCATTTACAATAAGGAATTTCGACAAGTACATCGATTATTCCTGATGAAATAGTTCCATTTCTCGGCAACTCTTTAATAGGTGAACGCCGTAGCGTAAAGGCAACAGTAACTCTCCGCGAATTCAGGAGTCTTGTGTTTAAATCTCAAAGTATTTGTATTTTTGTTATTTAGCTTTAGTCTTCTGCCACTTTTGGCTAATAACGACGATGATATTGAGTGATGATATGACGAATTTGATGAAGGTACACTGACAGAAGAACAGCAATGCCCATGCCTGTATTAGAAATCTGGAACTTCGGCGACGATATCTAAGACAAAAAGTGATCAACAGTAATGGCCATTGAACTATTTCTAACGGGGATATTACTTACTCAATAGTGCATATAGCTGTAACACTTTAGGCTGGAGGTCTGTCGACCTATGAAGGCCAGTTCTCGGTATACCCTAAGTCCTCTAAGTATCACCAGTTCGGCATCTTTGACATAACCCCAGAGGAAGTCGTCCGGAACCGTATCTGGTTTCGAGCCACCACCTGTTTTTCGGCAAAGCACTGTTGTCGCTTTTACCTGCACTGTTTAGACATCCATTCATTCACTGCGACGTTTTACTCCCATGGTCTTTATATTGTATTAAAAAAAATGTACAGTACAATAACACAATCTAGCAGAGATAAAGAATCGCAACCTCGCGTTCAAAAATCTCTAAAGAAACTGAATTAGCAACATCTCATTTAGTCCACGTGGAGTTGACGAGAGCTGTCATTTCTTGGACGGACACTATTGGTGGAAAAGGTTTCAGGGGAGGATTTGCTGGACTCCACGTGGACCTGATATATGGTTGTAAGGGGGAAAACTGATCTTTCGGAACTTTCTTTGAAGTAAAGTGAGGTTTCTTTGGGGACCAGCACACTACAGAAACTTTTCCAGAAGTCTTGTATGCATTAGTTTTCAGTGGAGAATCGTCGCCGAACAGCAACAATGCAACTGGTTTGAAGACCTGGTTGCGGGTTCGAGACACATCCTGGACTTAGGTATTCCTTTGCGCATTTCATTTCATTAACATTATCTAATTATCATCGATCCTCATTTTCGTGATTAGCGGAAAGAGAAAGCGAGGGGATGGATGTAAGATGAGAACAAGTAAATAATTATTTAATTTTCCTCGTCGCGGTTTTGGAAAACTATGTGAATGCGACATGCTTCATCTTACGTTGTACCTTCATACCAAGGGCGTACCGAAATTGGAGGTTGTGGGTTCGCATCCTCCCTCGGGCCTCCCCGATGGCTTAGTGGTAGCGTCGTCGCCTCGTCGATACCCGGTAGAGGCACATCTCGTATAGAGAATAGGATTTTGGATCTTGTATAAAGAATGGTTTGGTTAGAGTTGGTGTTTTAAGTCCACTTTATGCACAGTAAGGCTAATCGGGACTGGACCTACGGTTTAAAGTGGGATCCGAACAACTGCGCCATGTGCGTCCACCGGTATAGAGAATGGGATTCTGGCTGATGATTTTGGGTCCAATACACACTCAAATGAAGCTGTAAGCTGTAGGTCCAGTCCCGATTAGTCTTACTGTGCACTTAAAGTGGACTTAAATCACCAACTCAATCAATCGCACCCACCCGAAATTTCTTCGAAGTTTAATGCAGGAACAAAATAGCATTCGTTGACAGATGGGGTAGAATTGTCATGTAAACAGCTGAACTGTGTTGTATTGAAAGCTTTCGTAAATCAACTGAAGTAATAACAATATGCATGAAGAAGTAGGCCTGCACTAGTTCTCATTCAAAGTAAAAACTAGTTTAATTTTGTCCTTCAAGTTAGAGAATGGCATCACACATTTTATTTTATTTTATTTGGAAATCACTGAGGGTGTGTAGGATCTCGAAATTTCTATACCGCAATAGGTGGGGGGGGGGGGAATCCTTACCCTATCGCGATTTCCAGATTCCGAAATAGTAGGAAAGTTGATCGGTCGAAGTTTTCTTCACTATAAGGGTCGAAACAGTGTTTTAAAAATGTGACCAATTTGTTGAAATGCGAGAGCAGTCACTTTGTGGAGAAATGGTGTGCAAAATTCGAACGTATGCGTACGTGTTATTAATTAATTTTCTGTGCTAATCTCATTCTCTGTCTCTCCCTCCCTCCATCACCCCCCCTCTCTCTAGCCTATATACGTATGTATATATAATTAATATTTTCTTGACACGCGCTGCTCCATACCCCGGTTGTAATCTGTATCGTATCACATTTAGAACGTTAATTTCTTTGATATTCAAACTATAAAAAAACTTTAAAAAACAGATTGCCCGAATTATATTGAGAGAGATGGGATTTAATTTTTGTTTCAGCCGTTTGGCGATTCTCCAAGCGACTGCTGAGTAAGCACGTTGATGTGACGTTCGAGGAAGTCTTGATTAAGAGGCTTCATGCTGTGGCAGAGGGTGCAGTTGCCACATTTGTAGAAGTTCTAATCCTGTTCTGTAGAGCCTCGAATAAATCGGATAAAAATGCCAGCAGCGTACCATATAGGATTATGTCCGTTCAGGCGTACTTAAAATCTTCCATATCAAACTGTGTAGTTTCCACCTTCATATGATGTATTTACTTCCGTTGTTTTGCATGTTTGGAACCGCTGGCGTCAGGCAGAGGCTCTTTGGGCCCTCTCGAAGTTCTGTTAAATGACGCTGCTTATACCCCGGGGTGTCTATAACAATCAAGAAAGATTAAAGAAATCAACAAGTAGCTAGGTAAAAATAGAAGTCAATAAATTATACTTATTTTCAAGATTTTTTGCTATCACAATGATTGATTGAGTTTATTTTACTTCACTTTTCTGCCCCTTTTGGCTAATCGCGAGGATGAGGACGAAAGGACAATCACAAACATAATATATGGACAGCACACAACACGAGTCGCATTGAAGATTTTACTGCCTGTGAGTCCAGATGCCAGAGCCTAGTCTGCCAAATGCAGTTTTAGGTGTACTACATTCTGAAGGGAACATGAATTATAACATGCATTAAAACACAAACCAAGTCTAATTCTCTTGTTAAAGTACGGCTTCAGTTTTCGTCTTAACCGGCCTTTTGGTAGGGATTTTTCATTAAATAAAGAAAATATTTATTTTCTTATTTGTTAATTTCCAACTTTACCTAAGTAGGAGTTTAATAAACAAAGGTTAAGAAATGTTTTTTTAAAAATGTCCAGAAATAGCAAGAATTTTGGATTTGTGATTTTGGTAATCACCCTGTAACGGAAACAAAATGGCCATTCTCGCTGAATTAGAAAATGACGTCAGCTTACGTTGATTGGCTCTTGTTCTTGTCTTTATGTTATGCCAAGAAATGTAATTGAAACCACAGATCAACCAAGATGAGAAGAACCTTGGGGGAACACGCAAACTAAAGTGAACAGTTATTTGTTTTCTCGTCTCGCTTCCCCTCTGTAAGAGTGCCCCCCGTATTGCCACATGTATAGCTCCCCCCGTCCCCCTGCTTACTTGTCAAAAACCTGAACAACGTTAAATATCACGTTTCTGTGTACTTTCGCCGTGTGCAGTTTTCCCCGTCTGATGATACAAACGCTTGGCATCGAGTAAAGCTGACATTTTTTTGCAGGATTACATGTAAGCAGCTGATTGCATCACCCACACTCGGTTGAAAATTTGATGACAGTGCAACAGGGGTTTTCTTATGTTGGCTATGCTGTGCCCGCGAATTCCATATCTTAATCCCTATGCATTAGTCCATGCCAGGAACTACTTATGAGTGAATAATTCTAGTATAACAGAACGTTTTTCGTGTATACTATATTGCTAAATAATGCCGATTTGGTGTTTCAATTGGTTTTTTGCACTTCTCGCTAATTTCACCAAATTTGGCACGTATATGTGAAGAACACAGCGAAAATCGTAAATTTTCTGCTATGCTAGTATAGTACATTCTGTAATATTCTGACAAAAGTAATGTTCTATGAATGTGGTGGTAGGGAGGAAATCATATACATAGTGGCAAATACATGGCAGGTTATTTCAGTACTATCCACCCCCTCCCATCCCATCTTACAATTTTTCAACACACTGGTTTTGGCCCCGTTCGACAAAATGGTAGTTGTAGTTTTGAGCAGAATAACGGTTGCAACTAGAGAGGATTGTTTTTGCTAAAACAATCTACTTTCAGGAAATCTGAAAACTCCAATCTGATAAGGTTAATACTTGAAGAGTTTCTAGATAACTTCGCTCTGATATAATCATAATCAAGTACTGCTATCCATTTTAATGATGTCATAAAATATAAAAAGCAGAACTAATTTCAATATTTTCTTACACTGGTGAAATATGGTAATATTGGAGAAAAAAGTCATAGGGTTTCCTTAACATAAGAGCTTTTAATATTCCAATTTGGGTGTAAGTGTTCGAACACACTGTACACAGTGCAAGAGGGATCATCGAGTATTATTTTCGTCGAACTTCAAAGAAATGTAAGACCCGATTGGGATAAATCAGTCTCCTATTCAGAAAATGCATTTTAAATGCCATTTATATGTAGGAAAATGCAGCGAAATAATTGTAATGACATATTTTCCTCAAGAACATTAAGTCCAAATGAGAGGGTTGATTTCGTTTACTCGTGCTTAGGCGGATTAATTAAATAATGTCTGCTTAAGATCTCAGTTGGTTGTGTTGAGCCAGTGTGTGTAGTAAAATTAACCTGGTGAGGGAATTAATATGTGGTATGCATAGCCATTGCAGCAAAAAATTCTTCTTGTTAAGAGTAGCTTTTATGTATGCAATTCTATGTCCTATGGGGGAGGAGTGGTCAGTAGCGTGCCCAGGATTTTTGAAAGGGAGGGGTTATGTATACTTTTTCTTGGTAGTCAGCCCTCATTTTGTCAAATTTACCTACCTCTGACGTTCTTTTTTTAGGAATTCTGGGCCAAAAGGGGTAACCCCACCAATTATGACCAATCTTTTAACCTAGCAAAAGGTGGGGGCTAATAAATTAATTTTCATAAAAGGGTGCTATATTTTTCTATTATATTGTACTAGCTGATTGCCCGGCGTCGGCCGGGTATTTATTTATCCCAATCTTCTATTTCACACGAATATAATGAATTCTAAGTTTAGTGTAAAATAAACTTGGAGTTGATCGGCATTGGGAGTGTCACTATTCATCTTAGCGACCCCGAAAACTATGTATTCCACACTAATATCGGTAGTTTTACGTCACCACCTTCCCACCCACATCCCTAGGGGTATCAGGTGTGTCTTGGAGTTGAACGGCATTCGGAGAGTCACTATTCATCTTATCGACCCCGAAAACTATGGATTCCACACTAATATCGGTCGTTTTACATGTCACCCAGTTCCCACCCCCACCCCTAGGGATGCCGGGGTGTCTTACCCCCACAGTATTTCTTTCCAGATTGTAAGTCATATGTGTACCAAGTTTGGTCATCCAAACTCCGAAAACTATTGATTCGACACTAATGTAGGTCATTTTTGACATTTTATTTTTCACCCCCTCTCACCCCCCCCCCCCCCGCATTCCAATAAGTGATGAACTTAGAGTTGAACGGCATTAGGGGCGACTCCAAAAACTATGGATTCCAAACTAATATCGGGCGTTTCCGATTATTTTTACATGTCACCCTCTCCCACCTCCACCCCTAAGGGTGCCAGGGGTGTCTTACCCCCACAGTATTTCTTTCCAGATTGTAAGTGATACGCGTACCAAGTTTGGTTGAATTCGCTCCAGGCGTTCGAGAGTTGTGCCTGAACAAACACACACACAAACACACATGCATCCATTTTTATATATTAGATAGATTATAGCCCAGTAAATAAAGGGCTATACATAAGGTCGAGCTCAAATCCAATATACAGGGTGTCATTTTAATGGCGCCCACGGACCACAGATTCGTATAGAGGACATCAAAACAAACAACTTTTCCCAGTAACATTTTTCTCGTTGGTGCGTCGATTCGACGCTACAGCCGTTCAAAAAAGACCGTTTTGCCGCCTGGATGCTGGCAACCCAACACAACATTTGATCGTACCTGTGACGTCATATCCTGCGGCGAAACAGCGCACGGCAGGGTTGCAAGGAACACACAAATTTTGTGAAAAATGACAAACTACCAACCACATTATTAGCTGTAAAACGAAGCGAGAAACGCGTCCAACAGACTGAACATCATAGCCTACCAGCCAGAAGATCAGCAGTCATCCCAGGGGAAGGGCGAAGTGAACCAATGATATGAGAAATGGTAAAAAGCGTATTCAAAATGAAATGTCAATGTCGGATTTTGTCTCAGCCTACATCTAAAATATCAACAACAATACATTTTATTGGACTTACAGCTTACGCGTGTCTGTTTTCGCCCAACTACATGTCAAATATTTGCAATTCTCGTTGGAAGGTTGATATCTACAGGTTTGTGTCCAGATGCCATGCGGTACTTTTGTGCTGATAACGGAAGTATCCGAGGTTCACGTTGTTACATTACGGCTAAAACAAGTACAACCACAGTAACAATCTAATGATGAATCAGTAGCGAATATACTGCCCTGTTCACATTTGCAAACTATTACATGTGTATCCGGTGCATAGATAAACACATAGTCGTCTTAGAGCTTGTATTACTACTACTTATATCCCTGTATTTTCAATCATTTTTGCCACTTGCCTCATAATTCTCTGAATATACATTATATTATCTGTTGCTTACCTTTGAAATTTTGAGTTCTTTCATTTCTATTTTGTCACCCGTTCAGTGGTCACAGATAACTAGTATCAGAAGGACGAAGTGGATAGACTAAATTGTAGATGTAAATTTGGCAACTAGATTTGCAAATATTTGACATGTAAGCTGAGACAAAATTCGGTATGACCGCTTCCACTTCTTTCTACTATTTTCGTATCGTTGGTTTACTTCCTGTTAGGTTACAGAACGTGTTTTCTCGTCTTGTGTTACGGTACATAATGTGGCTGATTGTAGCTATGTCCTTTTTCACAGAGTATGTGTGTTCCTGGCAACCCTGGAACGCATCGCTTCACGACGGGATATGACGTCACAAATGCAATCAAATGGTGTGTGTGGTTGCCAGCATTCAGGCGGCAAAACGGGCTTTTTTGAGCGACTGTAGCGCCGAAACGACGCACCAACGAGAAAAATGTTACTGAGAAAAGTTGTTTGTTTTGATGTCCTCTATACGTTTCCGTGGTCCGTGGGCGCCATTAAAATGACACCCTGTATATATAGCCCCAATCCCACTGACTCACTGACATAAATGTTCTCCATGAAGGAAGCCCCCGAGGCGAAAAATGCCCGATTACGACCCCCCATGACATTGTCCAAAAAGGCCGAGAAAATTAAAAAATCGCTCAATTGGCCCTTTCTTAAGGGTGAAAATGCCCTTTTTCCACGTCCCTAGCAACCGTTTCCACGGACATTTTCTTGCAGCACACATTGTTTCCTTCAATTCTTAATTGTCGAGATACATTATATTTCTCACAGATCATTAGCACACAGATGAATCAACTCCTGGTTAGGAAAGGTGCTTCAAACAAGGGTGACATCTACTACATAAGCAGTTTCAGCCCAGATTCAATTACGTATGTATTGTTATACTCAATGCGTAAATATCTGCATCGTGCTTGTTTCAACTAAATGTTTAGGGGGTATAATGACATGCAATTCCTTAGAGCTTGCCGTGCTTGTTGTTCACCATGGAAACGGACGTTGCTAGGAAACTTAAAGAAAATTTTCACCCCGAATGCTACTGTAAGGGAATTAT
The DNA here is from genome assembly GCF_977018435.1 of Lepisma saccharinum. Lineage (NCBI taxonomy): Eukaryota > Metazoa > Arthropoda > Insecta > Zygentoma > Lepismatidae > Lepisma > Lepisma saccharinum. The sequence goes on from NC_139245.1 coordinate 19,973,585, forward strand.
GCTAGAGTTTTCGTTTGATTGGTTGATTTGGTGTTTTAAGTCCGCTTTGTGCACAGTATTAGAGTTTTCGAATTTTAAAATGTGAGCATCAGAATTCATTGCAGAGGAGAGATAGAAATTTGCGAAGAATGAAGGAAAACATTTCTTTATTTCAATTATGTTTAAAAATGTAAAACTGACTACAGAAGTAAAATGTTACTTTTCCAATTTAGTGTCCTATTGAATTCGTTTACGTAAAACATCTAACTAACTATCTTGAAACTGTTATTACTTACCCAGCTTATTATTAAGAAAAAACAATAATATTTTGATTATTTGTACATATTACAGCGCAAACACACATAAATTTACGTTCAAAACTTTCCAAATAAGAGAACCACGTCGGCGAGCGCACGAGACATGGCCAAAGGCCACGTCTAAAGTGCGCGAGTAATTTATATAAAGCTAAAAATTTCAGGATTTGTTTTTCAAGTTATTTGGAATAACTTACTGCAAGTCGCGGAGAATGGCATGTGTGCGTCGTCCTCAAAATGGCGGACAAAGATGGCGGCCAATCGATATGAGTACAGTTCGGAATTTTGGTCATAGTTCGGAAATGATAAGTCGTAGTTCACTTGTGTAAAATTATTTGAACTCTAAAAACATCTAACTTTAACTCGAAGTGTAACAGTTTTGGATCCAATCACTCTTAAAGAATTTACATCCATTTAAACGTGAAAAATGTAGGAATTTTGGCCCTTACTCTGGCAGTTTATGCAAAAATCTCCTTATCGATTAAGAAATAGACGGTACAGGTTGTAATATTTTTAATGAGCTAATCATTACCTACAATTTAAAAGAAAGCTCGTGCAGATCAGATAAAAATTATCTCAGATATTTAATTTTGAAACAGACAGGGTTGTCCGGACTCGAAATCAAAAAAATAAAAAATATTGCATATTCTGTTTATGAACTTCCTTATGAACATAAACATTATCCTTGTCACTGTGAAGGACTTTTAATTCAATGGAAGCGTCACACTGTAAATTGTTCGCGACAACCATTCATAACGCGCAGCTCTTCGTGGATGTATCCGATTAAAATCGTGTGCAATGGCATGCGAACTTCTCTCCCTCGACATCACTTTGATCTCGATGCATTACCAATACGCTAAACAAATTTTAAGGCATTTTTCTAACACCTCGAAAAGGAGCAAATTGGTACAAGAATTCAGTCATAACTTTTTACTGGTTAAAGATACGTCGAAAAAACCTTCACCATTGCATTTCTCGTGAAATTCTAGCCTGATTTGATATATCATATAACCTCTTTCCCATTTAAAATTCTGAAGTTGAATTCAAGATGGCGGACATGAAGATAGCTGCCGACCGCGCGGGTGGCGTCAATGTGGTTCTCCCTTTGCCTGATAACGATTATTCATCACTATTTCCATGTTGCGCGCTGCAGTGGCCTTGTATCGGGGGTGTTAAGTGACTTTTTGAGCCACCCTGTATTTTGTATGCGAAGTTAGAGGTCTTAAGAGACAAATCCAGGCTATAGCATTATTTGTGGTTATTCTTTCACGAATTTTACCAAGTATTCCTTTACATTCAAAGCGATGATTAAGTTATTGAAATATAGAGGTAGTTGGCGAAATAAATGTAAATTAAATTACCAGTCGATGAACTTGCATTAAAAAGATTCAAGATTTTTTGGCTTCCGTTTTGTATAGTGTTGCCCACGGGACGAGACGGGACAGGCTTTTAAAAATTCGAGACGAGACGAGTTGATCATGTGTTCCTTTGACAAACGAATATTTTCGAGACGGGACAGCATTTCCACGAGACGAGACAGGCCAAAGTCTCGTCTCGTGGGCAACACTAGTTTTGTATTGGTTCTGCTATGCCGCATAGAGTACGACCAGCAGAGCGTTGCACATAATATTTAATGCGATAACAACTGATCTTGCGCAACTTATTTGCGTATATAAGTACTAGTTTTCAGCGTTACAGATAATTTTAATTAGTAAGTACTCCTTCTCTTTCATTCAATTTTGCGTGATAACGAAATGTTTACATCTTTGCCACCGTGGTAGTATGAATGTTGTACACGTGGACAGATGCTCCAGCCACACACCGACAAGAACACTGTTCGAAATGCAGCAGGGATGGGAGTTTTTTTTTGTTTTTTTTCTGTATGCAGAACTGAAATCAAACTTCTCATAGTCTATGACAGTTGTTCTCAACCTTCCTGAGCCCGCGGCCCGGTAAATTCGTTTTTTAAAAGTCGATTCCCGATCCCAAGAATTTTATTCGTAAATAGGTTTTTAATTTTTTTAACTTTATACGCTAATTATATCCTTGAAATGTAATATTAATAAAAAAAATTATGGGATATTTATAGTGAGTATTTGTTCGATGATGTTTTAGGTTTAAATTAGTCGACAAGGACTGGGTCTAATAGGATCTTTTAGTTTCCACTGGCCAATATCATTGTGTAAGTGCTGATTTTCATTGGAGTGTTAAATTTCAGACCCCAAAAAATTCCAATTAATCAGAATATTTCCACATCAAGATATTTGTTAATGAAGATTGCTGCGCAAACGAAATTTACCGTGGTGCCTGTCCGTCAACCTCCAAATTTGTAGTCGGGAAACAACGCACTCCTTTGGTTAGATCGTCATCACGAAAGCATCTTCTGTTATCGCAGTGCAAACCCGAACGAAATGTAATCTTTCCAGGATGTTGCCAGCTCGGGCTGCAAGTCGCAATCTTCAGGAGAATCTCTCCCGGTATAATTGACGTCATGGCCCGGCAGTTAAGAAACGCTGGTCTGCGAGGTATAACATTAATCTCCTTCCGACATACAAGACAAGCCACACATATTTTTTGGAAATTTTATTTGATTTGCTGCTGTTTTAAGTCCACTTTATGCACAGATATGCTAATCGGGACTGGACCTACAGTTTAAAGCAGGATCCGAGCCACTGTGCAATGTGCTTCCAGCGGGTATCGAACCCGGGACCCCTTGATTACAAGGCGACAACGTTACTGCTACGCAATCGAGGAGGTCCATATTTTTTTAAAAATATGATAAGTATGAATGTTCAGATTCCACACATTATTTATGAAGAAGAAAACCGCAACAACTTTAACTGGAAGTTACAGCTAATCAAATGGGAATTTTCCAGTTTTTCCTACAACAAAACAAATCTTCAACGTGTTCTCTTTCCGTTCATATGTTTTCTACACCATCGGAAGTTTTGTATTTCCAGGAGAACAAGTAAAATAATACTCTCATAAGCATAATGCTAAGTTTTCTCCTCCTACGACAAGCCAGTGCACAGACCTGTCTTTCCCCAACTCGCCGTGAGGAAAGAACGTTTTGGGAGGAGCAGTTTAGGGTCCTCGCATCTGGCAGTTCGCAAACTGTTCCTCCTGTCCTTAAAGGTCCGCATAGGACGGCAACTTGGGGATGAATGCATAACCTATAGCTCTCTGTTTTGTTTTTCTAATACTCGCGAGCATTTTTACAATATTTAAATAGAAGTGCACTCTGCGAAAGTGTACCTCATCCCCTTAACATGATCTTGGCTTTTTTTCATGGCTAGGTCGTGGTGTGTTGTTGTTGCATTACTACGGCAATAAATGTAAGCATTGCAATACATAATGATATATTGCTTGGTACCTCTATCGGGGAAACTTCAACATACCGTAAGAAAAACTAATAATGACCTTGAAGAAAAAAAAATCATTGCCGACTGACATTTTACTATCACACAGTTTCTGACTCTTGAAGTGCTAAGCTGATAATTTCGACGAAGGTCACGAATGTTTGTCGTGTTTCTTCCACCTCGTTATTTGCCACCGTTCTATTTATAATTGTGTCGCCGTTTTCAACAGATCTGATATAAATATATATGACGTCACAGTTTAAAGGATAATTCTTCATTCACAAACTTCGAAAATATTGATACCTTACTGGAAAATTATATAATTTGGACGAGATGTATGTCGTTTTTCGCGGTTACAAGCACGATGTGGCAGTAATTTTTCTTCTAAAGACACCCAAACCCATTTCAAAAGGTAAACTGAACACATCGAAATATTCAGAGGATTCCTTGGAGGAAAAAGGCCACGTTCCTTATCGCCCTCCCTACTTACAGCTTTACCTTTGGCTATAGACATGATATATATATTTTTTGCATATTTATTATTTTACGTCGATTTTCTGCCGATTTTTTGGCTAATCGCCACGATGAGGATGAGTGGTGATTAGATAGAATTGATGAAGCGACAGTCACAAAGAACATCCAATGCCTGGGAACTTACAAGACCATTTCAAGAGGAATAAAACTAGTGTTCGGGAAAAAGCACATAAAGTCACAAACTGCGATTTTTTGTTGCTTTCATCTAAGATTCTATTGTAGTTACATAGATTATTAAACGTTACTTTCATTCATGCATTGGAAGTTCGCGTTTGTTCTATTATTATCATTTGGGAAGGCACCATTCACAAACCGGAAATGATAATTATACTCGCTTCTCTCTGACGGGCAAAATATTTTTAAATGAAATTCGCTTAAAATGTTATTAAAGGTCCAGTTTGTTTAATGTTTTTTAACATTTCTTACATTTAATATTTTTAATTTGAACTTTCGTTTTGCATGAATCGGCAATGAAGGAAAGACAAAAGTGCAGAGGCTAGAAAAATCAAATTTCTCTCTGGTAATGTATTGTGAGCTAGTTTTCTCACAATTCCATTACTGTTTTTGTTTTTTTTTACTGGCAATCTGCAGTACTGGGGCGGAGGGGTATAATGGCGGGAACCGCATCATCAAAATTTTGGTGGTGATTTTTCCTTAAAATAATATGATATTCAACACACATTATTGTTAAAATACATGTTTACACCTTGGAACCATGCTGCAATAGGAGGTGACTTCCATGTAGTACACCCAATTGTCAACCTCACTTCCATGTAATACACCCTGGACTACATTTTGCAGACTAACGAGAGTCTGGCATCTGGACCTACGGCCAGTATAAACTTCCTATGACTGTGTGTATATTGTCCTGAGATTTGTCCATGTTTGTGCTGAGTGCCTCTTTACAGTTGTGTTATTAGTTATATTTTAGACAAGGTAAGGGTCTGGACCCCGTATCATGTGACGGGTTCAGAATAGCCTAAGTGCTGATGCACCCAAAATTTTAAATTCAATCAATCAAAAAAAAAGTATGCTGCAATATGTGCGATGAGGGGCGAAAGGGGGCGAATCAAAGTATATTTTCTTAGTAATTCGCTTATTTTTGCTGGTTCCAAGTCAGTTTTGCTAGAGGGAGATTATTTCCATAATCATAGGAAATATTTAGCTGTTATGCATTTGAAACTTCGGAACGAGTCACAACTTTCGAAGCAGCCAATCAACGAAGCGAGCCGCTGACGTCATCTCAACCCAGAACCTATCGCTAAGCCCCTGCTCAGGCTCTACACGCCCACTAGGCTCGCTAGACAGACTCGCGTACTCCGCTGGAGATGTTCCGAAAGTAATTCGACTCTACTAGGTGCATCATATTTAATCCGTTAGATGAAGAAAAGGAGTTATGTAAGGGGGCAGATCAAGTAAAGTGTTCAGTAGTAGACACACTGTCGTAATTAAATACTTTATGGGGATTATGAAATGATCTGTGGAAGGTGGTGATCACCCCTGATCTGCAGAATGCAGGAAATAACATCGAGCCAAACACTCAAAAGAAAACACACAGGCGGCATGACGTATGTAAAATGAAAATGAAAAGAAGTTGCTCATTTCAAAGTCCATTGTATTGCTTTTTATTGAGAGCAGCAGGATCGGTGTTTGCGTTTGGACTCTGAGAACATTTTTAATGGGTTTATGGCGTGTCCGTTGTTATGAATTATTACCGATTCGTGCATGCATGCGGTCTACGAGACGCACTTAAACAAAGATAACGGTCGTAAAAAGATGAATAGTTGACAGCATATGACTTTTTTATTTTTTAAAAAAATATCTGCCTTAAGTGGACCCTGCAAATGTACGGATCGTTCGAGTAGGTGAACGAGATCCTATGGTCCTAGGGAAGGGCAATTTGATAATAATAATAATAGTAACCGTGGCGTAACATCCCTGAGGGCCAAGGCCTACCCTATAGTGGAACCACGAGCAAAACAACCTGCGCAGACCCGCGAATACTGTGCACCGTACTCCCGCGAGTAGGGGAGTGGACCATGCTTCTTTATGGCCCGAGGTGGAGGGAAGAAGGGAAAGCTGCGCGGGGACTTTTCGTCCCAAGTTTTTTTTTCCTTGTGGTCGATCTATACCTACCGACTGCCGCCCTCAACTTTACAAGCCTCATCAGAGGTGGACGATCAACCAACCAGTTACGGGACGACGTGTGGTCAGTACGACGAACCTCCAGTCGTTGTTGTAGATTTTTCATAATTCGTTCTTAGCTCCCCGATTTCCTCACCATCGCGAGGAATGCACTGGCCGAAACTTCAGGAGAAAAGTTCTCCAGGAGATTCGAGCCAGCGTGCGTCCCGTTGCCCGAGCCCAAAGCCTGACGGCAGAGGTCCCAGGTTCGAATCCCGGCCTAGGCATGGATGTTCTTTGTGAGTGTCCCTTCACCAACTTCAAGCAGACGTTTTGGAGGTTTATAACTGGCCCTCATAGACCCAATTAAAAGAAATAATAGAACGTCACATGCATGTAAAAGAAAAGCAAAATGCAACCACCATTACTAGAAGAAAATAGAACTCTTGGACAAGCAACCATAAAAAATATTAGGAAATAATTCCCTTCTGCAAAGAAGCTCGTTGAGACAGAGCAATCTCTTTTTCTTTTTTATTTTACATCCGTCATGAGAGCAAAGCTCTATTGAAATATATGACACTCTGTCGTACATTTCCCGTTCTGTTGTGATTGATTGGGGTGGTTTAATTTACTTCGCTTTTCTGCAACTTTTGGCTAATCTCGAAGGTGAGGATAAAACCTTCCCCCATTTGAATTTCACGTTTGTGAAGAACACCTCCTGCTAATTGATATTCATTGTGTGTGTTTGTGAGCGCATTTATTTACTTATTTTTAAAATCAGTATTGCTTTTTTAAAGATCCACCTGGCAGGCCTAGTGTGCTGAGTGTTCGACTCACAGTCTCCATCTCAAGGGTTCTGGGTTCGAGTAACAGTGGGGTGGCATTCAACATCATCCTCGCGGATAACGTTAATAGGTATAGGAGCGACGATAAATGCAGCATTCAAACAATTTGAAACAAGTTATCCAAGGCCCTGACTCAATTAGAACCCACTTCCGTTCCTTTTTATTTATAAGATAGATGCATCCTGTATGTGTATAGCCAGTGTGCATGCAAACTAAGCTGTCTCCTTTGCAGGATAGCGGGGATGCTGCGAAACGAGTTAATGCATTGTTGTTGTTATTATTGTTAGTAGTAATACTGGATTTCTGCTTAGCCAAATGGTTAGCGCTGTTGCTTTGACGCAAGAGATCCCGTCGAGCTCGGCGTTGACCCAGCATCCTTGAAATAGTGTTGCCACAATGTGAGGGTAGAATTTCCATTTTCAAGGAGCAGAATTTCCCTTCTTCACCCAGTTTTTCCCTTCATCTAAAGAAATAATAATAGTCTCTCCTGTTTCCAAGAAATATGGCCGTTTTAATGTAAACAAAATTAAATTCACTGTATGTAATTTTCGAGCTCTGTGTACATTACGTTGCGAAAATGTATGAATGACGAAACGATTTTATTTTGTTTTTGTTATTTGGCGTCGCTTTTATGCAAATTCTGGCTAATCACAACGACGAGGATGAAATTGATTAAGGGACACCCGCAAAGAACACTCATGCCCAGGTCGGGATTCAAGTCCACGCCCTCTGGCATCGTAGCGCGCCGTGCTAAACACTCCAGCACAGAGGCCGGCGAATAATGAAACGAGAAAAGTCTTGCATTAAATTTATACCTTTTTACTTCTTTTTAGCCATTGACAACAAACACTTCAAATATTGTTAAATAGTTGTTAATAACAAGCTGGGTGTGCATTATCAGTTTCATAATACAGTATGCGCCAAAATATACAGTACTGAAACTCGCGCACCTCGAACGCGCATGTGCGTTTGTCGATGGGGCATAGCTCCAGCCGCTCGTGTTCTCAGTAGTGAAAAGAAAGTTATAACTCGCTAATAGTGTGTATGTAGTGTTTCTTTCAGGATAAATAAACTCACAGATGACAACAATGTAATGTTCGTCTTTTAATTTCAGTACTGTATATTTTGGCGCATACTGTAGTTTGTGAAAATTTATTTTTATTTTCGGCAAACTTACCTTTGTTGTCGCACTTTTTACTTTGGTTATTCTGTTTGAATATGGCCTACTAACTAACTGAACTTTCCGGTGGCACCCACCATCGTGAGGAAATTGGAGAGCTACGAATAAGCGTACCCCGGTAATGGAAACCTACAACTTCAAGGGGTTCGTCGTGCTGACCACGCGTCACCGGTTAGGCCGGTAGTCTGTAGGTAACCACTGGCCCTCACAGACTGTTTCTCCAAGGGTTAATTTTTTAACTAGCTTAACTTTATTTATTTATTTAAAAAACAACAACTGCTTTTTATAACTTCAACCAAACTATGCCAGTTCCAAAAGGGGCAGGGAACTCTAAAAAATAATATAGTGATGAGAAATTTATCTTGAATAAGTCAAATGATGATGATGATAACTATACCAAAATTGTAATTTACAATGGGCCAGGATTCCTAGCATTTTCCATCAAACCACACCCAGTATTGTTTTCAGACTGTGCTTTTGAACGACATTCACACTGGACTTCAAGATCATACATGAAGATGAGCGTCACGATCTTGCATCCGCACGTGCTGCTTTCTTTCCGCTTGAGAATTAGATGTCATTTATGAAAGGAAGTGGCAGAAACGTGACGTACATTGCACGTAATGCGTTTCACAGCCAATGGAACATTATATGCACACGTTTATTTTTCTTCTTCTTTTACATATGGGAACCTGAAGGCCATAGTTTTACGAGTGTTGTTAGCCACACTGTTTCCACGTTGCAGGGGTAAGATATTTCCAGTTTTATAATTTTATATTCTAAGGAGTCAAGATTCGAAACTGGACTTCGATATTTTTAACGCCTTTTGGCGACTAATGTTACAGCTCCAAATCTAGCAACTTAGTCGCCAAAATGCGATTCAATAGCGAAAAGCCATATGCCAGAACTAGCGTGGACAAGATTCTTACATATTAATGCGCGTTTTTGTACCACGCAACAGAGAATAGAGTGGTTTATTTTGAAATATTCACATTCAATCGTATCTTGTGAGGTGAGAGGTGAAATCTGGTCAGAATAGTGCTTCGAAAACCTCGATTCGTCACACTTCAGCCGGCAGTATAAGGAGGGGTTACTCTTTAATTATGTTGGCTACTTCCTTCCTTCCTTCTCCCATTTACTTGTAACTTTCTCGTTTTCTTACTCTGATATCCGGTGTAGGCTCGTGGGGGTTCGGATCCCACTTTAAACTGTAGGTCCAGTCCCGATTAACCTATTTGTGGATATAGTGTACTTGAAACAAAAACTTAAATATCAACGTCTTTTCATGTCGCTTTCGATCTTTCTCAGTTTTAGTATCTCGTCCGATTTTCTTCTCTATTTTCACTCTTTTGATCTTCTACTTTTCTAATCTTCTTTGCTTGCCCCCCTCCTGCCCACCCGTGTTTCTATATTTCTGTTTCTTTCCCCCTCCCTCTCTGTTGCTGTCGCCTGGTTCTTAAGCCGCCCCTGAATATAGTATGAATATTTTAAATTTCGTAACATTCTGATGTAAATCTTCGAAGATATAAAGATGTCAGAAGTCTAGTATTGACAACACTACTTCCATTTGCAATAATAGTTTGAAAAAGGTGGCAGAAAAGCGAATTGAAATAAACGAAATCAATGAAATGGCATATATCATTACGTACAGCTAGAAAACATTTGTTATTGTTATATCAAAGATAAATATATATACACAAGATCTATCCTTCTGTCATTTCAGTAAATTAGTTATTATGTACATAACATCGGTATCCAGTGTAAGAGCAGGTTTGTGCATCTAAATGTTATGTGTGGAGCCCGGAAGTTTGGCAAAATGCCTCTTTTTATCTACTGCATATATTGATAAAATTTTCCCGGATATACGTTTCTTATGTTGTTTTGGAAGCCTTTTCATTTTGCCTATTTTACCTATTTGGGACCCCACTGCCTATTTTTAATGATAATGCCTTTTTTTCCTTTTTCAATGAAATTTAACATTTTTTTTAAAAAAATGTGTATATAAATTATTTTTCTCCCAAAAAACGTTGTTGGCATTATTTTTCTTCCGTTTATTATGTGAATAATTTTCGCCTTATTTAAGTAATATTGAACTCACGCATGTTTCAACATTGCTGAAGGAGAAAAGTGTGAGAAAAAAGTATTTCATGCTGAGTCAGGATATTGCCTTTCTTGTGCATGATTGACTGCTGAAGTGGACAGGTTGATTTCGAACACAAAGAAAATATTTCTGAAATCTCCCTCTCGAACCCGAAAATTTCAGGAAGTTGCGATTGAGCTTAGTTTACCTCAGCAACCAGTCTTGACGAGATAGGGAACCTGGATATCAGCAGCTATATATTATGCTAACAACCTTCAAAAAATCAGTGAGGTGATCGATGCTCTTCCAGAAAATGAAGCGGCTTCAATTCGTGAAGTGAAAAAAACTCCTGTGCTATTCAAGTTTACTTTTGCACATTATGGTGCATTGCCAGAGACAATTACAATTATAGCATCCATGAAAATCTTCGAGGAATGTATGCAGCAGATGATGGAAGTGCCAGGAGAAAAGGGGTGAGCTGTTGCGGAAAAGTGCTAACGGGTAGTGAGTGCAAATGAGGACTTGAAACAATTGAAAACAATTTGTGATATTCTAAAAGGTGAAAATGCTGTTACCAAAATGAGTCCAGCTACATTAGCTTGTTATATGTATGCTCCAATAACTTCTGTCGAATTAGAAAGATTATTTTCTATTATGAAAAACATTCTCTCTGACAGACGACTATCAATGAATGTTGAGAACTTAAAAGGACCTTGTAGTTATGTGCAATCAAGACGGAGAAAATTGAAATGCTCTTCCCAATTTAAATTTTAACATTTTGCCAGAAATTATAGATAAAAGTAAGCGACTTCTAAATGTGCCTTTTTTCGGTTTATTTTGCCTTTTTTTTCATTTTTAGTGCCTATTTACCACATTATAAATGCCTTCTTTCCTGCCTATTTTAACGAAAATAAATGCCTGAACTTCCGGGTGCATTATGTACTCACAGTCTCAGACACACATTGATACTTTTTCACTAAATTAATGTTATTTATGGTCTATTTGCGCTTTGTTTTATTGGTATTTGTGGCACAAATGTATTTTTTGAATATTTCAATTGTTTGTGTTTTTCTTACTCGTTTGTTAATCTATCCCGGTTATAGTCATCAGCAACCGAACTGATTCTTTAGTAATCCACATTCACATGCTTGATTCATTGATTTGGTTTAATTTCGAAAGTAATCATGCCCAGGCCGATATTCGAACCCAGGGTTCCTGGCATCGTAGCGCGCTGTGCTAACCACTCCAGAGGTTGACTCACGTAGTACACACGAAATATTCACAAAGAAATCACGGCATTTCGGCTTGAAATTCGGCCCTACTACTACGACTAGCGGCTGTTAGTCCTTCGTGTGTTAAAAGAAAATCGTTTATACTTCTATGCAAATAGGACGTGAAACTTCCAAAACAGTATTCTGCGGACATTGAACACGAATACCAGGAATAAGCAGAAAAAAACTCGAAAAAGTCCTTGATAAAGAAAATCCAGGGGCACGTAGATCATTACCGACGAATTGGCGTTTTCTGCGTCATGTTGTTTATTCACACGCGGTTACCTTGCGTATGTGACGTCACTCTCGGCTGCTCTCGAAATAGCTGACCTTGTCCAACATACCCAGATTTGTATTGTCAGAGGCGAAATATTGATAACAAGATGTCCATGTAGGGGGGAGACCACTCTTTGACCCGTCGCCGTTAAAAAACTTAAACACCAGATCTTAATGAGGTAATGGGCACTTGGGAAGGAATTTGAGTGCCCGTAACTTCGCGTAATTACCGCGCTTTCCTCGCATAAGATGAGAAAATAGATTTCGGTGAATGCACATGTCGGGACTGTCAATGGCCTTGCTTGGGAAAAACCGGTTCGTGAAGCCAAACTGTCTGAGACTTTCGTCTCGGCGTTAGTCTGACTGACTCTTTTATGTTTTTTTTTTCCACAGTTCTAAAACGGACTTTGGGAAAAGATTGTGTTTTGTTGCCTACTTTACGTCATTTTTCTACCTCTTTAGGGCAATCACGACGATGAGAATGAATGATGAATACATGAAATTGATGAAAGGACATCACGAGGGCATCGCGAAGTAATATCCATACCCACGCCAGGGCTCAAACTTCGAGAGCAAGATCGTGAGTAGCACTCTACGCTGTCGGGAAATATGTAATAGTTTGTCATTTTCTTTTTTAAATTACTTTATACTTGGGTCCAGTGGCGGCGATTGGGTTCCAAAACTAGGGAGCAAGGACAGTTTACTTTCCCTTGGTAGATAAGGTTTAGCATAGGGGGGGGGGCAAAAGTGGCAAGGGGGGGGCAACTGCCACCCCTGGGCCCCTAATCATCGCCACTGCTTGGGTCAATCGAAAGGAGGCAAGTCAGAGCCTAAATTTATATACTTCACGCATATAATGTCATTTCACTCATAGTAATTTCGTTAATTATCATGAAGGACTGATAATTACAAGTAAGAATAATACAGATCATGGAAGGAAGGTGATAATTTAAATTTTAAGCGGTGGGGGGGGGGGGGGTTGTCCTGCTCGCCCACCCGGCCCGCCCTGAGAAAAAAAACCTGCGGACGCCCATGTTCTAATTGGCCCTGGACCTGCAATTTAATGTGCAATTCTTACCGCTATACAGTGGCGTGCCCCCACCGCTATACAGTGGCGTGCCCAAAGGGGTTTGGTGGGAGTCATAGCCCCCCTCTTTGGCCCAGTATTCCTAAAAAAAACTTCAAAGGCAGGGGAAGATGGCAAAACGACTACTAAAAATATTATGCACAACCCAACCCCCTTTTGAAAATACTGGGCGCCCCACTGCCACTGTACAATGTGCCTCCATCGGGAATCGAACCCGGGACCCATAGTTAGCAAGGCGACATCGTTAGGCACTATACTAACTGGAAGTACATTCAAGGTTTGGCTCCTGTCACCTCGGTGGCCAAGTGCAGTGAGTGATTGACTTGAGATCTTGCTTCTTAAACGAATTTGTTCAAGCCCTGTCCAGAGCACAGCCGCTTCATCTATTTGTTCTTTCAAATGGCTGAACTAATAATCATGCATCAGCATAGACACAATTAATTTAACAAGGCAGAAAACCTGCATTAAATATCGAATGTCAAATGTAAAAGTATACACATGGATACGCCACCATTTGAATATTCCATATTTCTAGAGAGAAAAAAATTTGGAGAGGCGGCAGTGACCCGACATTCCATCCTGAGACTACCAAGAGTATTTTCAATACGTATTTGCTAACACGTGTAGATAATTTGTTCGTGATGTGAATGATTGTATCTTTTCCTGTCTATTTTGTAAAAGTGTCCTTGTAGAGCTAATTTTGTATTACATTTCAGCGCCAATGGATTCCTTACTCACTGCAGGCAAATGCTGGAATGATACCTTTAACAAAGGCCCTGACCCTTACCTTCCATCAGGTTCTCATGTCCCTGACCAAATATTGAAATTTATTTCTAATAAACAATTGTGAACATCTCTATTTCTCTTTGAAAGCCTTGGAGCAAGAAGCATTGGACAAAACATATGAAAATTGTAATTTTCAAAAAAATCTTATTATATGTATTGTATACTTTTTTTTCAGCTGAAAATAACAGTACTAGAAGACTGGGTCCATGATTTGACTGAGCAAAATATTGCCCTTGTAGAAGCACTCGAACAGCTGGAGCATGAGGCTGCAGACAGGGTTGAAATGTTGGAATTAAAACTAAAGCAGTCATCGTACTCAACTGGGGAGACCATGCTCAGACTGAAGGAGTATGAAGCAGAGTTGCAGGATAGTGTTGTGAGTGATATGTATTGTTTTATTTTCTTAAGGTTTCGTATGAAATTATGATGAGAAATATCCACAAGCGTGTGTACTAGACTAGATGCATCGTATGAAATTATGATGAGAAATATCCACAAGCGTGTGTACTAGACTAGGTGCATGTAGACATATATAATGGTTATATATACAGGGTGAACAGAAACTATAGGGACAAACTTCAGGAGGTGATTCCTGAGAGGTAAAGGAACAAAAAAAGTTCATTTGAACATATGTCCGGAAATGGATGGTGAGTCTGCAATACAGCAATTAGTACCGGTACACATTACATGACATGGCTTTCATCCATGTTACAACAGGTGTTCGAAGTGGCCTCCATTGGATGCAATGCAAGTGTCCACATGTCACAACATGGATTGCCTCACTCGTTCGAATGTTCCAACCCAAATAGCATCACAGGCCACACGGACACGCTGTTCAAGGGTCTGCATATCAGGAACTGGCTCAGCATACACAACACTTTTCAGATGCAAGTAAAAATCAAGGGGGTTTAAGTCCGTTGATCGAGCGGGCCATGCCACAGGGCCTTCTCGTCCGATCCATCTTCTAGGGAAGATGTTGTTGAGGTGTTGACGAACAATAATGCGAAAGTGGGCTGGCGATCCATCATGCATCAGCCACATTACCTGTCGTATTGCCAAAGGCACATTCTGAAGCAAAAGAGGCAAAGTTTCTGCAGGAAATCCAGATATGTCTATCCGTTAAGGCATTGTGGAAGAACAAATGGTCCAAGTAGGTGGTCACCAATAATCTCTGCCCAAACATTGATGCTGAACCGTTGCTGATGAAAAGATTCAACCCCCCGAGGATTGGCTGTAGCCCACGGATGACGATTGTGTAGGTTGACGATGCCATCTCTACCAAAGGTCGCTTCATCGGTGAAGGGGACTGGCGACAGACATCCCAATATGGTGGTGGCTTGTTTCAAAAACCAGCGACAAAAGAGTCCCCTTGGAGGAAAAACTGCTGGTGATAATCCCTGCACATGTTGCAGGTGATAGGGAAAGTAGCAGTTTTCATGCAGGATACACACCACCGTTGCTTGTCTTACACCATGCTGGTGGGCCACTTGCCTGGAGCTTGTACTGGGGTGGTTCTGAACATCGTGTAGCACTTGTTCCTCCAGAACATAACACGGCCATTCTCCATGTTCGCCTGTATGAAAGGACCCATGCTCACACAAACACCCATAAATGGCTGCAAAGGTTTTGTGGTTTGGGTGGTGCTGTCTGTCCGGGTATGTTGCTCGATAAATCCTAGCAGTCTCTTGACCGTTTCAGTCACCTTGACCATATGCGAAGACCATCTTGGCTTGTTTCTGGTATGAATAACGGACCATGGTGCTTCGACGTAGCTCCAATCACACAATCTCCAACACAAAAAAGCACACTGTGAGTGTTATGAGAGGATGATGTCGTTCTTCAGTTCCATCTACCTTGGCAAATATGCGTTTCCAGACATATGTTGATTAGAACTTTTTTGTTCCTTTACCTGTCAGGAATCACCTCCTGAAGTTTGTCCCTATAGTTTCTGTTCACCCTGTATAAATAATATGGGGACAGGATTTTAAGGTGCAAAATTATGGTCGGGAAAGGGAAAAAATATTTGGAAAATGTTTTCCAAAAGGTGCAAAAAAAAAAAAAAAAAGTGCTGATAAAATGCCTTTATTCAATGCTCTTTTTTTTCTGCACCTTCTGGATATAATGTACGCGGACCACATAGAGAACTGTTGTTCTGCTGAATAGGTTTTGTTAAAGTTCGTGTTTTTTCTTGTGGGTTTTGCTACATTATCTTGGGAATTATTGGGGCTGCAATGATTACATTAAACCATTTTATAGCTCTCGTTCTGTTGTTCAAAATGAGACAATAGGATATTATGTTGCTGCTCAATAAGAGTGAAAATTATTTATTTTTCTGTCCAATTTTTTAACATCACATAAAAGGAAAGGAAAGAAAAAGTTGCTGAACCATCAAAGAGGGGGTAAAAAGGGGATAAATGTGCTAATATCACGAAAAGCTGCAACAAA
This sequence comes from Lepisma saccharinum, assembly GCF_977018435.1. NCBI lineage: Eukaryota > Metazoa > Arthropoda > Insecta > Zygentoma > Lepismatidae > Lepisma > Lepisma saccharinum. Next base: position 19,989,865 of record NC_139245.1, read on the forward strand.
GTGTGTTTATTTTACTTGATTTCATGTCTTAAGATGCATATTTCAAATGATCGGTATGAAAACAGCTATATTTTTGTAAAAGTGCTGCACCTTAAAATCCATTCCCTAGGCAAATAAACAGTTGCCTGCCCAGGAGAAATTTGTGCTTGTCTAAGCTTATTTTATTTGGCTTTATTTTGCCTCTAGGTTGATTATGAGTATGAATAATGATAGTAGTCAACAATGTGGCTCAGTTTGGATTGTGAAATGTGTTCTTCATGAGTATCCCAGCACTTTCATTTGAAAGTAATTTATTCATTCCCACAAAATTAGAGATATTATTTATTTTAGGAGAGAGACAGGAAGATATTATATATATATATATATATATATATATATATATATATAAATCAAAGAAGGTAAAAGGAAACACTCACCGGACAGTAGAAAAATTCAAAATTTTGATTTTTACTTAGCCCTTTTGGCCCTCCTTGCTTTTATCCATTATATATATATATATATATATATATATATATATATATATATATATATATATATATATATATATATATATATTAATATATAATATGCTGACTGAACGTATTCTGTAGGTGTTTAATGGGAAATTGATTGATTATTTCATAAAATTGTGAACATGTAAATGGTGTACAACAGTGAAAAATATCTGCCTTCATGTGATTTTTTTGTGACCAAGTTATCATAAATTCAGAGAAACCAGAAAGTAAGTTCTGATTAGCCATAAAATAAAACAAGAACATCAATAATAATTGACATTTGTTGAATTAGTTATAGTGACTCATAACCACCTCTCCTTACCTGCATATGCATGTTACACTCTGACCCCTAGTGTTGTGCATGGACACTATTGGAAGTTATTTCTGGGTGTACCCCATACATATCATTAGAACCCCATGAGAGCCATCGACATATGCATACCTATTGACAATATTGCCGATGAAGGTGTAAGGGAAGAAAGTATTGTACAGTTCTAATATGTGCTTGTTTCTAAAATGTCTCCAAATTTAGCATTGTCATTCAAGTTCATAAATTTTCACATTGCCATTAGTTACCAATATGACAGTATTTATTAGATTCATCCACTGTTTCAACCTTACCCACAAGTCATCAGTCCAAAATGCCACATAATATTTTAATTTGTACTTTGGATTTCTGATGGGGTGTGTATTGCGAAGATTGAAATGTTGGATGCAACAAAGTTTAACCTATTAAGTTGAATAAATAATTTCATTATGTAATATTTGTGAATTGTATTAGAATAATTTGTTATTTTGGGAAATCGAAGTATATATTTTGTGTATATTTATTGTCCAGAATATTCCAACAGTTGTGCATCTTACAGGACCTTAGATGTAAATGTTCAATGCTGGAAGAATCCGTTGAACATTTCAGAAACTATATTAATAGCCTGAAAAGTGACCTTTGTAATCTTGCAAAGCTGGCACGTCATGCAAAGTCTACCTCTGACTGGAAATCGGATGGAGTAGTCTTTCAAAATTTCAACTATGATGATATCTTTCAAAACCATGCCTTTTTTAAAATGTAAGTATAGCAGAGGTAATAGCATACTTAGTGATTAAGCAATTTTTGACTGTTGTCTAAAACAATGTGTGAGCAAATATAGTCAAGTAGTTCAACCCAATTTTCTACTGAAATTTTCCTTTATTCACCATTTTTATTATAATATCTGATTTTCTGAACATAATGTACAGCAATCTTTGCAGATTCTCAATGTGTGTGTGATTTGTTTATTTATTTCCATCTACGTTTCAATGCAATTCATATGTTTTATTAGCCATTGAGAAATACAGTGTTGTGAAATATCAGACACATAAATACTTAATCTCTGCAATGTGGATTCTCTATATTTTGAGTCATTTTTATATTAGGTTTATCATAATAGCCAAGATAAGAAATGAATTGATGAAAGGGAACACACACAATGAAACCACCATGACTTACACAAGATTGGAACCTAGAACCCCTTGCTTGGCTAGCCACTACAAATACAATATTGGAATTAATACTTTTATCAAGGAAATTCTCTTATATTCAGTATTGTGTTATCCAGTTCTCTTTGCTTCTGCTCTCTATATACACATACACACACACACACAAATTAAACATAATCTACATGATTTGCTGAACAAGATAATTTTTTTTGTAACAATTAGGATATCTAAATATTCAACTGAAATCAATCTAATGTTCCAAGTCCAGATTATATTATATTATTATATATTATTATTATTATTATATATATTATATTATATTTCTGCTATGGACAAAATAATTTTTTAATGTCAATGTGGAAATGTTCCATTTAGTGCAAATGTGAGAAATGAGCATAAATGTTTGTCCAATCTATTTAAATGGCAGTACAAAAGTAATCTAGTTTGTATTTGGGCCAATAATTCAATATATGTGTATGGCTATTCGTTTTTATTTGATATAATCTGTGACACACAGAACCAAGACAATGAAAGCACCAATTAATAAGTATTTTATTATTACCATTATCAGTGTTGTTTATCCAAATATTGTGTTTTGTGTGTGTTTGTTTTTCAAAACGAGATGTGCCATTTTTGTTAACCATATTTCTATCAGTATAGTAGTATTACAATTTTGAAATTAAACTAGAGAAAAGCTCAATTGTTACACTACAACTTATTACTATACAAAGAGAAGAAATGAGAGGATAGAAGATGCTATTGGTGCTACAAATAATATTACATGTCAGATTATATAATAAGCTAATAGAACAAAGACGACTCAGAATTTTTTTAAAAAGTATTTTTGCTCCTGTTTTTTGCAGGCACTCAAGTAACGAATGTCTTCCAGCTTCTGAAATAAAAGTGCAGCATGAATCTGACGAAAGAGGTACACATGTGAATAACCTAGGGATAAGAGAAGCACTTCCACCTTTTGAACTGAGGTCTATTGACTCATATCATTCAGCCCTTGAATTAAGAGCATCGAGGGAAAGGAGTGACCTAACATTGATATGCCAAGATTTAAGAAGTTCTTTTCAAGAAGATATGGTTATTAAAGATAGGTATGGTTGGAGGAAATGTGTGAACTCAATATGTACTATAAATCTGAGGTTTTGCTGTTAGTAGGAGGGCTCTTGTGTAGCCAAATAGCTAGAGCTCTCACCTCTGGTGTGACTTGTCCAAGATTTTATTTCTGGTGGGAGTCCCAAAAGTTCAGTATTGACCCAGCATTATGAGGACAGTTGGGAAGCGGCTGTGGTCTCAAATGCCAGAAAACGGGTGATTGGACTTTCTGTTAACTATGCATCACCCAGTGGAAATCCACTTGGCAGGCCCTGCCCCTCAAATTCCTGTTGTGCCATGGATATTGGATTAAAAATTATGGCTTCTCAGAGTTTGGAGTCCAATTAAAAATAACCAACAGTTATTTTCCTGTAGTTTACGGTTATTACAAGCATAAGAAAACAGTTTTTCATTGTGACATTTCAGAACACACACTCCCTTCATCAGACATTTATTTTCATTTTGACTAAAGATACAGTTATAACAATGGTTAGCAACTTTTTAAACAAAAAGAATCCGTTATATAATGGATGTTGTCAATGAAAAATTGCTAACCATTGTTATAACTGTATCTTTAGTCAAAATGAAAATAAATGTCTGATGAAGGGAGCGTGTGTTCTCCTGAAATGTCACAATGAAAAACTGTTTTCTTATGCTTGTAATAACTGTAAATTACAGGAAAATAATTATACAATGCAAGCAATGTGTACATACAAGAAAAACTATTAACCAACAGACTTACATAAAAATGAGTTGAAAATTTATTTTTTTCAATTGTCACCACAGAGATGTCTGTTAAACTGTGGAAACTGCAGGCTGTGACTGTGAGCGGTGTCACCACATTCAACACACATTTTACTCTGTTGAATAAAAATCGGTTTTGCAATGTAGATTTAAAAACAGCTGCAAGGAGCTTCAAAACAAGACCAAGATCGTATTTGTAGAACTAAACAATACTAAGAAAAGGAGTTGTTTCAGAAAATTGATAAGAACCTCTTTTTGGTCTATTTAAAAAATCTGAAAATTAAGAATTGCATTTAAAACCTTTTTACCAGTATTGTTTTTAAATTTAATCGCAATCGGAACACAAGTTTTTTATTTATAGAATTTCAAAGAGAGAGGTCGTTTGGAAAACACAAAAAAACCAGCACTTTGCTTGTTCTCATGACAATGAAAAATCAAAGGCATACTCGAATAAAAATTTGTTGCGGTAGCTTAACACATAATTGAATAACTAAATTTTGATGTAATTTGGTTTACATAGGTCTACTGGTTAATATGGAGTCCAAACTCGAGTATTCATAATTTTTAATCCAATAATAGTTACTGCTAGTATAGTTTACAGTAGTCTGATGTACTTGACACTAACTTAACAATATATATGATTGGTTTAGTTCTGAATTATGATTCTCTGTGGCTAAATCATTGGAATTATCCACTTATCTTAACCCATTGTAAGTACGTAAATGCCAATGGCATAGTACCAGAGTTCCACTTTGGTGGCCAAGTGGCCAATCATGATCTCTCCACCATAGGTTCTAAGTTCAAGTCCTGGCCTGACCATTTTCATCATCAGTATTAGCTTAAAAGGCAGAAATGTGCTGTAAAACCAACTACTACTACCTGAGCTACCAAGGTAACCATAGCATTGAGCTGCAATTTTCATGAGATTTAAATAAGTTATAATAGAGCCTTTATATACCATAACTATTCCACATAGCTTGTTAGTTGTGCATTTATTGCATGGTATGATGTCTGTGAGTTTTACTTTTCTAATGTCCTCTAAGAGCTTCCGTCTCATATATATATATATATACATGGATAAAAGCAAGGAGGGCCAAAAGGGTTCTACTGTCCCGGTGAGTGTTTCCTTTTCCCTTCTTTGATTTATATATATATATATTAGCCCTTATATATATATATATTCCTTAGCCCTTTTGGCCCTCCTTGCTTTTATCCAATATATATATATATATATATATATATAATAAGCAGAAGCATCATTGATATTGTAGTGGAAAGGGCTACAGAGACTAAAACCAAAAATGAAGGTATTTGGAGAGTCACAGTAGGAATATACTGATATTTAAATTGATTATGATAGTCAATTTCTCAGTTTCAAAGTTTTGATCACAGAAATGAAAACCTGAAAAGTTTTGGCAGGTTTAATGCAGTATAGTTTTGTACTTGAAGTGAGATGTAATAAATGTGTTTTTTGTAATAATTTCAAATCTCATAACTTCATTCCTTTTAAGTAGGGAAGGGATTTTAAGGTGCAAAATTATGGTCGGGGAAAGGGAAAAAAGGTTCTGAAAATGTTTTCAAAAACATGCAAAAAAATGTGCTGATAAACTGCGTTTATTCAATGCTCTCTTTTTCTGTGCCTTCTGTATATAATGCATGCGGATCGTATAAAGAACTGTGGTTCTGCTGAATATGTTTTGTTTTCTCTCCTAGGTTTTGCTACATTATCTTAGGAACTATTGGGATTGGAATTATTACATTATACCATTTTATAGCTCTTGTTTTGCTCTACAAAATGAGACTATCTGATTTTATGTAGTTGCTCACGAAGAGTGAAAATCATTTACTATTCTGTCTAATATTTTAACAAAACATGAAAGAAAAGGAAGAAAAAAGGTGCTAAAGCATCAAAGAGGGGGTAAAAATGGGATAAATGTGCTAATCTCATGAAAAGATGCAATAAAGTTCATTTTACTTGATTTCATGTACTAAAATACATCTCTCAATGAACAGCTACAGCCAAATCTTTTTTGGAAAGGTGCGGCACCTTAAAATCCGTTCTCTACTCATAAGTATGTGAAAAATGCTTCAATACAATTGTAACGTATATAAGGATATTTCTAATTTAAAAACAGGATTTCTTTTTCTTTTACCATAATGGAAAGAGCTTTGTACTAATGTTAAATATTCATATGTATCAGAATTGGCTAGATTTCAATTTTGAAATCAGTTAGTACATTGTTATTAGCAAATTTCCTATTCTGTGACATCACTGATTTTCACTATAATGACTAATCAATCCCCTTCCCCAGCTTGAAAATTTTTAATGAATTTTAAATTGATTATCAATCATTTTGTGTTTTCGTGTCTTAAACTTAAAATAGTGAGCATAGAGTTTTGATGAAAAAAAAATTACATTCATTGTATTTTATTACAGAGTTTGGATGAATAAACAAACATTTTTTTACCTTCGATGTATTTTAACATGGTATTGTATCTTTCAAAACAATCAACAAGATGTTGTCAAGGTCAGGAACATTCCTATTACCACAAACAGGACAGTCCTCATTTTCCAGGACAATGAAATCAAAGCAATAATGGAAAAATAACCAAAAAATATGTATTTACGGATCTGGTGCCGATATCCAATGCTATCAATTTGTGAATTTAGTTTCACTTAGTACTGATATAGAGTGATGAATATCCTGGATGTTGAATGAGGTTGGACTTGAGAGTGGACCTGTAAAATGCCAATGTTGAACCAGGTCTTACTTACAAATGAAAAGGGTTAATCTTTATTAATAGTTCATAGGATTTTTTCCCCTTTCATTTTAAAGGGCTATTGCTGATTTGGAAGCTCAAGTAACAGACTTAAACCTCCAACTGGATACAAAGGAGTCAAAATTGAATGAATTGTGGTTGCAAGTGAACGATCTCAAGGACAGCTTGAAAACCAAGGATGAGGTATGTATATTGTTTACTGTAAATTGTTCTACTTTCAACATTTGGAAATTAAACCATAATATTTGAAATACATGTTTGTGCTAGAGGATACAAAAAAAATATTGCTCATTGCAGCAAATAAAACATTATCTAGAAGTGTTTCATCAGGATGGAAATTCCTGAGATGGGAAACGCTCATAATTCCACAGGGTTTCTAAAATTCTCGTTCAGTATTACACTATAACTTCTCCCTGATGTAATTGTGTTCAGGGTATCCAGCATAAAATTGCCCGTTATTACAACTGTCTATTAATCAGACGCAAAGTAGGTTTATAGTGTACCATCACTATAAATGGAACCCATGACCTTTGATTACAAATTTACAACATTAGACACTAGCCTCTTTGATTATTGAGAATTTCCAGACTGTTAAAACTGTAGATTATGGAGATCTAAATGAGAATTGTGTTGGAAAAATAATGCTATTGTGTATTGCAGTCTATCATTCCTCTTGTTGCCCTTCTTCTCAATCTTCTCCTTGGTTTGAGATCCTCCTCTTCATCTTCGTGGGTGATCTTTTTCCCTTTGCGCTCTTCCTTCTTCAATTCCCTCATCTTGTCTTAACAACCTAATTCGCCACTTCATGTCCATTATCAGTTAAATTTGTTTCATCAAAAAAAAAAGACATTATACTTAACTAAGGAATGCTTCATTACTTAAATTTTCCTGATTAAGTACATGTACCAAGTCAGATCTTGCATTTGGAAGGAAAACTATGATTTATATGTGCATTAAACAAGACTGCTCCTTTTCTTTTTTTTTTATGACCATAAGGTGAATTAAAATGGAGGAATTGTGAAATCAAGTCAAGTGTTATTTATTAAAGATAGAGAATCAATAAATTGAAAGATAAAGGATCAATAAAATAATCGGCAAAGTTACCACTAAATCACTATCTTTTCCATCCTTGTTAAATAGTACATATTTTGTCATTTTCTCCCCAGGAATTTCAAAACTATATAGACTCGATGAAGAAGGAAAATGCAAGGCTAAAGGAAGAAATCGAAACGTTAAATGTTAAACTTAAAGAGAGAAGTTGTGAAGTAAATACATTACGCCATAACTTGACGAATGCAGAAAAGGTAAGTGCTGTCAATTTTTATATGGTGTATGGCATGCTACTCTTTTTTTCGTCCATGACACTTGCTGTTTGTGCTTGTGAACTGCAGTCTAATACAAATAAATTAGATAGTTGTCTGAGCAAAATGCTTTTGAGAGGATTTTTTTTTTTTTAATGCTTGTAGGTCCTCTTGTCAATAGCAGCTTCTGCCTATTCGCACGTTGATGCAACCCATACATCATCGCAAATTGAGGGATTTTTTTTTATGAAAGGGAAATTTTGATGGTATATTGTCCCGAGCATAACAGGGGAAGAAAAAAAGGAGAGGGGGAGGGCAACTGATACCAAAATGGGTGTTTTAAGCATACCTTTGCTTCATGCATCTTGGTCAAAATAAACAGCCTCTGTGGTGCAGTAGCCGAATTATCAATCTGCGGGGAGGGAGCGTTCATCAAATAGTTAGCTGTTTTGCATTGTGTGGCTGTTACTCTTTACAAAATTATTTAACGCTGTCAAAAGGTCGTTCCTGTTTCAGTGCGAAGTGTTTGATTTCATGATGAATAGGGAAACTTTACATAGCGAAAGCAGACTTAACGTTATTGAATTTTTGGAGGGAAGTTAGCTACAAAGCCTGTAGCAACTGCAGTAATATATGGATATGGCGGAAGACAAGGAAAATTCTGAAGTACGATTACGAAGCAGGGCAGTGTGAACTTAGTGAGTACTATTATTTGCTTTAGCATTTATTATTCTCTTGATTTCGCTTGATTTGATCAGTCTGTCATTAGAAATAAACAACAGCTACATAGATTACAACTGATTACCTCCATGTGGTAGTTGGATCGGCTTCTTTGGTGTACACCAATGTTATTATTCTCCTTGTTCATTAATACCAGCAGATCTGGGGAGAAAGTTTTACGAAATATTTTGCAAATCGACAATAGTATTGATATTGTAGATCTGTATTTCTATGTTTTGAGTGATTTTGCCAGGTTTTTGAATGCTGAATTACATACTGCAAAATAACATCGCTCTTCTCGTGATTGGCTGCATAATTTCCGAAATATTTGAAATTTGAAATAAAATTTGCATTAAAAAAAATCATGAAATCGTATAACTCTGTCATAGCCCCATTTTCAGTGAAAGGTGACCAAAACGTGGGTTGCCAATATATTAACCTTCATTATGTATGCAAAAATGGGTGTGAGTATTTCACAGCGCTGGTATAACACTTCTGGACGATAGACTGACGTGCACACCAATAGAGCCAGACCACGAGCCGCCACTGCCTCTTGTGCATTTTGTTCATTCACTCTTTGACGCCCAGGATGTTTTTCTGATATTTGCAGTCTTGCCTGGCATGCTTTCAGTGGCAAATTGGAAATTCCGTACTGTTCTTAAATACAATTTAACGTCTTGGAAACTATGGATGGTACAGTTACTAATCATACCTTGTTTAGTTCAGGCTATGAGTCTATGGCAATCCCTCACTTAAGCAACACAGCAACTTGGGGATTGAAAATGGTAACTCCATATTGTTTCATGTATGTGTTACTTTCATTGCAAGAATTTCACACATGCTGCTGATGCTTTTGAGGATTTTTTTTTTACAAATTAAAACAATATGCTTCATATATACCCTAAACTAACCAGACAAAGACATTTAATAAAATATATATATCCCAGAAACTAATAACAATGTAGTAACAAGTCATACCTTTAAGGTCATACAAACCAACTGTGCTTTATCATGTAGAAGAAGAAGAAAATTTTTTTTAAAAAGATTAATAAGATTAATGTTAAAAAACCCATTTATTTTGTGTATGTGAAATCGGAAATTGGAAAAAATGCTATGAAATTCGTAACGCAGAAACACAAAATTTTGCGTGCACAAAATAAATGTATTTGTTAACTTTAAATCTTGGACCCAGATACCGTATCATCAGTGAATGAAGGCAGTGAGCCTTCGAAATTATTCGAAAAAACTATGAGATTTGTAACGTGGAAACATGAAATTTCACATACACAATATTAAAACTGCATTTACCACATCCATCATCACAAATACGTTTATTTTACGTATTTATGATTTTTTTAAAACAAAATTTCAACTTTGGCAGTCCCTCATGGAGGAAATGCCTGCAGTATGCCACCGATGCAGCACAATACAAAGAAGCAAACAAGAAATGTTGGCATTCATTTGCACGTACAGAAACCAAGTTTGGAGTGTTCTACACCCTCCAGAAGAAACATTCTGAACAACTGTCCCCTTTTCGTTCGTAACCTCAAAGAACTAGAGTGTACCTGTACTTGCATTCCTTTGTTAACAGGCTGACAAAACAACACTGCTAACTTCCTCTCAGCCTGGTTCCCATTATTCATTCGCTCCCACATGCAGTGGTTGTGAAAACATGCTACATTCTTGAATGCTCCATTGCAATGCCCAAGAAATTATTCCCTTCCCATTCCATTAGCACTCATCTTTGAAAAGGAAACTGTATTTGCATGTAGAAACAGATTGCTTTACCTTTGCAAAACTCAGGTTTAGGCTACAGAATTTAAGAATAGGAGTGATGTTCTGAAAATGCATGGAAAAAACACACGCACGGAGAAAAGTACACATTTAGTACAGGACTCTCAACCCCCCCGAATGTACCCATAACCAAATTACTATTCACTAATTACTAATGATGTCCCGCACCGTGGCCATGTGATCTAAGATATCATGCTTTGGGTTGGTTCCAGCTACGGGATGCATGCAGGTTCGAGTCTCCTTGGGGAAGCGTAACAACTCTTTCTCCCGAGATTTTGGCCTGACCATGTGACTGTGGCCATCCACCATCAGTAGGAAATTGGGAAGCAATGAATGAGTGGCGTAACCCAGTCATTGAAACATACAATGACTGGTGGTTCGTCATGCTGACCACACGTCACCCTGAAACTGGTTGGATGATCTCGCACCTCGGCAAGTGGAAGTGAGACCGGCAGTCTGCCATGTTGGCCCTGGCCCTCATGGGCTGTTGTGCCACGAGTTATTTATTATAATTACTAATGATACACTTCAAGGTTCATATAGCAATAAGGGCCTGCGACTCTGCGTCACAGCAAGTTACAAAAGTCACATTCCACACGATGACACTGACAAAGCGGTAATCTGAATACATTGATTGCAGCAAATCACAAATTCTGTGGTAGAATGATTTCTGAAATAAAGAACGAAAAATAAATGCACTGATTTTAACACCCCAAAATATAATAGGTAGATATTATTATTTATGATTTGAAGTAGGGTTACACTTAAGCTTACAGTTTATCTTACACTGATTATATCTTACTATAATAACAGCTGCCCGACCCTGTGGTCGAGTGGTTAGCACATCTTGCTGCGACGCCAAGGGTCCCGGGTTCGAATCCCGGTCGGGCTTGGTTGTTTGTGAATGTCCATTCATCAATTTCATCACTCATCCCCATCTTCGCAAATTAGCCAAGAGGCACAAAATGCGAAGTAAAATAAACTAAATCAATCAATCAATCAATATAATAACAGCTTTTTTTCCTATGGTAAGTTTGTTCATTTTGATTTGATTTATACCACCTCAGTGGCCGAGTATGTTCAGTTCTCAAACTTGCCTCCTAAAGTTCTGGAATTAAATCTTAGTCAAGCCATAGGTATTTAATTGTGTTTTTTTTCAGTTGTGACCCAGGTAGGGGTCTTCCTTTACGGGTGACTATCAATTTCAATTAACCATTATTCATTCTCATTTCAATAGTGCAAAATATGAAAAAGTACATAACATGAAAGCGAATGTCTTTATTATTTTCAAACTATGCAGAAAACTCTGTCCACTGTTTTTCTGAGGGATTACACATTTAGGAGGAACACCACATTCCATGGAACCTCGATTTTATGTTTTTCATGGGACGAATCTGAAAAAAAAAAGAAAAAAGAAAGGAACTTAATGTGGGATAATGTT